>NC_135418.1:25141524-25486524 GCF_051991245.1 Festucalex cinctus | reverse complement strand
CTTTGGAGTTCAGCCTCAACTCCACACCTGCCCAGTCTGATAGGGGAGAGAATTAGATGTCCAGCAATTCAGTTTTTTTTTTTTTTTTTTTATGTAATCAAGTGGCATGATTAGGATATAAGTCATGGTAACATAAATAGAAAACATGAAATCAGATATCTTTAGTTTGTAATCAAAATGTATTCAGATGCATATTGGGTATTTGCCAATGTGAGTGCAGCAGGAAAAGCAGACTAACTGTCAAGCTCATCTTTGCATGTTTTTTTTTTTTTTTTTTGGAAATCCTATCACATGCTATACGCCGAAAAACTCACCTTTCTGTTTTTCTTCTTTGGTAAAATGCCACAAGATCGTGCCAAATCCCATTTTACTAGGATAATAGTACTTTGGTGCCAAGGAACTATGTTGGAGTGAAGCAACTCACTTGAGACAAAAGCTCTGCATGTCAGAGTGAGCTAAGATTAACAAATTATTGGGAGAAATTTTATGAGCGTTATCAGCACGTGCATACATATGCACACTTGTGCTACGCTTTTGTAAGACTTATTTTTAAGTGTAATGTAAGATGAATTGAACATAAAATGTCTGTTTTGTTTTTGTATTTGTATATTTAACATATAAATTAACATAAAAAAAATGTGTGTGTACTTAATTTATGACACTTCCGAGTCCGACTAGGGTTGGTTGTAATGATACTGGCTATATCCTGATATCGCGATATTAAATCTTCCACAATATATCGTCATTGTCATGTCACGATAGTAAAAGCACCACATCTGTTAAAAAATAAAAATAAAAATGTGCAGTTCTAGCACCCTCCGGTGGCTATTTTTATTTATTTATTTTTAATTTTCACAAGGCATGTTTTGGCCCTTCTGTTTAAAATCCACGCTAATGGTCAGATGAAGGAGAACGTAATATGCTTGTGAACAGAGTCAATATGTGGAGGAACTCATTGTGTGCTTGCATTAGCATTATTTATATATATTTTTTTATATGTATTTATATTTTTATAATATTTTTCATTGCTGTGTTGCACAAAAGCACAATAGTGACAGTTTTTAGTATGAGCTCATTTTTATTTTATTTTTTACAATATTGTGACTTTTTTTGTATCGCCATCCTCCCGACAATATCGTGATAATTATCGTGTCGTGGCCTTCATATAGTGATATTATCGTATCGTGATGTTTGAATATCGTTACATCCCTACTTCCGACTGCACTCAGTGTTACGTATATACACGCAACCCAAACACGAAGATAAACTTATTAAAAAAAAAAAAAGAACTTCCACTGTCAACATTATGTACAATTAATATTTCTATTAAAAATGTATTATTGTTTCCTTGCATGTTGTCAAAATGTAATTTGGGCATTTGCGCATGCGGCTTATTTCATGTTTCGTCAATAAACACAACCGCGGTGTATCGGCTTCAAACCTTAATTGGACACTTGGACCTGCTGTGTCAATCCAGCCAAAAATATGGAAAAAAAAGAGCGTCAAAGAGAGGTGAGGAGGAGGTCGGATAAAAAGGCTAAACGGAAAAAAAAAAAGAGGGAGGGTGGGCAAACGAGAAACAAAAATGTTCAGTACCTTTTTTATTTTTTTATTTTTTTTTTATCTCTCCACTATAAAGAGCCACCTGGCGTCTGCCTTTTCGTATTTCTGTAAGGTGAAAACTTGAGAGGATTACTGCACTCGGAGGACAAACTATTTGCATATTAAACAAAACAAAAAAAATCAGCTCGGTCCTTTGTTCATGTCTCTCGTATTAATATCACGGCCGGGCATCGTGTCCCAACTTGGAACTGTGGATTCAGCAGGACTTTAACTTCAGCTTATCGGCTCCAGACTCGCAAACGCACACATAAGCACACGCTCCCGAGAGAACTGCAGTGAGCGTTTTTACAATCCATTAAAGTTTGCTCTTACTTGTAATTACTTGCCACACACACGCACATGCACACGCACACACAGTAGTTGGTTAAGCTTCTTCAAAAGATGCAACATCACCACCCCAGAATGAAAGAAAGTGAATGCCATGTAATGTTGATGTTATACTGCGCTATCATCTTTTAAAGCACATATTAGGTTAGTGCCTTCACACCCATCAAGAGTACATTTTTTTGTGACCAGTCTATTTCCGAAAATATGTTAACGAGTGAGTTGTTCTGCTTTTAAGGGAATCACAATTAGGTTAATCTAGCCAGTGGTGACTTGGCACAAGCACCAAATTGCAGTCTGGGTGCTCCTGGGGTAGTGGTGGGCAGAAATGGAAGCACACATTAAATAAAACGGTCAATTACAAATAAGTAGAAAAAAAAAATACAAATCAACCAGGAAAAGCTTTTTTTAAACCTGTGCAGCAAAGGCACTTATAAGTGAAGAAAAACCTCACAGTACACCAAAATTAAATAAATAAAAAGTTTGCATCCTAAAATAATTATCTTAACTCTGTTTAGTCACAAATATACCTAGTGTGAAATCTGGGCTTATATAGTATATAGTATATTATATATACAAAGCTGCATATTTGCAGGTAACCATGACTTTGTCAATTGTATGAATGGCAACCAGGTTGGTTTTACCTTCAGTTATTTGTTATGCCTGCCACTATATGCCACTGGCATAAATTGAATAATAATTTAAATTATAATACAATAATAATAATAGTAATAATAATAATTAAAAAAAATAATTAATTAATTAGCTGTGAATAATATACTCTTTTTTTTAAATTTATTTTATTTTTATTTTTTTTTATTCCATGACATTTAGATTTATTTTATTTTATTTTTTAAAGTCACTGCATACCGAACTGAACCGAAAACCGTCAGCACAAAACCGAAAACCGAACCGAACCGTGGATTTAGTGAACCGTTCCAGGCCTAATATATATACATTTATATACATACATTTTCAAAACGAATCGATCGCTATCGGTATCGGTGATACTGGCCCTGTATTTACTTTATCAGATCGATGCCAGAATTTCCAGTATCACACACCACTACTGTGGGGCGAACATCTCCTGCTTAGTGGGGTCTCAAAGACTCCAGAAGTTTACCTTCCCAAACTGCTCTACTGTCCAAATTGCAAAGCAGTTAAAAGAATGCATTATACACCCAAACTACCTCACAAGCAATCATTGGAATCCGACTGCTCTGTTGAACATTTTTTTATGGTCACATCATAATTTGTAATAACAAATCTTTCATTCAAGCGCACCTTGTCCTTCTGGTATCAGCGGCACCTCTTTCCCAGCCGGGGACAGACACATGACCCTGTTGCCATTAACGTGGCCGTCCACCTTGGCCTGCTGCCCAAAGGAACAGGTGATTCCCACCGAAAGGTCCGGAACGTTGTTCACCTCCAGGAGCAGCTAGGAAAAGGGCAGATAAGTGTCATGACTCGGGTCATGCAGGAGTAATGTTTGGGTCTTGTCTCATGTCTGGGGTCACGCCTGGGTTAAGTTTGAGTTGAGTTCATGACCTGTTGGGTGTGAGGTCAAGTGTCTGTTTTGTACTGATGTAACCATCATCAAGTTTCAACTAGTTTTGGGCTATGTGATGCGAAGAATCTTTAATGCTATGTGATGTTATGTGGTGTCAATAATCTTTAATGCTATGTGATGTAAGAACTATGTGATCTTTAATCGCGATACTGGGTCAACAGCCAATCAGACAATTCCATGTCAGTACTGGGACCCACATGTCTCGCCACAACCAATGGGATCGATTTACTGTCTATATAAGATGTCTGGGAAATGTGTGTGGTTGCCGGATTATTGCTCTCTGTTCCTCTGTGCTTCTCCGCAGCCCAAGGGGGCTTGGCGTCTCGTGATTCTCGATGCATTCTCGATGCTTTTTGTTTAGTCAAGTTATGTGAATAAATAGCTAAAAACGTATTTGTGTCTTCGCTTTGGGATCCAACCCTTCAGCACACAACAATAAGTCAGATCGGCTTGAGTGTGAAGCAACAGGTCGGAGGATGCTGAGAAACAGAAAGCTAAAGTTAGCGCTGCTAGTCGGCTTTATCTGAGTTGATAAAATATATATGATGATGGTAATCCGCGCAAACTTAGAAAGGCGAGGGAGGGAGGACACGAATCAGACTCACGGGGACGCTGTGGGCCGATACGGCGATGCTATCTGGGTGAGCGATGACCTTCACGCAGCGGTCGATGTCGGTGTTGAAGCGATACGCCTCGTCCGCCCTCGGACAGCGATCCCTCCTTGAGCACCTGTACAACAAAACAATGCGGATGATTTGATACATCATCAAGATCGATCCTAATAGACAATTCTTCGTTCCCCGTGAAAACACTGAACCAAACTCTACATTGAAGTTAAAAAAACAAACAAAAAAACTCCATGCCTTGAAAACAAATTTTAAAACCATCATTTTTGTTTACAACCCTAAACCAGGCTTGAAATCCTAATTTGAAACACGAATTTGTCTCCCTAATTGTCTTCAAGATGTACTTTACCATCCTAACATACTTGAAACCCTGGCTTGAAATCTTAAAAGTCAATTTATGAAACCCTTAACATGTCTTACATTCCTACTTTGAAGTCTCGACCCTGGTTTACAACACTAATTTGAAATACTAACACATGATTAAAAGACTAACCCAGGTTTGTAAGCCTAATTTGAATGCTTAATCCTAATCTTATTTTTTCATGTTTTGCAAGGCATTTTGGACAATGTTATGCTTCTTTCTGGGAACAATTCGGGGGAAAAAACCTTTTATGTTCCAACACGGTTGTCCCCTAGAGGACTACGCAAGATCCACAATGGCTAAAAGGAAGATTTATGGAGTTTTTTTGTTTTTTTGTAATCTGTTTTTAATGCATTAACTTGTTGAAGTCGGCTGTGCTTTGAACCAAAGACCCCTCACCGCTTCAAGCATTGAGGCCAGTTAGACTGAAACACAAAAATGGCATTTGGAAACGCACGTAGTCGAGGGCAGGCGGCACTTTACAAGCTCTCAGGTGGTGCTCAACAAGCTCAGGCGATTCTGCTGTAATTACGCTGCGCTACCAGGGCCGGGATGGAAAGGCGAGGATGGGGATGGCTCTGTCGCAGCTTGGCTCCTTAAGGGCGGCTACGAGGAGAGCCCGGTGTCGGCCTGTGACCGCTCATCAGCTGAAGCGACGCCGACAAAATACTCTTTTCGCGTTGCCGTTTTTATTCATCAGGGTTTGTCTGATGGGGGCCATTTGTTCTATTATCCTCGGCAAGCAGCCCCCTCAGCAGGTGTCCATTCATTTATAGAGAGAGCCTCAGAGTCCAGCCTATGAGAATGCTGCAGAATAGGTACATTTTATAACCACCACTGGAAGTGCTCCCTAAATGGTAACCATTAATTGAAGCACTTAATTCTTCGAAGTGCAGTGCCTCAGTTTGCAAGGATTTTTCTTTACATGGATGTGGGTGCAAAACAAGTACGTTATATTCCAAGGAAGGTGGACATTGGGACTGGATTCATTGCCTGAGCAATGGAATCACTTTCCAACTTAGCTGCACTGTCAGAATTCCTCAACAGGGGTCAAAGTCAAGCAGTCAGTCACTAATTTCTAGTAAGCCGAAATTCCAGGGCTCTGACAAGTTTTAAGGTTTGCAGCCAATGTCTGGAATGTGAACATGAACCAAGGTCTCAGGCCGGGAATAGACCCAGTTCTAAGGTCTCGGGCCAGGACGAGCACTAGGTCTAAATCACAACCTCCATAAATCTAAGGATGCGACTAGATCTAAAGTCTAGGTCTTGGACTATGTCTTAGGTCTACGACCAGGACTCGGACAAGATGTAATTAATGCCTTGGTCCAGGATGGCTTAATTTGTAGGGGCTAGACTAGTAGGTTAAGGTAGATGACGAAGCCTAAACTGTGTCTGTGGCCTAGGGTCTCCAATTGGACTAGGGCTAAGACCCAAGGTCTAAGGGTGCAGACAGCAATAAAACAAAGCAAAAATAGCAAATGGAAATAGAAAAAAATAATTATGATATAGCCAAGCCATTGAATCGGAACTGAGCACTTGGACCTGCAGTGTAATCTTAGCCAATGTAGTCACATAAAGCTGCTAGCATGTGGTGTAAAAGCGGCTAAGTGAGAATTGCTCAGACACCAGAGAGATAGTAAAGTGTGGATTCCATTGACAGAAAGTTAAAGTGGCCTTGTTCTGCCGAGTGATGGATCACAACTCACTTGAGGGAACGGCGGCCAAGCAATTTTGTGATAAGTGGACAGCATTAATTCATATAATTAGACATGGCAGGAGGCAACCAGGAAAAAAAAAACGAGTTAATTTAGATTAAAACAAAACATTATTTCCCTCCTCTAAGGTCAGCGGTGATGCGACAACTCTGAAAGCTGCAATTTAAGTGATGCCGATCCTCATCAAGATAGAGCTCGCAGAAACACACACACATCACCATGAAATGGTGCTAAATCCCTCCGGCGCAGGTCAGCTTCAAACATTGCGGGCCGTCTTGCAAAACACAGGCTTTTAATCTCCGCAATCCCCCATGCTCCATATCGAGGTATTATGCAAGCTAACCTGGGGGTCACATAATTAAGATGAGAGAGATAAGCTGGCTCTGTCGGATCCAAAATGTTCCCGCGGGTATACTGACGTCCCACTGTGATGGCCCGGCTAATCCCCAAATGCCCCCCTCCCGCCCGCTACACCAACACTATTTGTCCCAGACAATAAAATCCGGAGGGGTATAAGGAATAGTGCTAAGGTCTCAGCCAGGACTAGGTCTAAGGTCTCGGACCAGAGCTAGGTCTACTACAGGGGTCTCCACGTAGCCAGCAAGGTCCAAATGAGTAGCCTGCCTGCCTGTTCTAAAAATAGCTCACCACTGATGAGACATTGTGATATCTTAAGAATGTTGTAGAAGTGGTCGTTTGAAAAGAGAAATACTGTAAAGGGTGTGCTTTTGATATACATCTTTTTCTTAATTCTGATGGTAATTCATCAGGGGTGGGCAAACTCGGTCCTCAAGGGCCGGAATCTTGCAGGTTTTGGATGTTTCCCTTCTCCAACGCACCTGATTCATATGATCAACTCATCAGCAAGCTCTACACAAGTCCGATAAAGATCCTGCTCATTGGAATCAGCTGTGTATGAGGGGGCGACCTCTAAAACCTGCAGGACTAGGTCTAAGACCAGGGCTTGGACTTTTTATAAGGACTAGGACAAGTTCCTGACATAGGGCCAAGGATTTAAGGACTAGGACTAGGTTTAAAAAGTAGGATTGAATCTCAAGATTTGGGCCAAGACTTGGACTAGGTTGACTAAGGCCTCGGGCCAAGACTAGTTTAATGGACTGCAGTCTAGGGCCAGGACTAGGTCTAGACCAGTGTTCCCCACCCTTTCTTGAGGCAACGCACACATCTGACATTAAACTATCACAATAGCACATCACCAAACATGAAGCACATCTACTAAGATCTGAGGGTAGGACTAGGTCTCATATCTTTGCCTAGGTCTAAGGCCCAAGGTGTAAGCTCTTGGGCCAGGATTTGAACTAAAGATTAGGGCTAGGACTTGACCTGCTGTGTTAGGCCCAAGGACTAAGACTACAGGAAGACTAAGTCCCAAGGTCTAAGGTTTAGAGTCGGGATTGCACTAAGTTCCAAGATCTAGGGCTAGGACTAGAATAATATCTTTGTCCATGATTAGGTTTAAGAACCAAGATCCAAGGCTTTGGGTTAAGAGTAGTTAATACAGACTATGGCTAGGACAAGAGCTGATGGTTTTAGTCCAAACTAGCACTAGATCTAAGGCTCCAGGTTTAAGATGGGGGCAATGACTAGTACTAAGGTCGAGCACAAGGACTGGAACTAACGTCTAGTACCAGGACAACTAACATCATTCTATAGTGTTTTGGGTTAGGGAGAAAAAAAACTCTAGGGCAAGGACTAGTACGAAGACCTATGGTCCAGGGCCAGGTTTGGTTAGGTACTTAAGTTGTTGGTGCGGGGCGCCGTGTGGGTTACCGTTACAATCAATTTTTGAAAAAGCTTGAGGGATGTGCGGCTATGGGAGACAAATCTCGCCCTTCCTGTCTTTGGCTGCGGCTAACAAATTGTCTCGCCTCAAACTGCACAAATCACATGCTTCCTCTTATTTGTCAATGTTCCACTAGCTGTTTGTTAAATAGCAATGTTCCGCCTTTAATCCCTTAGACACGGTGTGTGTGCGTGTGCGTGTGTTCGACATGCCGACTCACGTGTTGTACAGGACACACCAGCCGCAGTGAGGGTCCCCGGAGCTCAGGCACTCTGCACACGTTCCGTACTGATCGCAGGCTTCCACGGGGACCTGGACCACCTAAAATCAAAAGGTTTGGGGGAAAAAAAATAAAACCTGTCAAATAAAGTTTCCTTTCTTTGTCCCCAGTTGTATTCTGAAGCGGTCAGTGCGGTTGTGTATTTGTTTGTTGTTTTTTGGCAAAGAAGTTGTGTAAAATAATTAAAAAAAAAAAAAAAAAAATCAGCTGATGAACTGGAAATCAATTAACGAGTGCTATGATGAATCAATTTTTCTGGTCAAATTTCATATTTATAGTTCAGGGTATACCCCGCCTACTGCCCGAAGCCAGTTGGGATAGGCTCCAGCACCCCACGCGACCCTTGTGAGGAGTAAGTGGCTTTAAGAAAATGGATGGATGGATGGATGGATGGATGGCGTTTCGACAAAAAAACAAGTGCCTGTCAAGACAACAAAAGCATTTTCACTCATGGATGCAGCACTTCTTACACTACATTGTGTGTATGTGGCACATGGACACATCATCAAACTCAAATCGCCCCATCACCACCACGTTTTCAACAACGTCATCAAACAATCAATTCCGAGATATGCTGCTAAGCTAATGCTAATTTTTGTCCCCATTAATTCAACTCAATACAGCTTTCCTTACCTTTTGGCTGCAAAATGATAGCAAGGGGGATCATACCATTGCATGATAATGTTTCAGATGGTGTAGTTTAAAAGTGGCTCTGAAATTCAGAGCAAAGAGAGAGAAAAATGCACGAAGCGCCTCTCGCTGTTCAAATTCAACAAGGAAACGTTGACTAATTCTGCGAGAACAGAATAAATTGCAGTGTCCATTAGGGATGTCACAATAAGGGCAATATTGTGATATCGTGATATTAAAACTGCCACAATATCGTCGTCGTCATGTTCACAATATTTAAAAGGAACACACCTGTTAAAAAAAAAATGTCAGGTTGATTTCTATTTGTGCAGTTCTAGCACCCTCTGGTGGCTAGTTTATTAGTGCAATTTAATTTTCATTAGGGATGTTTTGGCCTTCTATGTTTAAAATCTATGCTAATTGTCAGATTAAGGGGAACCTAATTTGCTTGTGAAGCGAACAAGGTGTGCTTGCATTACCAAGTAAGTGCCTCAATATTGTTATTAGCGATTGCAGGTGGTTTATATGCATTTCTATTATGTACAAAAGCTTTTTTAAAATTTTTATTTATTTATTTATTTATTTATTTATTTTTTAGTATGAGCTCTCTTTCTTTCTTTTTTTTTTTACAATATTGTGATCTTTTTCAAATATCGCCAACGCCCTCACAATATTGTGATAATTATCGTATCGTGATCTTCATATCGTGATAATATCGTATCGTGATGTTTGGATATCGTTACATCCCTAGTGTCCATTCATCTGTTAGGTTTGTTTGTTTCCCCCCGCCATCGGCGCTTATTGGTTTCGTCCCGCCCTTAACAACGCCTGATTGGTTCGACTTAAAAAAGGGAGCGGTACAAGATGTATTTTCCGGAGTTTGTGAACTCACAAATACCGCAAGAATTCACCTTGGTTAGAATGAGACGATGAAATTAAGGACACTACAGGCTCGCATGGTTCACATGTACAACGAAGAGTCAAGGGTGTCTTTTTTTTATTATTATTTTTATTTATTTTTATTTTTTTGTGCTGTAACCATGGGAACAACAACAACAACAACAAAAAGATCCTGCACGGTAACTTAAACTGAAGCCACAGTGTTTTCCTTAACCACAGGCGAGGGAGCTCTTTCTTGACTCAACACGACCTTGCCAACGACACGCTGTAAAAAGCGAACTTTTCAAGGTGGACTCGCTGCGGAAGGCGACAGCACTCATTCAGTGAGGAGAACAAAAGAGAAAATGCTCTTCGTGTCTCACTGGAAAGCTCATTTTGACCCACCTGAAGCATTGGAATTGAAAGCGCAGTTTAACAGAGCACAGATGACGCTTTCATGGTTGACCTTTCCTTTTTTTTTTTTTTTTTTTTTTTTTTTTTTTTTTTTTTTTTTTTTTTAAACCACAGCACATTTATTTGAGCGCTATTCAGCTATGTTGTGCTGTAGCTGCTCTGCCAACTTCGCGTGTGTTTGGTCTCAATTGTCAAAGAGGAAATGAAAAAAAAAAAAAAGTTACTATGAAGCAAAATCACCGGGTGCACCATAAAAATCCACTTGACAGAGTGGGAGATTGGTATCGGCGCATCCCCATACCAAGCCGCTATTCTTTTCCGGATCTTTCTGCAAATAAAGCCACGGCCTTGTCTGACGTTTGGATTCCGGCACATGTCCTTGGGCCTCATGAAAATAAATCGATTCTATTCAGACTTGCGCAGATGTTTTATACAAGTGGTTCTCTGACTGCAGTCTAGGGGATCCCCTGGGGTCGACAGCTTGTAGGTCAACAAAATAGTTTTAGATGAATTATGTTGTCTTATTTAACCCTCCTGTTAGGTTGGTTTCTCAGGAACAACAATAATGTTCAATAATGGTGTTTAATGATTAGAAAAAACACTTTCTTTGCAAATATTTGAAAAACGAACCATTTACATTATTATTATTATTATCATCATTATTATTATTAACATGATTATTATAACATTATTATATAGGTTGAAAAAATCCACAAAGGAAGTGCAATGAAGGCCAAATTTTTATTTTTTGTTTGTAGTTTCTGAACGATATGATAAAGAATTTGTTTAAATTTGCTTTCCTACGATCACTTTGTACACTTTAAGAAATAAAAAATATATATGTATATATTTTGTAATGTTTGTTTCTGGGGGAAAAAACATTAATGCAGTATTTTCTATTAACAAACTTTCTCCTAATTTTGTCCTTTGTTTGAAAAGGAAACAACAAAAAAACACTTGAAGGTTGAAAATTGATTGTGATTAAGCAATTCGATGATACAGTTACCTTAATTAAAAAAAAATCTATATATTTTTTATTTGTAGTTAATTTTGAAAAGGGTCAGTTTGACCCGGGCTATGTTTAATGTTCCAAAAGTGCGTTATAATTATTTTTTCATTCCAACACGACAAAAGAACCATTTTGTCTGTTGATAAAAAGTTCCAACAAACTACTAATTTGTAGTAAACTTTCAAATGGGTCAATTTGAGGCTATATTTAATGTTCCAAAACCATTCAGATAAACATTAGTAAGCATTTTTTATTGAAAATATGTCAAAGTGAACCATTTCAATTGATGTGAAATTTCATAGCAACAAGCTACTAACACTCTTTAAAATGGGTCAATTTGACCCGGGATGTGTAATATTTGAATACCAACCCAATAACACGGTTCATATCTTATTATTAACCATTTTCATTGCACATACATCGAACTTAACCATTTCTTAGTCTGTGAAGTTTCACAGCGACAAAAATGTTGTTGGGTCAATTTGACCCGGTATATGATATATGTTTACAAAGGATCTTAACTGTTTTCATTTGGAATATGTCGAGACATTTTTTTATTGTCTGTTGGTGCGAAGCTTAAGCTAACTTTTTTTTTTTTGTTTTAACTTGAAAGTGGGATATTTTGAACCACAACATAACAGGTGTATTTTTTATTTTTTATTTTTTTTAAAGTGCATACCTACAGATTTAGTCATTTTAATCCCTGTTTATGTTATTCTCATAAAATCACTGCTTAAAAAAAAAATCACGTTTGTTTACTGTTTATACTGTAGCCCCAAAATGTACGAAAAACTCTGTCTTCTAAACGAACACAATAACTTACAGGCTGATTTTGTCCGTTTTTTACCAAACCGCGACAATTCTTGTATTATTCCGACTGTGCGTCAGACGGGGATTTTAAATCCCTAAACTCCTCCCACGAGGCAAACTCATTTTGTTAATGGAATGAACCAAATGTGTTGTGAAATGCTGAAAAAAAAGAGAGAGAACATTACGTGGCGTGTGTGTGTGTGTGTGTAAGGGTTGCGCGAGCTAATCCATTTTGCCAACACGGACCTGAGAGAGCGCCTACTTATGCTATTAGCGCACCGGAGACACTCTAATGCACTCTTCATTTGTGATTGCTTACATCAGGAAATTGCTTGCAATGTACGTCCAGCCGGGAAATAATAAGAAAGTAAAATAAGAGCGTGCCCAGCTGGCTTTGTATGCGGTTGAGTACGACACTCAGCAGCATCGAAGCGCTTGTTTACTCGCACTACACGGAAGGAAGTTACTGCGGTGTCAGGGAGTCCATTTTGAGTCCACATGAGCAACATTAAGCTCAGATTTTTAGCAAAGAATACCTATTCCAGATCTTCTTTTTTTTTTTTTTTCCTCCTCACCATTGCTATCCTCACCTGCTGTTCCAAGTTATCTGACTTAGTTTTTTACCTGTTGTCTGGGTTTGGTCATGTGACATTCGCAAACTGAGCCAGGATTGGAGTCCTAGAACGTGATGTCATTTTCTAAAGGTATTAATTGTATATGAAAAATTAAAATAAAGTTATCAATTAATTATAGACAAAATATTTAACTTTTTACTGCTAAAAATGGCTGAATGAGTCAAGACCTTCTAAGGGTCACTTTAAATCCCACAATCATTGTCTGAAAGTATGAAAATATCTTGCGTTATGTAGTGATGGTGCAGAAATTCGTTCAACCTGACTGGATCATATTATGTGAAGCGGTGATGTCGTGCATTTGAGAACTGGCGTCCTGTGACACAGACTTCCCGTTCCCACTTCAGTTTATTGATACTGTCTTGGGTTTCACACAAATGCCTCCTCGTTTAAAACACGATACAATGAAACCCTTCGGGACCAAGCCTTGACATAAATAGCAAAAAAAACTTGTGAATAATGGAGAAGCTCTTCTAAAAGTGTTTATAATTTCCTGTATAAATAGATTGAACACAAATATTCCCTAACTATGATCCCAAAACGCGAATAGCATTTGAAACGCATCTTACATTACCTACAAAGTACCAATACATTGCAAGTACTAGGGGTGTGCTCCAAAAATCGATACGGCAATATATCGTTGCGGGCCTCATTACAATACACGTATCGATACGCAGGCGTCAGAATTGAAATTGCCCGTTAACTTTACATAGGCAGTTAACCTTTGCCGTTGCAGCTTGCATTGTAGCTAAAAAATAAAAACCAGCAACGTCTTTGAAGTTAATTGCCTTCAATTAATGCAGAAATAGCTCACCCGTGATTGGACAAAAAATTTTGAAAAATTAAAGCAGCGGAAGAATATAAATTTTTATTTACTTGTAAATTTAACATGGCACGTGTCTTAATGTACCAATTTTCCTATATTTTGTTTAAAAAACGAAATAGAATGTGTTACATGGAAAAAAAATTCTGTTTTTATTTCCCCAAATATTTCAAATAAGCACATTTTAGAGCTGTAATTTTAATACTTTGATATTTTTGCTTATATCGGCTATTAATAAATGTTCCCGGTGTGTTTGTGAAAGCTGCAAATTTAGACCAGGCACACCGCTTTGGTGGTAAACCAGAAGAGCTGTTAACAAAAATATTTTTGTCAGTCAACATAACAAACATCATTTAGGCATACATATGACTGTTATTATAAAATGCAAGAAAATTGCCTTGAAGATCTAGTATTGGGACACATGTATCGTGATACGTATCGTATCGTGTGGTTGGCGGCAATACCCAGCCCGAGCAAGTACTGTCCATATGTGGAATATTTACATTTAAAACTATCGATGTAGGGAATTGGAAACATATTCTGGGAGAATATGTGTGTTTTTTGCTGTTTTTTGTTAATCGGGATAGTACTTGGGTGCTGTTACTTTTACAGCTATATATGCTATATATACATACACTGCACGACCAAAAATCATCTGCTAACCAACCACAAAGCCAAAAGATGAAGAAGACCTTGAGGCATTGAATAACGGCGCTTTTCCTTTCACCGCTTGTGATTGAAGTATCGGACAGAAGACGCCACTTGGCCGCCACCGACTTCATGTTTTTGCTGAGCCTGCTCTGAGAGATTGCCCTGGAAAACCCCTGCAGTGCTTTTTCCTGCCTTCTGTGATATTTAAAGAGTCAGCCGTCATTTCACAGAACGCCGACTGGCACCCGTTGAGGTTATTGTGCGCCTTTTTTTTTCCTTCCAAGGTGATCAAACTGGAGGCACGCGGCGATAAGCTGAACCGCTGTGAGGATATCAAGAATCATCTCAGGATGATGTTTTTTTTTTTTTTTTTTCACGGCCCTTGACGCTCAAACGCCGAACGTCTCCGACTCGCTCCTCATCGTCAGGTGAAATTTCGACAGCAGACGGGCGAGCTCATTGTTATTCCACGAGGGTCGGCTGAGCTCAGCCAAATTTGCTCGTGCTTCCCTCCTCATTCCACGTCTGCATTGTTTGGCTCGCAGGGATCCAGAAAGCTCTCATCTCTGCTGAAAATGTTGGGGGGGGTGATCAAGGAGTGAGGCGGCGGGAGAGTCTGAAGGGAAACGATGGGATCGGGTTTCAAGTCTAGCATAGGTGTTCAAAAAATTAGGGTTTCAAGCTAAGGGCTAGAGGTTAAATTTGGGGTTTCAAGGCTGCGTTAGTGTTTCAAGCAAGTTAGGGTTTCATGTCAGGGTTAGATTTTCAATGGTTTGAAATCTATGATACAGTTTTCAAACCAGGTTTTAAAATGACCAGGGTTAAGGGTTTCAAAGTAGGGCTTCAAACCAGGTTCTAGAGTCAAAAGTAGGGTTTCAAATCATGGTTGGGGTTGCAAATTATGGCTTAAAGCTGGGTTTGAGATTTCAAAGTAGGGTTTTCAAATCATGTTTAGGTTTAAAAGTTGGGGTTTCAAGACAGGGTTAAGGGTTCGAAGTGGGGTTTTGAAATGAAGGTTTCAAAGTAGGATTTAAAGATTTTTCAAATAGGGTTTAAGTTACAGTTTGGGTTCCAAAACAGGGTTCAAGCCAGGGTTAAGATTTCAAAGTAGTTTTTTAAAGTTCAAGGCAAGCCGTAGTACGGTTTCAAAGTAGGGTTTGAAATCATGATTATGGTTTCATATTAGGAATTCAAGACAGGGTTTAAGTTTTTTAAAATACCGTTTTAATTAACAGTTTGGGTTCCAAATTAGGTTTCAAGTCACGATTAAGATTTCAAAGTAGGGTTTCAAGACGGGGTTAAGGTTTCAATGTAGCGTTTCAAATCACTGTTTGAGTTTCAAAATACTATTTCAAGACAGGGTTATTATTATTTTTTTTTAAATACAGTTTTAAATCACTGTAAAGATTCCAAATTAGGGTTTCAGACCAGATTTATGTTTTAAAGACTTTGCAAGCGGCACAAAGTGTGCAGTTGACTGAACTGGCGAGAGCTGCAAAGTTGTTGTAATATTGAGCGCGAAGGTGGTTGGCTTCCGTCTTGTTGTGCGTCACTGTTGGCGCTGCTCGGCTGTCTCCTCCAAGGAAGGCTGCAACTCTCCTTGAACGACCGACGTTCATCAATAAGTGATGGCTTGTCTCTTCCAGTCTATCACACCGAAGGAAGAGCCGCCTCGATTTGTTTTAGAAGATGGAGCCCGACACAATACCGTTGGCATCCACAACCTTACTCTCCACGCAAAAGCTTCATACTTCCTAAAAGCGTCTCAGCAGAGTTTGACACTCGGCAGTAGAGCTGTTCTCAATCTGGGGTGTAGGGAAAGTCTTTTTTTTTTTTTTGAAAATAGTCCATGAGAGTTAGGCAGGGTGAATGTCAACGGAAAAGTCATTAGGCGTTTGATTGCTCACACCAGGGATCACAAAAAAAAAAAAAAGATCATATTGTTGATGGAAGCTGTAGAAGTTTTGAACCCCTGACGGCGGTATGCCATGAAACTAGTAACCAACCTATCCTAACTAGGTCGGAAAAGTAACAAAATATGACCAAATTGCGCTTTTGTAAACTACCGTATTTTTTGGATTATACGTCGTTCCGGATTATAAATCGCACCAGCCCAAAAAAATGCATAATTAAGAAGGAAAAAACATATATAAGTCGCATTTTTGGGGGAAATTTATTTGATAAAAATCCAACACCAAAAACATACATGTCATCTTGAAAGGCAATTTAAAATTAAAATAAAAGAGAGAACAACAGGCTGAATAAGCGTACGGTATACTAACGTTACATGACTGACATGCCTGGTGATGTCAGTAACGACGTAACATATTAAGAGTTTGTAGCAAGCAGTGAGGGAGTCGGAGGCGGAGTGTTGAAGCACGGAGCCAAAGGCTGGCGTTTTATTGACATCAGCTTCCGAGGTCTTAACAGCAACTCCCCACTCAGCTAGAAGCTAACAGGCTAACTCCCCTTTTCCGCATAACAAAACCTTCCCACTCTCCCTTCGTCCCAACGTTCCGTGAGTGAATTATGTTCCCATCACTACAAGTTATTCATATAACTCTAGCATAAAAAACATGCTAACAAGTTCACCAAACTATCAATTTCACTCCAAATCACTAAATCCAATGAAATCTTCATCCTCGGTGTCACTTTTAAACAACTCCCCCAACTCGGGAGGTAGACGATGCGCCGCTTCTTCTTCTACCGGCAATGTTGAAATGATCAACACAGGCCTAGAGCGCCCTCTTGCGGTTTAGTGGGAAAATAGCATGTGAAATGATATAATCATGTGTTAATTTCACACATAAGTCGCACCAAAGTATGAGTCGCACCCCCGGCCAAACTATGAAAAAAAACTGCGACTTATAATCCGAAAAATACGCTGTAGCTCCTCTTTTATTTTTTCACAGCAATGTTGATGAGAGAATAGCATGTCAGCGCGCAACGTTGGATGAATATTGAATTGGTCAATTCCTTTCTATTAAGCCGGTCATGAAAGATGAAATGCTCAAAAAAATTAATTACCCTCATGACATTTAGGGGTACACTACATTTACGTTTTGATTGGCGTTCAAAAACGTCTCCTGTAAGGGGTCCCTTGACCAAAAAAAAGTTTGAGAAGCCCCGCAAACTCCAAAGCGCTCACCAAGCTTTTCACGGCTGCAAGGGAACCTAATCCCATTTCACGTTGCCATTCAGCCGCCAAGTAATCACTTGATGGCAGTGGGAAAGTGATTACCGCCGCTCGCTCCCTCTTATCTCCAGCGAGTGCGGGGAATATACAATGTCCGACGACGACGACAACAACAAACGTCCGTGTGATGGCGGGCCAAGCGAGGGAAAGTCAAAGGGGGTTACAAGCTGCGCGGGAAAAAAAAGCTTTACTATCGGATGCGTGCGTGTGTGTGCGCTGCGTACAAAGATGCAAGCACTCTAAGTCGATCCGCATGGATAAGTAATTAGAACAGCAGCCCATCCCTCTTCACACAGCCTGCATCTTTAACAATTCCTTCTGCAACGCGTCCTGTTTGTGGATCGTTCCCACAGCTGGTAGGATTGTAAATAAATTCCTATTTTTAATTCGGATTTTTCGGGTTCTCTGAATGTTGATGCTCAGACATGTTTTAGCCTGTTAATTTGTAATCTTCACCACACGATTGGTGGGGGGTTTTTGGAGGGAGAAAAATCCTTCCATTTTGGACAGTGCAAACATAAGAACGATGAAATTTATCATTGTCTATCTGTCGAGGATACCTTGTCCCAGTCTGGGCTCATTTATTCAAATATGAGCCCTGGAAGTCACCAAAAATTGTTTCTTTAAACGAAAAAATGGTTAATTAAGGTTCAATTTCAGTTATGGGTCCTTGAGACTTCCGTGTGTCCTATTATGATAGACATTTCCACCAAATTTCATGTGGATTGGTGAACCTCTTCTTATTTGATTTTATTGATTTATTGATTTATTGATTTTATTTATTGATTTAATACTCGATGATTTAGGAGGCATGTTCTGGGTAACTAAAACATACTGCAAATGTTTTCACCAGGATACGAGCGTGCAAAAATGTGTGTTTTTCAGGCTCGTTAAGGGAACTAATAAGCCGACTACTCTTCAGTCGTTGGAATGCCCTTCACATTTTTTTATAGTGAATTTAAATGCTCTACCAATATTGGAAGGTGTCGGCAAAAGCCAAAAAACAAAAACAAAACAAAATTTAACCAGTTCAATTTCATCTATAGTTCTGGTTATGGATCTGTTTTGAATTGATGTAACAGCATCTAGTTTCAACAGGTTTTAGGCTATGTGATGTTATGTGATGTCAGGAGCTTTGTGATGTCAATCTTTAATCCTTTGCTTAGTCACAACCAATCAGATCGATTCACTGTCTATAGTAGCAGTCTGAGAAGTGTGTGTGTTTGTCGGATTATTACCCTCTGTTACCACTGTCTCTCTGTGCAACTCTTTGTTTCTCGTCTAGTCAAGTTTGTTCCTTGCCTCTCAATGTGAATATCCATCCATCCATTTTCTTGACCGCTTATTCCGCACAAGGGTCGCGGGGGGTGCTGGAGCCTATCTCAGTTGGCTCTGGGCAGCAGGCTCCATGTGAATAAATAGTTAAAATCTTATTTGTGTCTGCGCTTTGGGATCCAACCTTCAGCACATGACAATGTTAAGTTGCAAACACTGCTAAGTGCAGTGTGAAAAGGCCTTAACTCTTTGACCACCAAAAACGTTTGATAACGATCAGTAAAATCACGACGTATATTGCCATAAACGTTAAATAACGTCAACAATTTTTTTAATTTTTTTTTTCTCAGTGCAACGTCTAAGTGCAGCGATGCCTGGTCAATGGGTTGTGGAATCTAAAACACTCTAAACTATGGCCACCAGATGGAAGCATTGTATCAATTTTCATCAATGATCAAAGCCTCTGTCATATCAAAGTTTTTCTTTGATAACGTCTGGCAGTAAAATAGTTAATGAAGCAGTAAATAGACACACTATTAGTTTTGTTGTTTGCATATTCAAAGTCATTACTATATTTTCACTACAGGGCATATACAATTTGACACTTTCTACAGTCAGTCCCACAAATCTCAGATTTTCTCAGACTCCTTTAAAAACACGTTGCAGCATGTTTGTCAAGGGCTTGGGTTTCATTCCAAATACTTTCCAGATGTTTTTTTTTTTTCCTCACCTGATTGTCCGACATGACGTAGAGCGAAGTCTTATCCAGAGAGAAGGCCATGTCGCGGAGGACAGGGCCGCTGTCCTTCATCACGGTCACCGTCTCGTACAACACTCCTGCGTCCAGCGGACCGTCCACTCGGATCTGCGGCGGCACGGAAACAAAACGCTCGTCACCTGCCAATTCTGCAAGATGTTGAAAATCTAGGCTCTTAACACCGGATGTATGGAGCGTGATCCGACATAAGCACACGTAATTGCTACCTGATCCGATTAGATTTGAACATATTAAATGGGATTTGCCATACTAAGTTTAATGAATTCAAAATGTTTTTTTTTTTCACATCCGATCATGGTTAGGGTTTCAAATTCAGGATGGAAGGCAAGGGCAGGGTTACAAATAAGGGTTAGGTTTTTAAATTAGTGTTTCAAACAAGTGGTTTAATTGTGGGTTTCACATGACTATTTCGAGAAAATTAGGCCACTTCGGCCTCACGTCAAGCACGCAATCTTAACGTTTGAGACACGTTTGGGTTCGAGTGCGACTTTTGGGGCGTGGAACAGCTTTGCCATCCATCCTCCGTCTTGTTAGACAACCCTGACATGTAATTGCACCGAAAACAAATGAAATGTGCCTGTCCGGGTAATAAGTGGCTTATCGATTGGGGCGCTGCTGTCAAAAGGACGCTACATGAGGTGCTTGGAATGCTTGTAAAAGATTTCAGATTGCTGGTAAGATGGCTAATATTGCGGTTTTGAACAGAGAAAATTGCCCTACTTGTCAGGTTTAGATAACTATTGCTGTGATTTGTGACTTGAATCCATTTTGTGACAAGGGTACTCACGCCCTCTACTTAAGCACAAACCCCAATTCCAACAAAGATGGAAAAATAGTCAAATTGTAATACAAACAGAATGCAATGATTCAACAGTCAGGGCTCTCCATTGTCATATTTTGTTATTCACATTGACAACGCAAGGCAGGTCTGGACTACTACAAATGTACATCCCCAATCCATGCCATCAAAATCTATTCAAGTACAGCAAGAAAATGTTTGTACCGTATTTTCCGCACTATAAGTCGCACTTAAACGCCTTCAATTTTTTCAAAAGCTGACCATGCGCCTTATAATCCAGTGCGCCTTATATATGGATCAATATTGAGCCGCAACAGGTCTCGCTGTCAAGACGCTATCGGTGACCCTGCGCGATCGGTGACGCGCATTCGCAGAAGATCCCGCCATCTTGGATCGCTAGCTAATACTAATACTTTACCTCAGAGAAAATAACAAAACAGCTGTTTATTCATTTTGGGAGTGAATGGAGTTGTCAGAAAGCTGGTTTGTAATCTATTAATAAAGTTTGACTGACCTATCTGACTGTTTTGTTGACATTCCCTTTAGCGCAGCACCATCTAATGGATGCATAATGTAACCCCAGCCTCTACTGTAGCGCCTTATATATGGAAAAAGTTTGAAAATATGTCATATTAGGGGTGTAAAAAAAAAAAACATCGATTCGGCGATATATCGCGATACTACATCGCGCGATTCTCGAATCGATTCAATAATCGGCAGAATCGATTTTTTTTTTTTTTTTTTTTTTTTTTTTTTTTTTTTTTTTTTTTTAGGATTCACACCTTGAGCATGGAAGAATGTTATATGAACGGAACATTAAGCCTTAATATTTTATTTTAATGCTGTTCAAACATGAAACAGATTACAACCTCTATAAGACTGAAATTTCAGATAAATAAATAATACATTTTCATATAAATCTTACACTCTACAAGCTTACTGATTAGTATTTTCTAAATTTGAATGAAAAAAAAATCGCAACAATCGACTTATAAATTCGTATCGGGATTAATCGGTATCGAATCGAATCGTGACCTGTGAATCGTGATACGAATCGAATCGTCAGGTACTAGGCAATTCACACCCCTATGTCATATATTGAAGGTGCGCCTTATAATGAGGTGCGCCTTATAGTACGGAAAAATCCGGTACTTGATTACTTGCCACCGCAGTCTTTTTGGAATGAATCTTGATGGATGTAACATAGAAACTCATTAGCAATGCAAACTCGGGTTAAAGACCGATTTAAATTCACGGCAGGCCGGTTCATCAACCATTTAATGCAATTACAGCGAGGATGCATTAATTTCTTAGGCATTTTAATGAGAAGGGGCTGACAACTGTGCCTGGTGTTGCATGGCTTCTGCATCGTGATTATGTCACTCCTCCCCTCCGGACCGGAGCGTCGGCGGCGCCACCACGAATCGAGGCTCGCCAAGGGGTGACAGGCAGCGCGCCGCGGCGGCATTCTCTTGAATGGGGACAGTCAATCAATACGGGCTGATTACATGATTGGATCCCCTGGGCTGGTGAAACTTCATCAATCCGTCACACCGCAACACCTTCCAGGCAGATGCGCCGGCTTCATGCATCAGAAGCCGATGGCTGTTTATGATTCGCTATTCTTGCATTCACCGGGTCGCATTTTTTTTCCCATGCAACTTAGCTTCACCTATTCGCTGAACAACTCATCTATTTGTGTATTTTGGGGTCTGTGTCATGCCTTAAGATGGAACAAGATAGCAAGTGAAGTGAGGTACGTCATATATTTGGACTGTGAGACAACACTCTAGTCTTTGTCTCGGCTCAGTCTTACGTAATTTCCCTTGTGGCGAATGTGATGCACCGTTACGTAGTTGTTGTGTATTTTACTTTCAGCAGCTTTAGTAGTTCTGCCTTCTAGGCCACCGTAGTTTCGCAAAGAAGAAGACGAAAGACTAAATTTCCCAGAGCGTCTTTGAGCTCATTTTCCCACTTTTTACTCCTTCTCCAGTCGTGATCCCGCATGGCTACTGGATGTTTACTTTCCCCCCCTCACTCTCTCGATTTCATAACTCACAGAATCACCAGTAAGAAGTTGACCAAGTCTTGGGTCAGATTCCAACGGATGGAGTATCTGCGTATCCAACAAAACCCACTGCAGCTCTGCTTACCCTTTTGACTTTGTGTTTCACCATGTAAATGAATGTTGCTTATGTGCATCCACCACTGGCTAATTGACTCATTTTCTGGCTGTCACTTGAAAGTGGCTCTTGATCTTTGCCCAGCCTCACTTCCAAGCTATAGATGGATACTGTACGGGTTCTGTTTTCGTAAGGCGTACACGCGCGTGTCGTAAAAACGGGTGCATCTCAATTTTTGTGCCGGGGCAAGTCTAGTCTACCATTTTTTTTAGGGCCGTTTTGCGTCTCACTGGGCTTTCCGCAGCCTGACAATTTGGTAAAAGAAAGTAGACTTGAATTTAGACTCGGTAAAACCAGGTCTAAATAGTAGCGGAGGATAGGAAAATCGGTTCTAAATGTTTACGAATTGCATCCTGGACCACATTCTGTTTACACCTCCACTGTATACTAGGGATGTCACGATAAGGTCAATATCGTGATATCGTGATATTAAAACTGCCACAATATCGTCGTCGTCATGTTCACAATATTTAAAAGGAACACATCTGTTAAAAAAAAGTCAGGTTGATTTCCGTTTGTGCAGTTCTAGCACCCTCTAGTGGCTAGTTTATTAGTGCAATTTAATTTTCATTAGGGATGTTTTGGCCTTCTATGTTTAAAATCTATGCTAGTTGCCAAATTAGGGGAACCTAATTTGCTTGTGAAGTGATCAATGTGTGCTTGCATTTGGACGTAAGAGCCTCATTGTTGTTATTAGAGATTGGTTGATATGCATTGCTATTATGCACAAAAAACACAATATTGTGCTTTTTTTAGTATGAGCTCTTTTTTTTTTTACAATGTGATCTTTTTTACGCCCCCACAATATTGTGATAATTATCGTATCGTGGCCTTCATATCGTGATAATATCGTATCGTGATGTTTGAATATCGTTACATCCCTACTGTATACTGCTGGATGACTTGAGCATTATCCTCACTTTCAATCAATTCAAACTTTGTGGTCCACTTAATGTGACGCCAGAACCAACCGGGTTCGCCACTAATGCCATAAAACCCGAGCGGAGCTTCTCAACTTATCCTCTCTTCCGAGGGCCTCGCAGCTATAAGAGCAACATATATTTATTTAACTCATGAATAATGTCTAAGCCAATAACCGCCACTTCCTTCCTGCGTCGCACATTCCACTGCAGAACCTGCAATAGATATACACAGCCCGATTAGCATGGCTTCCACAACCAGATCTGCAACCTGAGCCTTAAGCAAACAAGCCCTACGTTAAGAATCCACTCGGGGCCAAAGAAAACACTCTCCAGACTTCTAAGATATCACTTGAACTCTGTTGTAAGGTTGCCAGCCTTCACGTGAGCAACCAAATGTCTCATACGCACCTGGGATTCATTTCCAGATGAATTTTCAGCTTTAATTTTTTATTTTTTTTCAAGGAGAGGCTGACGTGTAAATAGGCCAAAAGTTGAAGATTATTATGTTGATCTGGCAAAGGCTGTAAAAAAAAATCCCCAGCAAAAAAAGAAAAGAAAAAAGAAGTCCATATGTGGCTGTTGATTGTGCGAGCGCTAAACACAGCTGACAAACGAGACATATGGATGGTGACCCAGGAGGCCTGAAGCGCTCTGCGCCACCAATCACTGCCAATCTGTCTCATTAACAAGGTGCTGTCTGTCTGTCTGTCTGTCTCTCCAATTCCGAAGGGAGCACATTTGCTTGTCATTCAGCGATTTCTCTCCAAAACAAATCGATTGCAAACTGAATATTAAAAAAATTAAAAAAAGAATGGTATATCGTGTCATTGAATGTATGCCTTTAAGGGGCGTGGCCTAGTGAGTGACATCAGGAGCTGGCGTTGGAGTCACTCCTTGTGAGTGTTCTAAAATTCTGTTTCTGATTGTTTGCCCTGTTCAATAAACGGCTGGAAGTGCATGGGTCACCGGGGCTCTCCTTGCCCACATGAGAGGGCATTACAGTATATTAATTCACAAGCGACACATCTGAAGCTTACCTGTAACTAAGTTTTGAAACGAAAGCAATTATAATAAAATTATAATAATAACAGTAACCATCAAGCTACAGCCTGTAAATTTGGGCACTCGTAAGTCGGGATGTAACGATATCCAAACATTACGATACAATATCATCTTGATATGAAGGTTGTCACGATATTCTGGGGAGGTTAGCGATGCAAAAAGATCACAATATTGTAAAAAAAAAAAAAAAAAGAGCTCATACTAAAAACTCTGTCACTATTGTGCTTTTGTGCAACACAGCAATGAAAAATATAAAAATATAAATATAAATAAGAATATAAAAACTAACTAAACTAACTAAAAAAACACGCAATATTGTGCTTTTGTACATTAATGCAATGAAAAATATAAAGAAATATATATAGAAATATAAATATAATATATTAAATATATAAATGCACGCGCACGTTCCTCCACATATTGACTCGCTTCACAAGCATATTACGTTCCCCTTCATCTGACCATTAGCGTGGATTTTAAACATAGAAGGGCCAAAACATACCTTGTGAAAATTAAACTGCACTAAAAAACAAAAACAAAAAAAAACTAACCACCAGAGGGTGCTATAACTGCACAAATGGAAATTAATAGTTTAAACCGTAAATGTTGCTACAAGAAAAAAAATAAAAATAAAATACTGCTTTCCTATTAGACAGATTTTGACATTTGGCATCTTAGAGCATTAATGAAAGCTCAAAAACCACAAAAAAATTGAGTTTTTCAGTGACTATCTTAGGATAGGTTCTGCAAAAAACAAAAAATCATGAATAGTGACGATTTCCTGTTAAAAGCACTTGTGTGAACAACACAAGACGATATTATGATTGATGTGTCTGTTCGGTCATACTGCACATGGATATGGAAGATCATTTTAAAGAAACTCTTGTTCAGTGGAGTGTTCAGACAAGGTGGAATTACGGGCCAAGCGTTTTGCGGTCGACGTTACAACCTTTTTGGCAGCGGCTTCCTGGATGAGCTAAAGCTCCCCGATCGCCGTTTGACTTCACACGGGAAGCAGCGAGCGCGTCGCCGCCTGCCAACGACGCCATCCAAGGCCGGGATGAAACGGGCAAGTTGTTCCCCAAAATTCCCCCCCGCTAGTCCCGGCGGATATTCCCGGACGATGCGCGTCCCGAAACGCTGAATTACATGCTGTCACGAACGCTCCAGGTAGTTTACAATTCCCTCTTTTGTTCGACAACTCTTCATCCAGCAAAAAAAAAAAAAAAAAGTGGTATCGAGCGTCTCTCTTTAATATTTTCCAAAAGAGACGAAGAATATGTCAGTTGTTCTTATTTCAAATTATCATATAAAAGTACATTATAGAGCATTTTTATTAAATTGCTTAATTTTATATGAATATTACAGTATTTAAAATGCTCATCCAAATAAGGATTATATATATATATATATATATATATATATATATATATATATATATATATATATATATATATATATATATATATATATATATATATATATATATATATATATATATATAAACTAGGGGTGTTAAAAATCGATTCGGCAATATATCGCGATATTAAATCATGACAATTCTCGAATCGATTCAATAGTTGGCTGAATCGATTTCTAAACTTCCATTTTTAATGTAAAAATATTCAACAAAACGTCTTACTTTGGGTTAGGGTTCACACTAATGGAACATTAAACCTTAATATTTGATTTCAATGCTGTTCAAACATGAAACAGATTACAACCTGTATAAGACTTAAGTTTCAGATAAATGAAGAATACATTTTCATACAAATCTTACACTGGATAAGTTTACCGATTCGTATTTTCTAAATTTGAAGTAAAGAAGAAAAAATTGCAACAATCAACTTATAAATTAGTATCGGGATTAATCGGTATCGATATATATATATATATATATATATATATATATATATATATATAATGTATTTATTTATTTTCTGATAAATTAAATACTGTACTAATTCCTTGAGCAATCAGTCATCCATAGTTGTCGGGAAGCAGAACCCGAATCTGTCCAAAGACGCTCCCCAGGCTGAGTTCAATCTGGTGACACGGGGGCGCGCGGCACCATAAGGCCCAGACAACTGGCCACCTTTCAGGTTGACTGGCCGTGCATATGGTCCCATCGTGGATGATGAGAGCGCACATTGATTAGCCCACATATCCATCAGGGGCGCGCGCATGCTAATGAGGATGGAGTCGCGCTAATGAACAAAGGGGGGGGGGGGTTGAGGTCACTGAGGTGAAGGCGTATGTTACAAGACGCCGCTAATCACTGGCCCGCCTCGTGAACCGCTGTCACTAAGCCACGCCACCAGCTGCACCTAATGAAAGCGACTAAATCGGGGTACACACATAACGATTTTTAACATCCTTGTAAAATATGAGGGACCCCACACAACAAGGGGTGAAAACAAAATTGTAAATATTGAAAAATTTAACATTTCCGATTATCAACTCTGACTATTTACTGAGTGGATCTGGAAGAAAAATCATTTGAAACACATCACACATCATAAAATTGCTCAGATTTTGCAATTTGCTTAATAGAATTATCTTTCAAGTTTGCATAAAAAAAAAAAAAAAAAAAATCACCAAATCCAAGGTGTTGATTTATGAGTGTCTGCTCAGAGTGGATTGAGGAGAAATCGGTCTTAAAAATCCCCACACCACAAGATAATCATTTTAGAGACATCCGATAATCGGAATGACTTTGATCAGAATGAAAGAAAAATAATGACTCCTTTATTATCAATCTGTATTATAGCTGTCAAAATTAATCGCTTATCAAGTTAATCGACAACTATTTTAATATTCAAGTAACCATTTGGAGCCATTTTTTATTTTTATTTTGTAGCTGTCCAAATCTTCTGATTTCAGCATATCAACAGTAATTGTTTACTAATTTATTAAAGAAGACGGATTAAGTTCTGTTTTTAATCAAAATAAGACATTTACAAACATCTGTTTTTACTTTTGGAAAACAATGACCGAACCAGTAACATAGTACAACATCAATTTCACCCCACCCTTCTTTTTTTTTTTTTTTTTTTTTTTTAATCACTATACAAATACAAAGTACAAAATATACACCAATCACTGATTCATAAATGGTAATCAGAGGGAAAAATGCTTTTAGAATACACTTTATTGCAAAATTAAAATGAATCCAATTAGTCGATTAATCGACTTTAACATCTCACACGACAGCATAATCGCTCCTATGATAATCTTTCACAGACATCCTGTAATCGGAGCTTTGCTGACGTTCGATGAACACGAGCAAAAATGCTCAAATTCGGCCCAGCTATTGATATTTGTACACTAAGCTTAACTGGATGGAAGTCATTGCTAAGTCAGTTCGTCTTGACCTCATGGCCGCTTTCCAAGCCTTCACACAATCATTTCTACAATTCCACCAGTCGCCTCCGTCTGCCTGTCCTGGAGGACATGCTTTTCCTGTTGCCTGTTTCCTGCACTCCTCCATGCAAAAACCTCCCAATGACTGCCATTGTTTGCCAACTTCCCAGAGCCCACCTACGACGCCAGCAGAACAATAACGGCTCCTTAGCGCGGCCCTTACTTCCCCCCCCCCCGAACCGCAATGCGGTCACAATCCTCCCGTGCGCTTCCCATTTAGCGGGACCGCACACGGGAGATGGAAAGCGGGGATGAAAGGACGGAGGGAGCCGGGAGATGGACACCGTCCCGTATTGTGACAAATTGCCTCTTTTATTAGCAGCCCGCATCTCAGCTCCACCGGATCATCTGACGACGATCCACTCGGAGGCCTTTCCTCCTGCCGGGTCCCGCTCGTTGCGTTCAATCCTGCCAATTTGGTCCCCGAACGTCAGCAACCCGCCTCACTTTGGCAACCGTGACATGACATCAAGAAGGCACTTAGCCATCTCCTCTCTTAGTCATGATTTATGTTGTGTGTCTGACTGTCTGTCTGCGTATGACAAACATGCAGTGATGCCTTGACTTACAAGTGTCCCAAATTTCAAGCACAAATAATACACATTAGATTTTTGCTTTATGTTGCGAACCAAGATCAGAGGTACTCGAAGCCTCAGATATGCCGAAAAAGTGGAAAACGGTGCAGCATCACTCATTAGGCCACACCCCTTAATCTCGTATACCACTGAGCGATGAGTGTTTGCGAAGGGTAGTGGATATTGATTTTTCATCAGGGTCCGTTCAGGGTCACAAATTTCACCAAGGTTCGGATTGACCCACTGACATGAAATCAAGAGTATTTGTAAAGAAGAAAATGATAATAAATCCAAAGTAGAAAAATATTGATCAATTCCGTAAGAAGTGGGTTACTATTAAAAGTAAAAACAACACCAGGAAATGCATATTATCATTTTTTTAGCATGTTTATATTTTTAATTTTTTTATTTTATTTTATTTTTTTACCAAATATAGGGGGGAAATAGAATTAATTATTAAGCCAGTTAGAGTAAATTCTATTATGACAAAGTAGATTTTATTATTATTATTTTACTGATTAAAATAGATTCATTTGAAAGCTATAAAAAAAAAAAGGCATAAAATGTGTCATAAAAATGAGAATTAAATATTGATCCATTTGTTTGACCAGTTTTTATTTTTTTTAAATCTTCCAGCAGGTCAATTCCATAAAAAGTGGGTTACTATTACACACCGTAAAAAAAAATTCTGAAACTTTTTTTTTTTGTAAAGAGCAAAAACAATACCAGAAAATGCATATCATCCTTTTTTAGCATATATATATGTGGGTTACTATTAAAAGTAAAAACAACACCAGGAAATGCATATTATCATTTTTTTAGCATGTTTATATTTTTAATTTTTTTATTTTATTTTATTTTTTACCAAATATAGGGGGGAAATAGAATTAATTATTAATCCAGTTAGAGTAAATTCTATTATGACAAAATATATTTTATTATTATTATTATTTTACTTATTAAAAAAGGTTCAATTGAAAGCTAAAAAATAATGCATAAAATGAGTCATAAAAATGAGAATAAAATATTGATCCTTTTGTTTGACCAGTTTTTATTTTTAAAAATCTTTCAGCAGGTCATTTCCATAAAAGGCAATTTACTATTAAAAATAAAGAAATAAAATTACTGAAAAAAAAATTAACAGTAAAAACAACACCGGAAATGCATATATTTTTTGTTCCTTTTTTTTTTTTTTGTCTTTTTATTATTTTTCATTTTTTACATTTTTTATTATTATTATATATTTATTATTTTAAGAGCGACTTATACCCACAACATGGTTAGCATGATTAGTGAGCTCCCTTTTGATGGACTTTTCCATGAGCTTCACATTTCGGGTTACTGCTCCTCATGAAGACAATTGACTGGTCCATTTCTGTTGCGCCCGCCGCCCGGCACTTTGTATTCGCGAGCGTATGCGCCTTAGAGAGGAACTGCCGCAAGTGCGAAGGGCAGCTTCTCAAACCCGCACTGCCGAGGAGGACGCATTAAACTTGGATGACTCTTAAAATCTTGCTGCGCTGGTGGCAGCCGGGAACGTCGGGAAATGTTGAGGGGCGGGAGGGGACGGCATTAGTACGCTGGCTACACGTCGGCGGGTTAGCTCACGCCGCATGCCGCCGAGGTCCCGCCAGGCTTCATTGTTCTGCGACGCCACGTTTTCCCCTCCGAAAATCAATTCCGCTCAACGGCCGTTATGTGCTGAGGCCGTCACGGGCTAAGTCGAAATAAGAGTCGTTCTGCTGTGTTTGCCTTCAGAAGCATATATACTCGGCTTTTTGTTCTTTTGGTTTTTGTTTGTGTGGAGTTGGCGGCCAAACAACCAACAAAACATGATTTTCAACACCATGGTTCATAACAATAGCAGTACAGTACCTTGACTTAAGGGTTGAATTTGTTCCGTGACCAAGCTTGTAAATCGATTTACTCGGGTATTGTAGTGAGGCGCCTGTATTTGTAGATGACGCATCTGCAAATGAGCACAATTAGTAACACATCCTGATTTTCATGCTAGCAAAATTGGGAGTTAACCCGGGTTTTCACCGGATGCGGTTGCGGTGCGGTTGCGGTGCGTCTTGACTGCGTGCTCCGGACGGGTCAATTTTTTTGTCAATCCACACCGGCTCCGCACAGCTGCGGTCCGGCAGCTCCGTCGCCGCCCACTTCCCAACGTGTCTCGCGGGACCGCGCGCGCGCGATCAAGTGGCATTTCACAACGACAAACATACAGAAAGTCTGTGCTCAACAGAGAAGCAGAAAGAGAGGTGGACTTCTTTTGATTTAACCTTTTCTTCTTCTTCTGCTATGAGATTCCATGCAGCATCCTTTTTTTGTTGTCCTTGTAAAGTATATTCATAACGAGAGTCGGGTCAGTGCGGGTCCACTTTTTATTTCTGTCTTCCGCGTCCGGCTGCCGCTCAGTACGGCAAGCGAGACGGGCACAACAAGCAATCGCGAACATCAAACGGATGTGCCGTGTCATATATTATTTTGTGGTTTTCCACCTCCAATATAAACCTCTCCTCGTCCATGTTCGCTGGTGTCTAAACCGTGAATGAGCACATGGCCCGGCGACGCCCACGTCACGTTTTGCTGAAAAACTTGCGAAATAGGAGCTGGCGAGTGTTTTATTCTGAAAGGTAACCGGAAATTTATTTTGAAACTGCCTCGGTCCTCCTGTCCCGCTCGATGTGTTTTGTGCTAGCTTGCCATTTGCCGGAGGCCTACCGCTGCGGCGTCCGGCAAAAATAGAAAATAGGTCTATCCTTGCGGAAGGCTTGCGGCACGCCGCAGGCCTTCCGCAGTCGACACGCAACGCACCCGCAAGCGGTGTAAACTGCACCATTCGAATGAATGGAATCTAATTGCTTGCGTCGCCGGACCGCACCGCAACCGCACCGCAACCGCATCCGGTGAAAACCCGGGGTCAGGCAGACCACTCTGCACCATGGTCGGGGTTCTGGCATACCGAGGGCGGTTCATTTGACATGCGCCCGGTGCAACTGGCGCAATTTGGTGGCTGAAAGTCATCGAAACTTGACCTCTGCTGGAACTACGTCTGACTATTTGCGCGTGTAGTCTAATCTTCAATCAGGTCAGATGTTCGAAAGATGTTCGAAAACAAGTGCAAACGCAGATCAAGTCATTTGTGTTCACGCCCACAACGGCCATTTTTAACTCCGCAAGCGTGCGTCTGTGTATGTGCAGATTTATATTGCACGTCGCGCTGGGCTTGGGAACACAAATAGAGCCCTTAATGTATGTTCTGCATCGTGCTAAGCCGTTTTGAGCATGTTTAACTGACGTTTTTTTGGCGGAGAATATCGCTGCCTGTTGTTTGTTTGTTTGCGAATGTGAATCGGCAACTTTTCTTTCTTAGGGAAAGAAAATATGAGCAGCCATCTTTACATCTTCAAGCACATGTAATTTGCCCAAAATGGTGTCACTTAGCCAGATCGGGTTGCGGCAATTTTGAGATGACATCCTGACCGATAATAACTGCCAAATTATTGCAACAACGGTTATTAACTAATTCAAACCCAAAAACGTGTAAACGTGTTTTTAATCCTTTGTCCTTCACTCTCAAAAACATATTTACAGGGTTTTTTTTTTAAAGTTTTTTTTTATTTTTTGTGCAAGAACTTTGATGCAGCTTCTGACATGAAGAGGTGGCTTAATGCAATGGTAGTTATTGCAAACAACGGCAATCAGTTGGCAGTAGAGTATAAGAGATCAGCCAGGGCCGTGCTGCAACAAGCTCTTTTTGTCAGTGTTTTCACCAGGAATGTGAATAATGATAAAACTTAGCTATATTCTAATGCTAATTGCTGCAAAACGGAAACAGATACAAATATACTTTTTTTTTTTTTCTTGATGAAAGAAGAAACTCCAATATTTCTTTTGGTAGGTTCCATGTTTTTATAACAATAGAATAACGTATTCTGTGGTCTTGCAAAATTAGTAAAAATCCAGAAAAACTGTGAAGGTGGTTCCCGTGAATACGTCTGGGAGTGAATGAGTTAATACAAAAATTCAGACAATGTCAGTCCAGTTGGACAGCGTGAACGGACAGAAACAAGCCACAGCGAAGACTACGAGAACGTTGGGCTAAAAAAAAAGTCTCCACATGTGTCAACGATGTGTCACAGGAAGTGATAGATCAGCTTTCCTTATATCGAGTTTCAAGTAGCAGTGGGACAATGAAGAAATGTGCTCTTAGTCACTCAGCTGCGATTTAGTAAAGAAAACCGCCTTCCCCCAGGACCATCCGGCCGACGTGTATAGTTTTCCTTCCAGTGTGTACGGCGGCTCTTCCAGCTGTTCCAAATCATCATTAATGTTGAAATAAATCAGTGAAGTCATCTTTGGCACGTTCCCAATGGATCTCACTAGCGTTTTGTTAACAAGTTGTAACAACTGTGATATCGGTGCCTCTGCTATCTTGCGAAATTGTACCTTTTCAACCACTTTTTTCTCATAGCCTTTTGATACGGACCGTGTTTAGTCTTATTCTTAGACTATGGCAAATAAAAAACGTGCTTCAAATAGCATTCAAGCTGGACTTTTTACTCGTTGGTAACTCCTCATTAACATCCATTGAAATCCTTCTCTTTTTGCCCACTGGGTCACATTACCGAGTCCCCCAAAGCAGGCAGCGAATGCAAAGCCGGCCCGATGACGGAAACGTCCTGTTTTACGCGCAACCGCAGTGACCTGGCGGCGAGACGTTGATGGATACATCCGTATGCTTTTCACGGAGCCGCTGTCGCTTAGCCCCCCCCGTGACCTTTCAACTCGGCTACACCCTCCCCGTGACAGGCGCGACCTTTGCGCTGACCCTGCCGCAGCGCCGATGGTTTTTATTGTCACGGCCCATTTCCACCGCGACTGCCCATTTGGGCCCGATGGATTGAGACTGGAGAGGTGAAACACCCTCCCCCCCCCCCCCGCCGCACTCCGCCCGCCGCCTTGCTCCGCGGAGGCTCCTGGGAGTCTGAATCATGGCCGTACATTTCGCTGCTGTAATAAGACACGTTGGCCTGCATAGACTCACACTCGGAGCACTAAAAATGAAATACACACACAAGCAGGCAGTTTTAAAAGACAAAGAAATGGAAGTGAGCTGCCTGAACTCGATCTCGAGTGCCTTGTGGCTTTCCAGTTTATGAGATTCCGGCGCCCTTATTCTGGGTGTTTTAACAATAAAATCTTTATTAGGGGACATTTTACAAAAAAAATGATGTTTTAACTGCTTGTAAACAATTAGTTGGATTTCGGGGGTGTCTGCTTGAGTCAAAAATATTCTTTATTAGTCTAAACATGGCATTGTGATTAGTTTTATGTTTTTAGAGTATGAATTAAGCAGAAAATTCTACCTTTTTTTTAAAATCCTTCTCAGGGGGCGACCATTTTTTACTGTACTGTGGACTGAAAATGACATCACAGTGCCGAAGGGCTCAGGTAACAACTGTCACGGCTCACCATTTTTCTGGGTTTGACCATGTGGCGTTCGCAAGTTGAGGCATTTCATTTTCAGTTACTAGCAAGTGGCAAAATGGCCGCCCCTTGAGATCGATAAAAACAGGCGGATTTTGCGTTTAATTCATATTCCACTAATGCAATATTAATCGAAATGCCTATTCGAGACTAGTGAGGACAATTGACAACAACAAAACTTGACTTCACCCTTTAATGTCCACATCAGGTTGTTTAAGAAAATTTGTCATTTTTATCTCGTTGGAGAATGATTATTTACACTTATGTTTAGGGATGTTCGATACCACTTTTTTTCAAACCGATACCAATACCGATACTCAGACCCTCAGTACTTACCGATACTGATACCAACTGCCGATACCAGTAGTGCATTTTGACAAATAAAAAAAAATCACTAAAAGATATTTTTAAACAAATATATTTTTTTTGAATTTTGACACAAAAAAAAAACAGCACAATCACTCTACAATAGTCTTACCGCTCAAAATAAAACACAAAAATGCTCTTTTAGTTTAAGAGTCACGATTTTGAAGTATTTCCAAACCGGTGAAGTTTTGGTGAAAAACTGCTGCAAGCTAGTGCCACTTACAGGCAAGGAGGACTCACTCAACGTCTTCCCCGTCTGCCATCGGTCGCTTGTACTCGTCTGCGTCACGAGTACTCGAGTAACTGAAAAAAGGCTGGCCCGATACCTGGTATCGGTACTCGCCCATCCCTACTTATGTTTCATAATTGTCATTATTATGTGTGTAATCGGATGCTATCAAGGTTAATATATCCAACCTGTCAGTGAAATATCAACTTAACATTTGAGAAATATGAAAAATCTTTGTTAAGCAGTAGTCAAACAACCTAGTAAAGGTCCACCATGTCTCAAACAAAGGCACTTTGTTGTGATATCGACTCAGCAATTGTGAGTCTTTTTGAATTGGCACATCTACCTTTGGGCATTTTTGCCCAATCCTCTTCTCAAATTACTTTTAAAGCATCATGATTCAGAGATGCATACACTTGTGATGTTTTTTTGTTTTTATACATTTCCACCCCATAAAATCCCCCCCAAGAAAAGAAAAAAAAAGAATTTAATGTGAAAACAATGACGTTTTGGGAAGTAGGCTGTCGCATAATATGTGGAAAAATGGAAGCATACTTTGCGGATGTGCTGTATACTGGACAATATTCTCCGTCTGCATATCCTGTATCCCTTTGCTGAGTCAAACATTTCAGTCACATTTAGTGTAGCGATTTCCCACCTTGTATGAGTCAGATTTTGCTAGCGCTGCATGTTATTCCACACAAAAGGACTCCAGCGTTTTAAGAACCACAAAACTTGTACATTAGTTATGGTCCACTCATTTTTTGTTCTCTCCTTTGAGTCATTGCCCATCTGCGCTTGTTTTTTTTTATTCCCCCGCTGTCTTTACATGTCTTTTCTTGTTTGTCTTTTCTTACTATTCGGCTTTCCTATCCCAGTCTTTCCCAGTCCAGCTTGTCTTTTTCCGTCAAGCAGTCTGCATGTGTGTTGCGTATTAGACAGACTGCTGCTTCCAAAAAGAATGAACACCCCCCCAACCCCCCTTCTAAATTCCACCCCCCACCCTCCTCGGGCTAATGTCACAACAGTCCTTTCCCACATTTCTTCAGTCAGCTGCCTGTGCAGGAAGCCGAGCCCGCGAGGTGCCAGCCGGCCTATCCACTCGGATGAAAGCGCGGGGCCCGCAGCAATACAATTGTAATAGCAGTGCGTTCGCTTGTCAAATGACACGTGATGGACAATGGGCTTAATCAGCTTCATGTACGCTACGTCTACCAAAGGGGTCATGTTATGTCTGTGGGGCTGCTTTGAGGTGACGTTTCAGTGGTTGAGTGGGATCCGTTCCGTTTCTTCCCCTCAGTCAGTTTAATTACCGCATTTTCCGCACTATAAGGCGCACCTAAAAGCCTTCAATTTTTTCCAAAAGCTGACCATGCGCCTTATAATCCAGTGCGACTTATATATGGATCAATATTGAGCCGCGACAGGTCTGGCTGTCAAGACGCTATCGGTGACCCTGCACGATCGGCGACGCGCATGCGCAGAAGATCCCGCCATCTTGGATCGCTAGCTAATACTAATACTTTACCTCAGGGAAAATAATAAAACAGCTGTTTATCCATTTTAGGAGTGAATGGAGTTGTCAGAAAGCTGGTTTGTAATCTATTAATCAAGTTTGACTGACCTATCTGACTGTTTTGTTGACATTCCCTTTAGCGCAGCACCATCTAATGGATGCATAACGTAACACCAGCCTCTACTGTAGCGCCTTATATATGGAAAACGTTTTAAAATATGTCATTCATTGAAGGTGCGCCTTATAATGCAGAAAATACGGTACTTTCATTTTGTCATGACTCGAGTCATGCAGGAGGTATGTTTGGGTTTTGTCTCGAGTCATGCAGGAGCAATGTTTGGGTCTTGTCTCATGTCTGGGGTCACGCCTGGGTTAGGTTCGAGTTCATGACCTGCTAAGTTGAGGTCACGTGTCCGTTTTGTACTGATGTAACAATCATCTAGTTTCAACTAGTTTAAGACTATGTGATGTCAAGGATCTTTAATGCTATATGATGTTTCGTGATGTCAGGAACTAACTGTAAGAACTTTGTGATGTCGGGAATCTTTCATCGCGTTGCTGGGTCAACAGCCAATCAGAGAATTCTATGTCAGTACTGGTACTCACATGTCTAGCCACAACCAATATGATTGATTGACTGTCAATTTAAGGGTCTAAGAAATGTGTTTGGTCGCCGGATTATTGCTCACTGTTCTCTGTGCTTCTCCACAGCCCAAGGGGTCTTGGCGTGTCGTGATTCTCGATGCATTTCTCACTGTTTTTGGTTTAGTCAAGTTATGTAAATAAATAGTTAAAACCTTATTTGTGTCTGCGCTTTGGGATCCAACCCTTCAGCATATGACACATTAGAGTTTTTGTTATTGATTTCAATTTTTAATCTAATCCTAAACTTGATCAAAACAAGTAGCCGCTTAAATGTCTCGTTACTCTCACCGAACGATGATATTATGTAGACCGCAAGCTCAAGTCTAACAGGCACTCACGCGCACAGCGAAAGCTGACTGCACACAATTTAGCAGTCGCACTTATGTCACACTTTAATCCCTGTGATATATTAAACCTTATTATAATTAGATCATTAATTGTGAAGATTATTGTGTTAATGAATTAAAGATCGTTTTTGTTACACTAATGTGCTCGTTGGCGCTGGGACACAAAACTTATTATATTGCTGCTGCAGCTCAGGGGTGATTTAATTTAATTTTTTTTAATGATTTGACATTTATAAATGTGAGATGATGTCATCTTTTGGGCAGGAAACTTTTTTTGTTACGTGAGCAAAACAGACACAGTGAGCAATGGAATATGATGACAAATAATTCAACCATATAAACCCAACTGCCATATTTGGTCAAAAACAGACCAGTCGGCCCATGATGACAAGCATAATAAAACCATTGTAATGCGTCGTAAAACTATAAAGGGCATATTATGGAAAACTGACTTTAATAGCTTGTATACAAACATGTGGGTCCTTGGAGTGTGAAATTAAACATTTCTCCGCTCTCAAACACTGTGGGCGTGTCCACTGAATGTCTGAAACCCCGATTTAAAAAAAAAAAAAAGGATATTACTTTAGCGTCTTTCTTCTGCCTACACATCCATACACGATTGAACCGCAAAAATAAATCTGCTTCAAGCCTGCGGTGGCTTGGGGTCCTTCGAGAGGCACTACTAGACAGTAGCTAACTCATGCGCTAACAGGCTTCCTGGAGCCCCTCTCGGCCGTTGGATCAGCGGCAGGTGGCAATAACGACACCAAGCTGTTGTGTACGGAATATTATTGTTCCGACACCGTTTTTTTTTCTGGCCCCCGATACTGACTCCGACACCCAGCTTTGCAGTATCGGCCGATGCCGATACCGTACCAATACCGAAGTTGTTTTGTTTTTCTCAACATGAAAAAGCTGTCCTGTCATTGGTTCAGAGCATTCGAAGGCCAATAGGATATCTTGGCTCGGCATGCAGTGAACATGTCACACATCAGTAATGTCGTGCACGAGCAAGACACAAGATGCTGCCCCCAAAGTCCTACATTAGCGTCGGAAATAATGGTATCGGCATGTTACTTGTTAGTACTCACCGATGCCGATACCACTGTTTTAATGCAGTATCGGTATCGGAACAACACTAGTATGGAAGCAGTCATTCGAACTTCTTGGTGAAGTCGTTCAAAGATAATGGACAGGAGTCCATCAGTTCCTTCTTTTTCCAATTAATTTGCTCTTAATTTAAAAACTGTACTGTTTCTATTACCAACATCCAACATGAAACGCTAATGCCACCTAGTGGCAGAAAAATAACCTAATCACAAATCTGAGTCAATGTTTAACACTCCTGTATCAATGAATTAAAAGATACAACCACATAGTTGATTTGTGTTGTATTATGTAAACATATGTGCTGATTTTTTTTTATGTTAACAAGAGTGTAAAACTTGAGAAAAAAAAAGTTATTTCACATTTTTATCGCGTCATCAACACGATTCAGTACTACATACTTTGCGTACGTTCCAAGCATTTATCTTCAAACGTATATTTAGAAACAAATCTCTAAATTCACTATAGACCCTTCCAGTGTGACGTCATGTTGAAGTGCGCCCCTAGCGGTGGGGGGGGGCAGGGCGTCAATGCGAGTGAATTAGAATTGTTTATGTACAGCACTTTGTATACAGCAACGCCTGTTCTTAAAGCGCTTTATAAATAAAGTTGAGTTGAGTTGAGTTTGCCCCCCAAGAGGGTAAGTGGTCGCTAAGCATTCTGGGTAAAGTGACGTCAGCTGGAAGGGTCTTTAGCATCGTCACACAGTATTATACTCACCTTCTTAAGCCGCCCATTCTTGGTGCCCAGGAAGACCACACTGTGTCCATTGTAGGTGTAGGAGATGACCGAGGTCAGCCTCTCGCGGCTCTCCAAGTAAACCGTGCGGCCCGCCACCAGCTGGGAGCCCCCCAGCGGCTGATTTATGTCCAGGCCGCAGAAGTGGTCGTCAATGGGGACAGGCTGCGAGCGGAGGAAGAAAGAATGGCTGTGAAATAATTAAAACGGCCACTTTTTAGTGCGCGAGGTAGATAAAAGAAGACGGCGGGAGAGTGAAAGAACAGCGGATTGCGGATGACAGATGTGTGCGAGGAAGAAGAGCGTAATTGTGAACTGGGAAAAGGGAAGAAAAATCAGCGGTGACGTGTGTGAATAAAGAACGAACTCCTCCGTGTTAAGCGCGCCGGTTTTTTTTCCGTTTTTTTCCCCGGGTTTTAAAACAGGAACTTCAAACGCTTTCTCGGCCGCCGCGCTTATCGACTGTGAGCGGTGGCAAATTCGCCATGATGGCAAAGCGTGCGAGGCGGCGCACGTTTTGCACCTGTTCCCTGTGATTGTTGATCACTTGATGCCACATCACACAAATAAGCAGTGCCAGAGATGTCTTGATGCTTGATAAAGCATCAAAGAGCGCCGCATGCAAAGCGGTCGTGTTTCTTCTTCGGCTTTACACGCGCCTCAAAACCTTAAGTTGCTGCTGGCTTTATTTGCTAATTTGCTCTCACTGCCTCCTGTTGTTGACGTGTTTACAATTACACCGGTGCCTTGAGATACAAGTTGAATTCATTCCGTGACCTCACTCGTATCTAATGATCTCTCCCTATGAAATGAATGGAAATGCCATGAATCTGTTCCAGAGTGGCGCCAAAAAACTAACTACAAATTTGAAGCCATTCACTTAAAAACCCTCAATAGAAGGTGAATGCTGTATTTCACTCAAACATGGACATTAGCAGTCATCAACTTTCACATTGAATCCTAAAAACATCAATCCCCGAGGAGAGAGAAATTGGATTGATCCATTCTCTGTTCGTCCAATGGAATTATGTGCCCACAAATTGCCTATCCATCTGAATTAAGGCCACCATTTACATTAATTTTGAAAGCACTTCCTCAGCTAAGGCATTTGTGCTGAATGTCCATCTGTTGCCATTATGCAAAAATTAAGAGCATTTTCCATCAAGTTATTCCAGAAGAACAACACATCAGACGTGATTACATCTGCACTGTAATGTATTCAGTAATTCTGCTTTGGAATTGCTGTTTTGTTTTTTGTTTTGTTTACTTTTTTCCCTGTCATTATGCGTAATGAGTCCGGTGAGTCAGACACATTCAAAGCACTAGTTGCCAAAATACTGCTTGAATTAGGGATACAAATATACAGACATGCTTGAAATGTATAGACGCGCTAAATAAGATGCAATTCTAAACGTTCTAAAGCATCTACGACACATAACCTTAGTAATTATGCTTATAGTATTGGTATTGCATGACATTTGATTGGTGACTGGACTCACTTTAGTCCAGGACAGCATTCTGTATGGTGGCGGTATGGTGAGGTCTTGTTGTTGTTTGACTTCCGGCTTTGTGCATTATTGGGCCAAAAGTAATCTTGTAAGTACAAAGTAAAATGGGCCAAAAGGCTCCAAAAGCCCAACCACGGGCTTGTGACGAAACTAAACCGACAACGCACGTTACACTACTGCTGCCACTGACTTGTTCTTTTTTTTAATCAGACTTTTTCAATGCAATGCAATGACCCCATCCGGCTCGGCCATACTCAGCAAATATTCGCAGGCTAACGTGCTAATGTAAAATCAAAATTGCATAACTTGCGTAAGCATTTTCTCCTCGGTCACACCAGATTAAAATTTCTTCAGGAGGCTTCCAACACCCTCAAAAGCTCAAAAGCCTGCATTTGTCTTTGTAATGAGCTTTTTTTCTTTGATTGCCGACTAAAGAATCATTTGTTTTACAAACTCTACTCAGGTAAGAAAACAATATCTGATATCAGCTTTTAGAAAAATGATTAGCAAAGGATGCAATTAGATTTGATTGTAGCTCTTTTACAGAAAAGCGTGTGATGTTGATGGTGATAAGTTGTCAGGACCGGCCATTGTGTTTTATTTAGTCCCTTAGGTTAACGGCACAGCAAGATTAATTATTGCGCTATTATGTATTTACAGCCCAACTCAGCTGCTTTGACTTGAATAACATCCTATTTGCTTGATAGCATAGTAGAATCAAAGTGCACGCTGGGAAGCGACATGGTAATGGTATGATTGTTTTCATCATTGCTTTTGAAAGCCTCATTATGCATAATTGTGGCTTTTATGAAGGCGTAGTCACGGACATGTGCGAGAAAGGCACTTTTTTTTTTTTTCAAGATGAAGAATCCTCGAGAGGTTTTGAGCGGTGCTGACAGGGACACGAGTGGAGCGACGGGGATGAAGGGAGTGGAAGGGGATTAGAGGAAGGTGGGCGTTGGTGGCCAAACCCCTCGAATGAAATCAAAGCTTCTTGCCAAGTGTGATTAGCTCCGTGGGCTGAATCTCCTCCAAGCCCTCTGCACTCTTGGAATCCTGAATCGGACTCAGCAAACGTGGTTTATCAAAGAGTGCATTTCTGTCTGTACCGTTCTCCGCCATGTTGGTTTACGGTCCTTTGTTGTTTAACGCAACAAAGGAAAGGTGTCCGCTCCTCGAGGGCCACTCACTATCCTGCATCTTGAAATGATCAGATTCATTATCAGGCTTCTGCAGAGCTGATCGTTTGAATCAGGTGTGTTAGAGAAGGAAAACATCTAAAACATGCAGGATAGTGGACTTTGCAGACCAGATCTGGCCACCCCTGTATTACAGATATCTAACCTGCTCGAGACATACCGATAATTGGGCCCTCTATTATGCCGTTCATTTGCATTTTTGTAAACTTACAGAAAGTGGAAAACCCTCTACTCCACCGGCAAGTTAACAAGTTCCTGGGATTATAAGGACATGTGGTTAAAGTGAAACTATTGCAGCATTTTTACTTTCTACACTGGATTTGCCAATTCTAACTGTTAATCTAGATAGTGACTGGATCAGTCCACCTACCGCCTTGGTGCACTGCACGTCCTTCCCTAGCAGCCAGTGCAGCTCCAAGTGTCCCTCGCCCTGGTAGCAAGACTGCAGCCTCTCCTTGATGCGCGTGTTGATGTCCTGGATAGTAAAAACGCACAATGCGGAATGATCGGATGGGTCGTGGTACTGCTTCTGGCCCTTGGAGAACACGGCAAAGAGCACGTCATCCTGGGGGCCGATGTTAAGCGTCTTGGCCAAGACCCTGCCAGCCTTGGACAGGTAAGCGTCCTGGAGCAGACGGTACTCCTCGCCCCGGTGGACGCAGCCCACGGGAAGCGACACGTACGAGTGGAACTTCTTGTCGCCTTTGCAGAGGCGGATGATGCGGGAGGTGTAGAAGAAGTCGCCAGGGGAGCCGCCGGATGGCATCCCGTTCTCCGGTGTCTCCGGCTGGACGGTCATGAAGTAGACAAAATGACCGCTATCGAAGCCGTAGATGTAATAGATGTCGAAATGTGGAACGAGAGCCAGCGTGTCGGAGGGGATTTTGATGAGCGACGAGACGAAGTCGGTGTGAAGCTCGTAGTCGAGCATGGCGGACGATTCCGGGTCACGAGGCAGCTTGCGGCTGGAGATGGTCGGGAAGTAGTCCTGCTTCCCTCCAACCGCGGTGCCGATGTACAACGTGGCATCCTGAGCCAGCGAGGGCACCACCACCCCGTACATGGTCCCCGTCTGTGTGTCGCTGGACAGGTAGTGCTCTTTCTTATGAGTGGGCTCCCCAAGGATGAACAAGTCGTCAAGCCTCATGAGCTTGCAGACGCCCTGGTAGAGGCTGCCGCACGCCAGGAGGCGGTTGTGCGAGTAGTCGATGAGCAGCAGCTTGTTGACGTTGTCCGTGGAGGCGAGGGGCTCCGAACAGGGCTGCACGATCAGAGGAGGGTAGCAAGCTTTGTTGTCGTACTCGGGCCCCGTGGCGTGGGACACCAGAAGTGTGAGGTTGGCCGACAGCTCGTATATCCGGTTGACGGCGCCGATGTAGAGGGCCCCCGTGGACTGATGCACGGCGAGGTGGTTCAGCGACCACTCTCGTCGCTCCGACTGGAAGACGTTCGCAGTCTGTCCGGCAGCTGTCCTTGGACTCACGAGGATCAGCGTCAGTAGCCCGAGGGCCACGAACCGTGACATGACCTTCAGATGGCCGTGAAGTTTAGTGAAGCGGCCGTTGGTCCATCTTTCATGCAAGCACGTTCCCATCCCCGCGGGGCTCCCGAAAAGACGGCGCTCCGACGAACCTCTGAGGACTGCGTGTCAGCGAGGTGAAAGCCAGAGAACTCGTCGTCCTTCTCCAGGAAACTTCACATTCCTCTGAAAGAGAAGAGGCGAGAAATTCTTTTTATCAACTCATTAAAAGTCCCACCTCGTTTTAAGTGCACTTAGGTTATCATCCGCACTTGTGCTTGCTTTCCCGTCTGCTTGTGCTTTATCAGACTCATGATGCATCAAAGAAACAAGCACTCATTTGTTCTAAGTGTCTCATCGTATTTACAAGAGTTTCATGTTCCCCCCACCGTCAACTGGGGAGCTTATTAAATGTGCCACCCCTTTCAGGAGAACTAACCCCTGCCTATTACTCCAACAAAGCAGTCACACAATGTAGCTGCGCCTGCTGACTCTTTTGGTTGCTTATTAAAGCGACCCAAATGTATTCATCATGTGTCCGTGTTTGGGGCTGACTCTTCTCTCCCCGCCACCCTGTCATGTTCACTTAAATGGCGGAATCCAGGAGGAATTAATCACTCTCCACTGCAGCCGACATTCCCCAAATTAATCAGCCTCTTTCCAGGGATGGCAGGGAGTCATTAGAGATTCCTAGCCAGGCAGCATCAACCCTGGCACTTCCCTTTTTAATTTCATTAGCATATTTTATGTGGATATCTCCTGGGGGTGCTGGCAAACAATGCCCCTCAAAGGCGGGATGAGCCCGGATGAGTCGGGCACGTGGCAGTGAATGATGTGCTCACATTTTCTTATCGTGAAGCCTACTTGTGCCTGGCTGTGTCTGCAGCGAAATGAATTAATTTGCTTTCAAACAGGTTTTCACCTCCAAACAAAGATGAATGTGGAGTGACGGCGCAGACGGGCATTGCGGATAAAGTGGCTTTGCATTCACAGCTGCCACACCAAAGTCTATTAAAGCGAGGTGATAAAAGTGCCTACCCGGGAGGCCAGACCGTAAATTTGCGAACGTGCCATCATCCTAAATCTGTCGGGGCGTCATCATGCATCAGCGGGCGCCTAAAGGTGGAAACCCCCATTTTTCCCCCCATTTGTGTCATCCTCGCCAAGCCATTGCTGAGAAAATTGGTGGAAAGTCGTGATTTTGCTGACCAAAGAAAACCCGTTGTGATCGCCTTCCATGACCTCGAGCAACTTGGATCACAAGTCATCGCTGCTGCTCCTTCTTGTGTTAGCGGCTTGGCCACCTGGGGTCAGTAGACACAACTCATGTACATGGAGACGGTCACTCCTTAGACCATATCACACTGAGGGGCGAACATTTGTGACTGTTTGCGAACGTAACGAATGCTCAAATTCGCAACGTTCTCTCAACGTTATACGTAAAAACATGAAAATTAGATTCTATTTAAAATGTTCTTGTAGCAAGAAAAACCATTGAAACATTAGTCCAACGTCTGGCAAACATTTAGATAACGTTTCGTGACCTTGAACGAACCCTGACAAGAAATCAAAATTTACTATCTTTTCAAACATAATATTCAGTAATAGTCATTGTTCTTTGCAAAATGTATTGTTTGCCTAGATTGTTCAAATATTTGTTGTGTTCAAGGTCACTTCATCCGTTAGCCTGTTCATGGCATTTTGCATGGTTTGTTAGCATTTAAGCTAACCAGATTTATCGATAACAAAGCACTGAGGTTGTTTTAAAGCCGCAGCTTGAAGACTTTTTTTTTTTTCTTTTCTTTGAATTGTTCACCATCTGCCAAACTGCTGCTCACTGTGAAGTGAGTTGAGTGGAGTTCACAACCACCATACAGTGCTCATATGTCTCGTTTTGGCTCGCAAGTCAAAGCCAAAAATCAGCGGAACGATGGCTCATATCTTGAAAAAGTTGGATCAGTGTCCCCAGGCACCGTTGTACCTGCTTTATGGAGGCTCATGTGCACTTTGCAGTTTGGAATTTGCTTGTTTTTAGACTGAGATCAACAAGTGACCACCTGGTCTGGTCCTAGTTGTCATGGTAATGCTTGCACACCCCACAGTGGATGTAGTAATGAGCACTAGCAGGAATTTTTTTTTTGACAGGTGGACTGAACATTAACATGTAGAGATTTGACTCCAACAACTTTTCCTTGAAAATGAGTAGTGACATAGGCTGACATAGGATTGTGCTTCTTTTACCCAAGGTTGGGTTAATTATTTTGTCCCAGCAAATTGGGTTGAAGAGTGGATTTGGGCTTGTTGAAAAGCTGAGGCTGGTCGCCATTTTGGAGGGTTGTGTACTGAAGTTGCTTGAACTCATCAGTATGGGTAGTTTTTATCCCTTGTTGGCTCAAAATCTTGACCCAACATCTTGGGTTAAGTCCTCAACCCAATCCACTTGGTATAAATAACCCAGATGTGACATCGGTTTTGCTATTTCCCTCGGGGTTACTTTGAGTCCAGAAGTTTAGAGTTGAGAAATTAAAACGCTAAACCTCACAACCGTAATCCAGACTTAGTCAAGATCAATAGTTCTCAGTGAGGTGACTCTTCTGACCATCTTATTATTTTTTTTTTTTGCATTTTCCAAAGGATACTTGTTAGTTTAAGTAGAAGGTTAAACGATGACAGTCACGTCAGGAAAACGTGAGAGTGTGCGGGGAGGTCACGCCGCCGCGCGGTGTGTTGGCCGTCAAACGGGACGTCCCGCCGAGTTGAGCGCCAGCCAGGAACTTAGCGGATGGACTGACACTGAGCTGGCTGGGCTCCCTCCAGAAGCACGACGGCACCTCCCGTCCATCTGTCGCCACCACGCTTGCCCCCGCGGTCACTCTAAAGTCTGCACCCGCTTCGCTCGTTTTTTGGCAGGCTCGCCGCCAAATTGCCAGTAATTGGCCACCGAAGGCTGACTATCTGTAAGTTCTATTTTTTTTTTTTTTTTACGTTACATTCATACAAGACCAGTGTGTCCTTTTCGTGGAAATGACCTGGCTCGCTCATGGAGAATAAGCATGCTTGTGACAAATAGCCACTTTAATGATGATTAGAAAAAAAAATATCCCACTTGGACAAACAACCTTTATCATGAAGCAAATCATTTGACTTCATTTGTCAGGGGTAAAATGTTAACAGTATCAAAATCAAAGGCTTTCGCTAGCAGATGATCCTCTGAATCAGCTTCTTTGTTGACATCGTCACACTTTGATTTCAACAATGTTACCTTTTATTTCTTTCACTTTCTCAAGGGATCAGTAGCGTTTTGTCCTAATATGGCCTGTGGCATGAGTACAACTATGTAAGTCTTTGTAGCCTTATATAAATAAAGATGACTTGACTTTACTTGGGGTGTTTTATTAAAGCAGCATTCCTTCAACAACGGTCACCAGATTTTGCTTTTCAAGAGGAGGCGCTTGTTTGCATAAAATCGGAATCTGACTACGAAAAAGGCATTTAGAAAAGTGAGAATGTTGCTAGAGGCAAATCCGACTATTATGTGACACAGCATTGTTGCTAACCACATCACGAGGAAGTCATGGGAAAGTGTTAACCTATACAACTGTTTCGTTCTGAGGTTTGATCCCAAAAGCGCAGACACAAATAAGATTTTAACTCTTTATTCGCATAACATCGAGAGGCGTAGAACAAACTTGACTAGACGAGAAACAATGAGAATGCATCGACAATCACGAGACGCCAAGCCCCCTTGGGCTGTGGAGATGCACAGAGGAACCGAGGTAATAATCCGACAAACACACAAATTTCTCAGACAGCTTATATAGACAGTGAATCGATCTGATTAGTTGTGGCTAGACATGTGGGTAACAGGACTGACATGGAATGATCTGATTGCCTGTTGACCAGATAAAGGGATTAAAGACTCTTGACATCACATAGTTCCTGACGTCACATAGGTTAAGACCAGTTGAAACTAGATGCTGGTTACATCAGTTTAAAACAGAAACTTGACCTCACAGTCATGACCCAAACATAACCCTTGCATGACCCAAACTTAACCCTGGCATGACCCAGTCATGACAACAACTATTCCAATTATACCTTATAAGTGATGATAATGAGCAAGATATATATGAACTTGACTACTGTACGTATTTAACCCATAAGTATGAGGTGTGTCAAATAGCGTACACAGTATGTGGGTAGTTGGGTATCAGTGTCTGCCCACTCATCAAATAAATGTGAAATTAAACAAAGTCAAGTATCTGTTACGAAAATATGCCTATCAGTAAGTTCTTCGGAATAGTAGAAATGGAAATGGATGGTTAAAAACCAAGTGCCCCCTGTAGAAACTTTGGAAACAAGAAATTCTTGAACGTGCTGGAATTCTCAAATGTTATTTGGCGAATTTGGTGATGAAGTGCTGCCTTCAAAAATGAAAATTCAATCCGCGCTTTAATGGCCGAGGAGAGTCAGCACACAGATGTTTATGGAACTCTTCAGAGATGTTCATTCACATTCATTCACGTCTGAGCTCTGGCTGGGCCACTCAATGACATTTGCAATAAAATAAGTCTCATAAAGTATGCTTGAATAAGCATTTTGTCTTTCCTGAAGTTAGGGACTTTTGCAGATGACTTATTGTATGCCAGACAGTGAAGTTTTGTTACAATGTTTGTAATCATCTCATCAGATTGTCAAACCAAAAAAGGTTGGTGCTCCAGAGATGTAAAATCAGACCCAATAATAATAATAATGATGTGTGCGAAGCCAGTTTGGAAGTGGCCTTAAACAACATGTAGCAGCAACTACGACCCCCTTAGAAGTTAACTTGATGTTGAGCTCCTGCGATTCGATCCCTCTGAGCATTAGTAAACAGCAGAGGAGAAAGAAAACCCAGATAAAATGGGAAGCGCTGGTGGTGACGAGCGGCGCCGCGGTCGTTTCATCCATTCCTCCTCGGCCGGCTCCGGTCACGTCTGAAGCGTGCAGTCATGCCGCTCGCTGTTTACTCTGGATTACAGAGACGCCCTTCACATCCCCGCCCGAATACGCCGCCTCGCCACTCAGACACGCTCCGGCCCAGACGGTTGACACAAGAACGCGCCTCGACGAGGCCTCCGGGCGGTGGGAGGGGAGGAAGAGCGGGGCCTCGTCTACAAACCCAACCCCCTCGACCTGGATGGAGATCAGCTTCGCCAAATGCGTCCTCTCGGATTTCAGCGCAGTGGACTGCTGTCCGGACTTCTGTGATGCCGTATTGGGCATCATTCATCGAACAGAAGGGGTCCTTTGGGTTCGTTTGCTTGACCCATCTGCCATCGGAGATGATCTGAAATGTTCAGAGGGGATGATTGCTTGTCCATGTGTATCACTTTGCTCACGACGATTGTGATGTGATTGTCTGTGCTTTTATTAAGGTTGGAGCCCCCGCGATCATGCCATTTTATTTCTACACGACAGTGGTGCGAGTACAGTCTGTGTGGGAAAAAATGAGCCCTATGAAGCTCTGAGGCAGAGATTTTAACAACGCAGTTTCAATGGTGTTCTGTCGAGGACGGCTTTTGTGAACATGACGACGAGAACTACGGCGATGCAATAAAGTGAGCAGCTAATCGTTGTTTTCAACTTAGCCACTTTGTCACTTTATTTAGTGACTTCTCCAACTCTTCCTTATCTGACAACAAATCAAGACCTGATGTTCCCCCAGCCACCACTGTAACCATATCTTCTACATCCCCACCAGCGCCTCATTGGTGTCCTGTCTGGGACTAGCCTGGCAACTTCCTGTGTTTGCATTTATGCTAACAAATATCATCAGGTGCTAATAGAAACTTTCCTGTGCAGGAAAATGATAATAAAATGTTGAATTATAGTTGCTTCAGAGTTGAAATAACGACCATTACCTGAGTCGACAGTAAATGACAAAATGGCCGCCCCCCGAAATAGATAAAAACGGCTAGGTTTTGCTGCGTAATTCATATTCCACAAATGCGATATTAACCAGAATGTCATCTTTAGACTAGTGAGGGCGCATACAATATATTATTGTAAAGAAAATGTGGATTGACTTCCCCTTTAGGATTGAAAGTAACATAACATATTTACGGTGCCATTCAATAATAGCTTGAAAGTTAAATGTTAGCACTGGTAGATGCTAACAGCTTTCAGACTCACTAAAATGATCAGACGAGCTAATTATCCATCCATTCATCCATTTTCTTGACCGCTTATTCCTCACAAGGGTCGCGGGGGGTGCTGGAGCCTATCTCAGCTGGCATTGGGCAGTAGGCGGGGTACACCCAGAACTGGTTGCCAGCCAATCGCAGACAAGTTAATTAAATAAACTAAATAAAATGGTGATAAGTTAGCAGTCATATGTAGCATTAGCTTCTGAGTAACTCTCCTTATATATATAGTAATCACCGAAGTGGCACATGCATTGCACTTGACGACCACAGAGGGCGCCCCGGAGCAAAAACCTTTCTGTTAACTTCTATTCTGGAAGCGGTTTACTTTTAGCAAATATAATAATCTGTTTAAAAGCCGTGTTAACTCCACATGCAAGCATATATGTATTCTTTTTTTTTTTTAACTGTCATACAGGTCTAACAATAAGTTAAATGGACACCAAGTCGAACATATTTGTGTGAGATGGTGAGCACAGCGAGCAGACTGCATGGTTGTTTTTCCAAAAGGTCAGAACTAGCTACAGCTCAGACCTCACACTTAGTCAACAATGGGAGTCATTGTCAGAGGCGTCAGAGGTGATAAAATAACTTTTTTTTTTTCTTTTTTTTTTATTTCTTTGTCACTGCTGTTCCGCATGGCCTGGATTTATGAGGCCGCGCCAAGCAATAACAACATAAGACCACGGGGGCGGAAAAGCGAGCGGACTACAACCGTCACAACAACTTCTGGCCTCATGATTACAAGGCCGCCGGGCACAAAACGGCCACTTTTCCCTCGCAGCAGTGCTTGTTTTTAACTTCTCAAGATGGGCCACCGATGAAAGGTCTCGCTGCGCGCCAAGTTATCCTCTCACTTCTCGCTTCTCTCCCACAGAGAAGCGCGCAAGGCAGAGACTCATAAGTCATGATTAGATTTTATTAACCAGCAGGTGAAGAACGCTAACATTAATCGAGCCGCTGTGATCTTTTCAACACAATCTTGAGCGGAGTTGCGCATTGTAATGTGTTTTTAAAGGCAACATAATATGCACATTTTTCACAATTTAGTTACAAGGATCAAGAATTGTAGGATTTGATTTCTTAAGAGAAAAAAAAATGTAAGCTGTTTGTCTCATGCAAGTGAGCAAAAGTGAGCAAAGGAAATAAGGATTTTGTTACCATGACGACCAGTAGCAAAACTATTTGAATTGATTAGGCAAGTGAGAGTCTTCTGCAGGGCCCAGTGTGGGCATCCATCAAGACAATGCGGCACGCATACTTCTCCCAGCTAGGCAGGGTGAAGATCCAGAGCCACTTTCAAGCAACTGCCAAACTGCACGGCCTGAAACACTATCTTGTCGAGGCACCATTGTGCAAAAACACACGCGCGTCCCTCACAGGTTCGAGCCCGAGGGCAGTTATGATGTCAATTTCAGTTGGCAGCAGGGGGCAGTATTGGGCAAATCTACTAGTACATATAACATATCTTTGCAAAGAAGATTTTTATGTTTAGTCCCATATCAGCCTTTTGGAAGTGGATTTTCGGGCAAGTGGCAAAAAACATTTTAGGTGGTATGTTTATGTATATTTAGGTGTATATTCCACTCATCCCCCCGAAAAACAGAAAGAAGGTAACCCCTATATTATATAATATGACTCCAACAAAATCTAGCATCAAAATACAATATTAGACATATTTTTTTGGGGGAATGGGTGAGTATCGATAACAGGTAATTGTGAGGTTTTTGTATAGTAACCTTTAAATAAAGTACCGTATTTTCACGACTATAAGGCACACCTAAAAGCCTTCAATTTTTTTGAAAAGCTGACCATGCGCCTTATAATCCAGTGCGCCTTATATATAGATCAATATTGAGCCACAACAGGTCTCGCTGTCAAGACGCTATCGGTGACCCTGCATGATCGGTGACGCGCATACGCAGAATATCCCGCCATCTTGGATCGCTAGCTAATACTAATACTTTACCTCAGAGAAAATATTAAAACAGCTGTTTATTCATTTTGGGAGTGAATGGAGTGGTCAGAAAGCTGGTTTGTAATCTATTAATAAAGTTTGACTGACCTATCTGACTGTTTTGTTGACATTCCCTTTAGCGCAGCACCATCTAATGGATGCATAACGTAACCCCAACCTCTACTGTAGCGCCTTATATTTGGAAAAAGTTTTAAAATATGTCATTCATTGTAGGTGCACCTTATAATGAGGTGCGCCTTATAGTGCGGTGCGCCTTATATAAGGAAAAAGTTTGTAAAATATGTCATACATTGAAGTTGCGCCTTATAGTGCGGAAAATACGGTACTTTTTTAAAACAAATACTGTATTCAATTGCTTTTCATTGGATTGCATAGTGATGTTATGCCAAGTTCAGTTACAACATGCTGTCAGCGCAATATTTTTGTTTTCGACAGCTTTGGCATAGCTGCTCTCAGGGCTGCCCTATCAAATGGGCTAATTTTAGCCAGCCAAGATGTAGTGTGTCTAAAGTTTTTTTTCTCATTTTCATCCTTGGGGTGTTTTGATAAAAGCATGTCATGTGTGTTATGAAGACAACTGCAAACTTTTTTTTAAATATTGAACCATCCAAAGTATGCCTCCAAAAGTGTAAATGTAAGCGTTTAAATGGGTCTTACAGCACTCGAGCTTACAGTATGGCCTGCATGATGGGTTATTCCTGTCCAGGTTTTGCTGTACATCCACGCGTGATGGTGGTAGTGCGTGCGTGCGTGCGCGGGTGCGTAGCGGTTGAACATGTTACACATGAACGAGCTGGGAGGCCGCCAGCCGCAACACAACTTGACTTCCAAATGAATAAATGAAGGCAATTAGTGGATCTGTTTACAGTGTTGCGGAGACAGAAGTAGGTCAAACGTGGTCGAGGCGGGCGTAGTGGAAAAAAAACAACAACAAAAACGCACGGGCTGGTACCTTCCCGGGCCCACGTCGGGAGAATTAGGGCGCGGAAACTGCGTCTTTATTAGCACTGACTTTTGGAGCGAATGTCATGTCGGATCACGGCGAGAGAGGCGCGTTTATTCGGAAAAGCAGCGTTTTTGTGAGGAGAAGTCCACGGCGCTGTGTCGTCATGGCGGCAGCCCAGGGCGCGCGCACACGCACACACACAAGCCTCAGAGGACATCATGTGATGAACGCTCACTCTGCAGACACCCCCACCGGATATATGCACTGTTGCCACACAATGAAATTCATGACATTTGACCTGTGGTTCATGTTCATTATATCAGCATTCAGCCTGCATTGAGGGCAGCGGGGTGTTAAATTTATATTTAATACAGAGCGGTGATTCAATTGTGAAATTAACAGCGTATGAAAAGACGCGTCTCTTAATCCTCATTAATTCCTGTCCTGTCGTGTGAGTCTGTCTGTACGCCTTGTTCTTGTCCCTGTGCCGTCAGCCACTAGTTTGTCAATCAAACGGCCTAGTGGGCATGGCTGGTATATGCAAATGTTTTTTTAGGCACCAAGAATTATCCCTAGCAACAAGTAGATAGCCAAATAAATTTAGCAGTTTGTTTTGTTGCTAGCTTTACCAACTTTTCCAAAAATTCGATGACCGTAATATCGCAGTTGGAATACATTTAGGATTTTTTGCCATGAAACAGGAAGTAAAGATTTTAAAAAAAAAAATCCTTTCAAGAATATATGTGCCCCCCATATAGTCTAAAACAGCATTCAGATTAATATTATGTTTGTGGAATATTTTTTTTTTGTGAAATATTTTTTATCCATCTAAGAGGCGGCCATTTTGCCATCTTACTGTTGACTGAAAATTACATCGCAGTTTCTCAGGGCTAAGGAAAAATGGCCGCCTCTGAGATGGATAAAAAATGGTGGGAAATTTGCGAAATTCATATTCCAAAAATGCAATATTAAACAGAATACCATGTTTAGTGCTACATAGAGCAAATTATTGTAAAGAAAATTTTGGACTTGACTTCCGATTTATAAATATCATACGTGCGTTCAAGGTTCTGAATTGCGCAATGGATTCCTACAAAAATCTCACTCTGAAGATGTATTCAAAAGGCAGTACAGGAGATGAAGAAGGAAGCTTTAAGTGCCTATTGAGGGGAAAAAAAACACATTAATGACCACAAAGGGTTCTCTTGATGCAATTCATCAATCAGCAGTAGACTAGGAATCAAATGACTTGATCAACATGATACATGCAGTCCTTTCTATACATTTTAAATTCAAATACGTTGTTACATATACAGTTTTTTTTTAATCATTGTTGAATGTGTTGAAAGTGAAATGTGGAAAGGGATATTCAATTAATTCTGAGGCTTAGACCCTCCATCCATCCATCCATTTTCTTGACCGCTTATTCCTCACAAGGGTCGCGGGGAGGCTTAGACCACTTAATAATAAAAATAATTAGAAAAAAACAGGTTATGATCTTTCTTTAACCTGTCATGGATGGCTCTGAAATTCCTAAATCCAACAATTGTAGACATTCCCACGTGGTAAAGAGGTTTAGCATTTACGTTGCATGGTCAATCCAGCAAAACTGTGGCAGGAAAGTCACTCTTAACAACCCCCACACCACATGATGATCTTTTTTGATAATCAGATCTTTGCTGACTTAGATGGGAAGGAGGGAAAACGGGTTCAAATTTAGCCGGCATGTCAGTTTGTGTGACACCCGCCGCAGACCGTTCACGATAAAGTACCACTGGCTCCCTCTAGTGGTACATACAAGAATCACTTAATTTAATGTTCTAAAAAATAAAATGTTTTTCTTTTTTTAATCCAATCCAACACTTCGTGCAGATTAGTTGTACTGTATTTGATTTTTAACTACATGACCTTGACCTTGAGCTGTTTTTCTTTTTTTTTCTTTTTTTTTTTTTCTTTTTTTTCCCAGTGGACTTTGAATGGGCTTTGAATGAAAAGGGAGGGCAATGATTACAATTCAGCCAGCGGATTGTTATGCGTATATTTGGCTTTCGTCAAATTCATAGTAATAATGTTCTATGTTGTTTGTATCTGCGCATCATTTGCATCCAAACCTCATATTCACGCTCAACATCAACAGATTAATGACGAAAAAATGCAATCGGATGTAACGTCATTCATTGGCTTATAGCTTTGCAGCCTGGATGTTCCGCAGGGATCTTGTTTTCTTCTTTCCCCTTCTCCGACAAATAAAAACCGTGATTGCCTTTTCGGTCCCCCACCGGCGGCTTTTTATTGGTCAGCGCGGACTGCGTGTGAGCTCCAGGGCTCCCCCAGGCCCTCGCCACTAATCTCAACGCTCGAGCAGCAGCGGATGTCTGGCGGGAGCGCTAAAATGGCACTATGTCACAGCAACGCGCTCGCCTCCTAATAAGCGGAGGACGCTCGAAGGGGGCCGGGCGGAGGCAAATGTGACACGGGGGGACAATTCCGACACATCGCCACAACACAGGCGGTAAAACCCCGCCTCCTACCCCCCAGCATCGCATGCCATTATCTGCGCCCGCATGCATTATACATGCAGATACAGGACTGTATCTGAAATTGCTGTTAGGAAAAGGCGGCCAGATGAAGGGCACGGCTGCCACAGTCGGATTTAGCCACGCGTGGCTGTTTTTCCTCCCGTCTCGCTTTCCCGGGCTGTGTCTCCGCTCGTCCATAAATCTCATTGTCGGTCCTCCCCCGGTTAATGGTGACCTCAAGCGGGCTTCTCTCGCCCGCGTTGCATAGTAGACGATGAGCGACAGGATGGAAAGTCAAAGTGACCTCCGGTTGTGTGACGAAAAGCCCAACCAGGCTCTTCTATAATTCAGTAAGGAGAAGGACAAGGATTGTGGTCGCGCGGTGATGCATCACCTGCTGCATCAGCTGCCCCGCGCACGCCTCATCTTTCATGTTTCTGAAGTGCACGAGCGAAAGGCGGGAGCCGTGGAGTCCCCGCTACAAAGGGATATGCGGACAACGCTGCTGCAGGGGAATAGCTCCACAACGAGGGTTTGAAATGTGAACTTCAGCCTGAAGATGAGCATGACAGCAGAAGTCTTTTGTTGTGACGTAACTCGCTATTAGCCATTGTAGCGCTTGGGCTCAGGTTCTGGCTTTGAGATTCTTCCAGCCATCGTTTTTTTCTATAAAGCTTATCCTCATTACGGTCGCGGGTGAGCTGACAGCTGGCGAAACGCAGACTACACCGTGCGCTGGTCGCCAGTCAGTCACAGGGTGCATCCAAACATTTTTTTTTTATGGCACCTGGTACTCATAAACGGGCTGTGGCAAGAACAAGCAGACAGCATAAAGGAAGTAAAAAAAATAAATAAGTAGGTGTTTCGTATTAACCTTGCTGGCGCAAGATGAATTCTCACGGAAGATGTGAGTTCACAAACCCCGGAAAATACATCTTGTACCTCTCCGTTGATTTCCGCCAATCACAGAGTGACATTGTGTTTGGGGGGCGGGATATACAACTGTGACGAAACCAGGAAGCCAGTGGCACCACCGGAGCTAACAAACAAACCTAACATCGACAAATGTACAATGACACATCGTCCAATCAGCTCAAATTATTGTACAGAATGTCCCGCCTTTCCCGACCAAACTATTGTGGATTGTGGAGAGGTACCAGATGGATATTGCGGAGAACTCGCTTGAGTGAAGCTCAAGATCAATGTGGCTAGTTCCAGGTTAGTTTCGTATACCTGGGAATGCTAAATTTGATGTCCCGCCCCCATTATATAGTACTTAAAAAATATGATGTTTTTTTTTTTCCCCCTGATGTCCCAGCTGTTGAGATGGTACAGCCCAAGTTCGAGAAGTCATTCGGGCTAACCGTCTATGATGAGGAGGCAGAAGTGTGATCCCTGTAAATGTGCAAAAAAATGGGCCAAAATTGCACCTTCGAATCCTCATAGCTCACTTCCCGGTCATTTTAGCGCATGGCTACCAAAATCGTTGTGTCCTGCATTTGCTACCCAATTTTTGTAGCCGTAGGTCGAAAGGAGCAGGACAAGGGCCAAAAAAAGAACCCCCCCCATAGGGGGCGCTACAGTCCTTTATTTTTTTTGTACTCATGAACGGAAACTCAAAAATATTTTTAAAAATATCAAATTTTCGCAGTGCCCCATGTGTGTGCAGTTTGATGGGTTCGCGTTCATATTGAGTGCCTCAAAATTACCATACTTTACGAAGAAAAATAATAACAAAAACAATAGGGACCTCACAGGGGTCACAGCTCAGGCCCGAATAAAACCAAAGACCACGTTATGTTCAACCGATGTGCAAACTCGTGTTACGTTGCTGCTAAGGAATGAAACCGCATTTTAAACCGAAAATGATCTGAAATGTGATCTCGCTCTCCAGTCTGAAGATGAGCTCGGCAGCAGCAGTCTTTTGTACTCATACAATTCCTTAATTGCCATTTTTTATTAAGGTAAGTCGCTACTCAGGCTGCAGCTTTGAGATTCCCTCATCTTTTTTTTTTTTTTGTCTGAGTTGACAGTCTGCTCTCGTGTCGAACAACGATACATTTCCACCCAGACTGATTCGGTTACGAGCTCGCTGGGCCGCGTTGCCTTTGCATGCATAAATCATTGGGACCTGCCGGGGGGGAAATCCATTACGTTTGGCAGCGACTGCACCCCAGCGAGGAAAAATAATCAAACTCGGCGCTGTTGCGCATCCCCGGCGAAGCCGCCACGCGCATATGTCCATAAATCCATAAAAACCCGCGCCGCCGCGCGCGAGCAAAATCAAAAGGCCTTATTCTGAGGAAGCTCCTGTCTGCGTCCTCGCTTTCGCCACCCCTTTTTTGGCCCGTATGGCTCAGCGCAGCCGATGATGCCAAGGTTGGAAATGGCTGGCACGAGTCGTCGCGATCAAAGAAATCAAGTTGCAAAAGGAACAGCTGTTAACTCGGCTGCTGACGAATCACTATGAGACGCTTTCAGGCAGAGGAGCGAGAGCGAGGAAGTGCAGAAATAGTAATAGTAGAAACCAGAAAGAAATTAGTATCATTTATGGTTTTGGATACATTCCAACAATTTAGTGATACTTTGCTAACAATGCAGTATTACAATTGCCTGCCAAGGATACTGATAGCATCACAATTATTTCCAGATGATCCTGATACTATCGCAATACTGATAAAATATCATCTTGTTTACAATACTGATTATCACGATACGCTCCCCCATGATAGTGATAGTGGCGTGACACTTTGCCACGATACTGATAGCCTCATATTGCATTTCCAATTAAAATGATGTTATGATGCTAACAATGTTGATGGTATCACAATACGTAGCCAAAGATACTTGTAGTATCACATTATATTCCTAACAATATTGATATCATTGCAATACAAACGACACTGGCAGTATTATGATAATGACTGTGCTAATGCTACTTTGCTACTTTTGCTAATCATACTGATTGTGTTCCCAACCATATTACTGACATACTAACGACACAAATAGTATCGTGGCATTTGGACAATAATACAGACAAAATCAAAATACTTTGCCAAGGATTCTGGTGTTCCCAACAATGCTATTATCAAGATACAAACAACACAGATAGCATCACAAAACTTTGCCTTTGATACTGATCATTGTATGTCCCCCAACAACACTGAAAGTATTACAGTACTGTATGTTGCTAATGAATGATATTATCAAGCCATGTTATGACATAAGAAGAGCGATGGCGAGCTCCTGCTTGCCAAATAGTGAGCCCACTCGCTTTCCCGCTGAGCGTCTGCCGTTCCCAAGCCATTTTTAACATTTAATCCGCACGGCAAACGCCATCGCGGCGGCCACTCATCCGAAGGCTGTGCAAATATACGCTTCAACCCGGATTATCTCCCCCGACAGTCGCTCTGGTCTTTTCAGCCCAACCCGGATTGTCCCTAATTCCACTCCCGAACTCGCATCTCCCTCTCTTAAGTCTCTGGAGTGCTCGGAAATGTGAAGTCGAAGATGCTCAAGGACAGTCTTGTCGGGCAACCAATGACGAAAAATTGCGACATTTGATGGAATCTCTTGAAAAGTTCGACTTCAAGCATCTATGAAACAAATCCCATCTGGTTTTGGTCACCAATGTGTGAGTGCTCCGGTCTTATGGGACCGGACCAGATTGGCCACTAATGAGGAAAGCGACTATCTCCCGTGGTCAGCTGTCAGGGACCTCTCTGTAATCTTTGATGATTTGCATATATGAATGTGCGCCATTGATTTTCGGCTGAGACTGAATGTATTAAGATAACGTTATAAAGACACCCTCATTGATCTGCGCGTTGAGGCTGGACTTATCTAAAGAGCTGAAGACAGTATTGAACTGAAAGGCAAACATTTGAAAACGGGTAAAAATCGGATCAATGGTACGAAGTTGAATTATACCCATATAAACAGTTTAAATACTAAAAGCATAAGTTAATTTTTGAGAGTTCTAAATTATTATAATTAGTGTTTTTCCGATACTGTTTTTTGGCTCCCGATACCGATACCGATACCCAGCTTTGCAGTATCGGCCGATACCGACACCATACCGATACTTAAGGTTTTTTTTCCTCAACATGAAAAAGATGTCCTGCCATTGGTTCAGAGCCTTCAAGGGCCAATAGGATATCTTAGATCGGCATGCAGTGAACATGTCACATACCAGTGAATGTCGTGCACCAGCAAGACACAAGATGCTGCATCCAAAATCCTATATTAGCGATGGAATTAATGGTATCGGCATGTTGCTTGTGAGTAGTCACCGATACCGATACCACTGTTCTAATTCAGTATCGGCACCTCTGCCGATACCAGTATCGGTATCGGAACAACACTAATTATAATTAGAGTTGGAACCAAGAATGCTGGGGCGTTATCTTATTTTGAAATGACTTGGTCAGAACCATCAAAAAGCCCAAAACGGGTCACAATAATGCCTAACGGTTGTGGCCCGTTTTGGGCTTTTTGATGGTTCTGACCAAGTCATTTCAAAATAAGATAACGTTAAACATGTCAACCAAGATTCGAACCCAAAACCTCTCTTCTGTGAATCAGACATGCTAACCACTAGGCTACCGTTTTTTTGCAAAGTAACACTGGCGACTACTGTCCCTGCATGCTTATTTTTAGATTACGCTGAAACGTTTTCCAGAAGAGACTTTCCCGTCGCATGATGCCTTGTGGTCGCATTGATCCACTAACAACATATTTATTTCAACCAAATACAATGTACTGCTAAGTGGAGTGCCCGCTAGCTAAATGGTGATGTTGCATAGTTGTCATGTTCCTGGACAAAGATCTGTTTCACTTCATAGAACACTGCCTTTTAGTGATTTGGACATCTTTTAATTGCAATCATGTGAAGACAATGAAAGAAACTAGGCTCATTCATCAGGTCATTTGTGTTTTGCTGGTGACACGGCTGTCTTTTGAACATTTCATTGATTTTAAGGTGCATTAACATTTCCCAAAGTTGAAAGTTTGGAACTCTCTTTATGAAACCAAAACCTTTTTTCTGCTCTCTTCTAGACCTCGTGCAGTGCAGCACGGCGTCACAAGAATGAAGGTAAGCGTGAAACAAGTGTGAAATTAAATAACCAAGTGAATCTTTCATCTTCCTGTTGCTGAAAATGTGTCTTGTGAGCGAGTCTTTGAGTTTTAACCAATAGTGACGTCTTCATTTGGCTCATTTACATAATAAAAAAACACAAAATAAGATGGAAAATGAAAATCTCTACCCTTGATATGGTCAACTAGGGTGGGTGAAGATTCAGAGTCACTTTCAAGCAATGTCCAGACTACACTGTCTAAAACACTCTAATGCAGAAACACTCTGATCCCTTACAGGTGAGATGCACCTACTGTCATGGCAACGTCAAAAGGTAAGCAGAGCTGCATTGAGTTCACTTGCGTGCGCAGATCGGTGTTAGCATCTGATAAGCAGCAGGTACTTGATTGCTGAATGAGGTTGTCGGGGCGTATTTACGTTTGGTGATGTGTCCGTGCACCAATGCACAGGTCGTAGTGTGTGAAGTGCTGCATCCACAAATGAAAATGCTTTCATTTTCTTTACGGCCATTCACTTTTTTTCCCCTACATTTTGTGACGGTCACCTTGCTGCACAATCCCCATATCTCCACTTCCTGGTTGCCATGGTAACGAAATCCATGTTTGCCCAGGGTGTAGCGTGAACTTCACTTCACAAATATGGCACTTTACTGTACTTTAATTTATTTAATTCAATCTCCGGTGTAATAACCTTATTTATTGATGGATTGAATTATTATTTTTTATTTTTTTATTATTATTATTATTATTATTATTATTATTATTATTATTATTATTATTATTATTATTATTATTATTATTATTAATTCAATCTCTGATGTAATAACCTTATTTATTGATTGATTGAATTTTCATTTTTTATTATTGCATTATTATTATTATTATTATTATTATTATTATTATTATTATTATTATTATTATTATTAATTCAATCTCTTATGTAATAACCTTATTTATTGATTGATTGAATTTTTATGTTATTTTTATTATTATTCGTAGTAGTATTAATTCAATCTCTGGTGTAATAACCTTATTTATTGATTGATTTAATTATTTTTTTATTTTTTTATCTGTTCTTATTGCTGTTGGACATGTAAATTTCCCAGAGGGAGCCATCCCAAAGGGATTAATAAAATCAAGTCTAAGTCAGTATATGGGGTCAGTGTCCAATTTAAAAAAAAAAAAAAAAAAAGTTTTTTTGTTTTTTTTTGTTTTGTTGTACATGATTCCTCTGCAGATTATTTAAAAAGCACATGGCCAAACTGGTGAACTGAGTCTGCTTGATTATGTTCATGTTCAGTTCAATTATTAAAATGACTTTTCCGGGAAATAGACAAATTCTCACGAGAACTCCTCAGCGGCTGATTCAAAGTGGCCGCAGTATGTCAGTCAGCAGGTGTCAACGTCTCAGTGGCCACACGGGACAGTGGGAAGCGCAAGACGGTGTTGTCATGATTATTATTGTTATGATGTAATCATCCAACGGCGCTTCTGTGCCAGTCGATTCAAATAAGTCGTCTAAAGGACAGATTGCTTTCGTTAATTTTTCCATACAGCTCAATGAAAAGCTCTGAAAAGTTCCCCATCACCAATATCTGTGTGTCTTTAATATCCCAAAAAAAACATCACTTTTTAATTAAAGACTTGTGTTTGAATGTTGAGCATCTGCTATTCGCTTTTTGCTCGTCGCATCGTATGAAGTTGAAACGTTCGCCGAGGGATGAACTCTCGGCAAGTTGTGAAATCTTTTTTTTTAAAGCAGAAGAAAGGATTTCTGAAGTGTGCTACCATCCCAAACGCCCAGAGGAGACACTCCAGGAATTAGCCAGGTTATTGTGCTTTCTTGTTGTTTTTGTTGTTTTTTTTTTGTATAAATTATTATTTGTTGCTTGTTTTCCGGCTAAAGTTCCGGCGCTGTTTGTCTGAACAATATGCGACAATCTGGATTGTGTGTTTGGCGATGATGTTTGGCCAGAGTGAACTGCTGGCTGCATGCTGAGCGGCCATCTGGCAGGTGAGCCGCAAGTTTTTCTCTCCTTCTTCTCGTTGCCTCCAGTCACTGTCAACATTTGATTTTTTTCCCCCCTCCTTTCTACACTCGTGTCTGTCTGCAAGCGTGGCCTCCCTCCAGTCCGGAAATCAACATCCACTTGTCACTAATCATAGAAAAACGTTGCCTTTACAATACTAAATATTCATTTTATTGACAGTCAGAGATGTATTCATCTTAGGGGTGCCGCTATTGAATATTTTGTAAGGTTGATTTTCTACTGATTATCGAATAAGTTAATCAAGTAATTTGATACAAGTATGATTTGGAATTACTAAACAAAATGTGCACGTGATCTACATACAATATTGGGGCAAATTTGAGCATCCCTTCTTCTGATCTCAGTCATCTCAGGCCTGATTATCAGATGTCAAGATTATTGTGAGCGCTTATCTTGTGGTGTGGGATGTTCTTCATCAATGATCTGCTTGGAAATACAGTTGGGGCTATAAATCAAAAATGTCAAACACACAATAGTTCGGTATTTAGATTGGGATAGGCAACAATTTTTCGGGGAGGAGGCCACATAGGACCATACACTTCCTAACCAGATGTATTGACAAATGCATATTTTAAATATGGACAAAATACGTGTATGTACGCAAAATTATTATTATTATTTTTTTCATTATTTTCTTTCTTCCATATTTTGGATTTTTCATGTTTTTTCCCAGGATCTCACGCCCCCCATTTCTGCTAATACTTAGTGGAAACGTATATTAAAGGTATATTATTAAACATAGTGTATATTTCTTGGGTTTGTAAAAAAAAATAAAAAATAAAAAAATAATAATAATAATAATAATTTTAGAAAATTAGAATATTTTAAAACTTATTTTTTGTAAATAATCAATTTGAAGATTATTTCTTGAATCAAGGGGCCACCAGTTGCGCATCACTGGCATTGTCGCTACTCTTTCTTCCTCTTTGTATTGTCCTGTAGTTTGGATGGCTTGTGGCTCACTGCTGCCTCCGGCGGGTCAGTTATGGTACTACCACAAGTAGAGGTGTGCAAAATTTCCGATTCTTAGATTATTCACGATTCGGCCGTGGAACAATCGAGAACGATTCACAAAAGTCCAAATTCCGATTATATAAATATGCCAAGGGAACCGAAACTAAAAGTGAACCGGAGCGAAAAGTACGCGGAACTGAAACGCAGTAGCGCGCGCGGTCTTCGGGACGCTTAATGGGACGGACCGAGAGTACACATCCACAACTCACGCCTCGACATTCAAAACAACAACAAGCATGGCTGAGCTGACCAACCCACCTCTTCGTCAGATCAGACCTGCTCCGAAAAGGCAAACAACTTCAGGCGGAAGTATCAGCTAGCTGGCTGCAGTGCGTCGGTTAGCGTTCTACAGGGCGCCGCGCAGTGATACGAACGAACGAACGAACGAACAGAAAAGTAGTGGCTGGCGGTAATGGCGTCTGACTTTATTCAGAAAAGAGTATTGTGGTGGAAATGTATCACGCTTTTGAAAACAAATAGTTTTTTTTAGAAGAAAAACGCTTTATTTCCGAGACCCCAGCCAGCTTGCTGGACTATTTTCCTCTCGTCCAACGTCGAACATGAACGCGTGTCACCGAACGCTGTCAGAAAGAAGTCAGTGCTGATCGCACACACGGGAGGTGAGGATCAAATTGAGATTCATGTTAAAAAAGCCGAACGATCCCTTTAATGTTTACACGTTCATGTTTACACAAGTTAAAAAGCAGAAAAGCACTTGAGGTTTTTTTTTTTGTACCTCTGAGAAACTTTAATGTTTACATGTTCATCTTTACACAACTTAAAAAGCAGGAAAGCACTTTTTTTTTTTTTAGGCATTTGTATTGAAGTAGTAGTTCACATTGTCTTTCATTTATATCTCAGTGCACTTTTGAGTGGATAAAAATAATATATTTTTGCTCAATGCTATGTTTTATTCTGTTGAAGACTGAATATACTTAAAAGCTGTTGTTACAGAATGAGGACTTGAGTATTTTATTTACTGTTTTGAACTGTTAACTTGATACTGAAATAGTAGTTTATTTAGGCCTGAGAGGACTTTTGTACTATTTTTGTAACTAATGTACGAAACATTAAAAGCACCAAAATACATTGTTTTTTTTCTGCTGCCTGGGGGGAAATCAATAATCGTTTTATAATCGAATCGTAGCCTCTGAATCGTAATCGCAATCGAATCGTGAGGTGCCCCAAGATTCCCACCTATAACCACAAGCATCATTTTGTTGGAGGAGACTCGCGATTGCGGCTAGTGATATTATTAGGGATGTTCGATACCACTTTTTTTCAGACCGATACCGATACTCAGACCCTCAGTACTCGCCGATACCGATACCAACTGCCAATACCAGTAGTATATTTTGACAAATAAAATAAATCACGAAAAGATATTTTTAAACAAATATATTTCCTTGAATTTTGACAAAAAAAAAAAAAAAACAGCACAGTCACTCGTCAATAGTCTTAACGCTCAAAATAAAAGACAAAAATGCTCTTTTAGTTTAAGATTCACAATTTTAAAGTATTTCCAAACCGGTGAAGTTTTGGTGACAAACTGCTGCAAGCTAGCGCCACTTACAGGCAAGGAGGACTCACTTAACGTCTTCCCCCTCTGCCATCGGTCGCTTGTAATCGTCTGCATCACGAGTACTCGAGTACTTGAAAAAAAGGCTGGTATCGGCCCGATACCGATACCTGGTATCGGTACTCGCCCATCCCTAGATATTATTGTCTGTGGTGTGCTGTGAGGGTGTTGTTTCCTTTTATGTTTGGGGTGGCTCACATTTTAAAAATCAGTTGAGATGTTAATTGACCACTATAGAAGGTCTTGCCCTGCCTATTGTCAGCATCCTTTCTCTCCAAAATTTGACCAACTCAAGTGTCAGTCTGGCACCCATTTTTTTTCCCCCCGCCCCAGAATGAAAAATGGTCCAGTCGTGTCTGTTAAAGAAAACATCATCCCACTACCATAAACCCACTTTTGTGAACAGGTCAATCTCCTGTAGTGTGTGCTATGAAATTAGGCAGGCGTAGCTAATGTTACGCTAATACGCCAACACTCTTCCTCCTCCTCCTGGCTGGAGCCTCCTAACGGTCGTGTTTAATCAGCCTCTCGGTGGGCGACGGGCTCACAGTTTGGGGGGAGGTGTGGATGCTCTGGGGGGGGGGGCTAGTAGCAGGCGGGGGTCTCCGAGTATGAGTATAGTAGTAGTAGCTGCCGTTGTGCACTCACACACCACGTAATTGTGTTACATACACTAATTCGCCTGATGCACGAAAGCACTCGCCTGTGCCGCTGACCCACATCGCCGCCCCCCCCCGACCTCCTACCCCCACCCCACCTCCTTGTATTTGAATGACTCCTGCATCAGTGCCACTAATCTGGTGTTTCAAATATTGGTTTTGTTTCTTTCACCAGCTATAGCACAGACAGATGTCCTCAAGGACCCCAACACAAACCGTCTAGCATCCCCTCCGGGGTAAACAGGACAAAGTAATGTGCGGAGTCACTAAAATATACTGTAGGAGAAGGAATAACTCAAAAGAGAAAAAAAAAAAAAAAAAAGAGATCAATAAGCAATCCAACAGAAGCTGTTTTTTATGCTTCGTTGGACTGAGTGTGCGTTCTAGTCTTCATTGGATGTGCTGCACATTTATATGCAAGGTCAGTTACTGTCTTTTGAAAGCATTCTTTGCAAACTGATGGGTGATTTCCACTTCTATTTAGTACTAATGGTGCAAACGGATGAGAAATCATCATGTATTGTATTCCTGGCTGTAGAGTTACTTAGCTGTGTTAGCTGGATTTACTCTTGCCTGCTTCAAGTGATGCAAGATTCACTCTCAAGTGGCACAACTGATATGTGTCATAGCAGAAAGAGAAAAAAAAAACTTGCATAAAATCTTCAGATCAGAATCAGGCATCTTCCAAATGGGCATAGAAACTGTACAAGTTTCTGCACCGATAACAATTTTCTGGCTGATCGTTAAAAAGTCTGACCGGCCGAACCCGATTTATAACTGCACATTCTCTCAGATTAAAAATGAAAAACGTATTTTAGTCATCTTACGACAGAAGAGGACAGTGGCTGACTTTTTCTGACCCCTGCCAAGAGAGATGAGATCAGTAGAAAAGATCGGTTTTATTTTAAAGGAATCAGCCAATCACCATCTTCCAAATTTAAGAAAATAGACCCCGATACCGATCAATCGGTATATGATCGCACGTATGTCAAAGGTGTGACTTCTTCCTTGACAACATAATTATTTTAGATTATATTCCGATTTTTTTTTCTTCTCACAAAAATGACCACTTTCGTCTTGTTATAATTACTGTATTTTCCGCACTATAAGGCGCACCTAAAAGCCTTCAATTTTTTCAAAAGCTGACCATGCGCCTTATAATCCAGTGCGCCTTATATATGGATCAATATTGAGCCGCAACAGGTCTCGCTGTCAAGACGCTATCGGTGACCCTGCACGATCGGTGACGCGCGTGAGCAGAAGAGCCCGCCATCTTGGATCGCTAGCTAATACTAACACTTAAGCTCAGAGAAAATAATAAAACAGCTGTTTATTCATTTTGGGAGCGAATGGAGTTGTCAGAAAGCTGGTTTGTAATCTATTAATCAAGTTTGACTGACCTATCTGACTGTTTTGTTGACATTCCCTTTAGCGCAGCACCATCTAATGGATGCATAACGTAACTCCAGCCTCTACTGTAGCGCCTTATATATGGAAAAAGTTTGAAAATATGTCATTCATTGAAGGTGCGCCTTATAGTGCGGAAAATACGGTACCTCATTCTTTTCAAATTGTGACTTTTTGATGCAAAAATTCAGTCAAAATTCATCCAAATCGGTCCCAAATGTGGACCAATATCAGATGTGATCTGTGCTTGTGCAGGTTGTTTCATGTGTTTCCCCCCATTGTATAAGCAGTAAGTATTGATTATGTGTCACTTGAAATGTACAAGGAAATAGACTCAACAAAATCTCCTATAGGCGTTCAATCCTACAGTGCATTGGGGACCTGCATCGTAAATCCAGCCTAAAACCCCCTCAGATGAACAGCGCTCATCCCAAATCCAACTTCAGCTCCCATTCACATTTCCACTCATTTGAATTCTAAAATTAGCCGGCGACTGATAAAAGTGCAGGCTGCTGCTGCTGCTGCCTTTGCGGCTGAGGCTGACGACTTGGCTCCAAATACGCTCGCCTCCCCTCCAGCAGAGGCTCGAGCCCCTCTGGAGGGGTCCGGGAAGAAGAAAAAGAAGAAGAGCAAGAAAAATAGAAGCCCGCTCCAACTGGCCGGTCCAGATAAGGTCAACCCAGGAGAGCCATCACGTGCATGCGGGAGGAGGGAAGAGTTTTTAAGAGGGGGTGCAAATCCCTTCGAAATGGACACGACATGACACGGATGTGCACCGGTCATCATTGTGGAACTTGGCACTGTACGCTGCTACTGTATTGTGTGTGCATACATGTGCAGCTTTTGCTCTCCATCCCAGTACTCCCAGTGCGTCTACAATGCACAGTGGTGATTAATCAATGCACATTTAGAGGAGGGGGACACAAAATCTGAAGCACCAATCGGCTCACAATCCACAACAAACTTCTTACATTTTGATTGGACTTAATACAAGCGAGCACTCACCTTGAAAGATGACGAGGCTCACGCATGAGGACGTCCGGTCAGGTCAGCGTGCGTGCGTGCGTGCGTGTGCACGCGTGGAGACGCTTCGTGGCTTTTACGCGTGGCAGCCTCTTTTACGCGTGAAAGCGGCGTGCATCCTCTCTTCCATCCGGTGACCCTCGCGCCGAGCTGTGGCATTGATCAGCTTTCCCCCGTAGCCAACATTTAATCCCCCTCCTCTCTCTCTCTCTCTCTCTCTCTCTCTCTCTCTCTCCGCGCGCGCACGCTCGCTTCAGTTCGTGTGCGCCTCACGTAGCGCGCCCGCCCCCCGTGGCGTCATCCTCTGGCGTTGCAATGCATTTTTAGGTGTACGCATGTGTGTGTGTGTGGGGGGGGGCGCAAGGTTTGATTTAGCACGAGTAGCTTTTGTCGGTGTAAAAACGTGATAGTGATTTTTGGACACTTCATTACAGACACAAAATTCATCCTTGTAATGATGATCTAATGCTTATTTTAGTCAGTTTTTTTTTTTATACCTTGGCTGTATTGTATTATTTTCTATATTTCATACAAGGTTTTAATATTTAATAATTTACCACAAGCGTTGCTGCCTCTCCACAACTGAGATTGCTTTGAAACACTGCCATCTGTAGGGCGAATTGTGTAACTGCACACTGGAGTCACCTCCAGTCACGATGTGACCGGAATGTTAACCTTGCAACATCATCTATAACGAAATGTGCTTGTTAATGCTTGATTTAAAACACACAATGATTGATGGACAATTAAATGTGCTGTTAAGAATCATGTGAGTTGTTAGTAGAGCTGCTGCACAGTTCTGAGGTTCTGGGTTCAAATCCCAGCAGCTGGCTCTATATATGTTCTCTAATTAATTGTCCATTTGTGTGAATGGAGTAGGCCCATGTCCTGTGATTAACTGGTGACCAATCCTGGGTGTTGCCCACTTCTCTGGCTCTGTCATGGTCAGTGGGGAGTCGATGGACCCTATCGCAGAGAAACAAAGCAGGGACACAGACAGGACAATATGAGGAATTTTATTGACAACAAAGAAGATTGACTTGACGGGACGGAAAGTGAGAGGACTGGTCGCCCAGACCAGGCAAGGGGAAGCTGGTTGACATGACGGGATGGAAGGTGACAAAAGACCAGGCTGGACAAGGGGAAGCAGGTAGCCATGATGGGGCGGACGTGAGCGGACTGGTCACCATGACTTGGCTTGAATGTGGAAGACTTGGCTTGGGTGTGGGAGACTTGGGGAAACTTGACTTGACGTGGGGAAACTTGACTTGATGTGGGGAGACTTGACTTGACGTGGGGAGACTTGACTTGACGTGGGGAAACTTGACTTGATGTGGGGAGACTTGACTTGACGTGGGGAAACTTGACTTGACGTGGGGAAACTTGACTTGACGTGGGGAGACTTGACTTGATGTGGGGAAACTTGAATTTACGTGGGGTGACTTAACTTGACGTGAGACGACAAGACTTGACGTGGGGAGACTTGACTTGACATGGGGAAACTTGACTTGACGTGAAGCGACATGACTTGACGTGGGGAGACTTGATTTGATGTGGGGAAACTTGACTTGACGTGGGGAGACTTGACTTGACGTGGGGAGACTTGACTTGACGTGGGGAGACTTGACTTGACGTGGGGAAACTTGACTTGACGTGGGGAGACTTGACTTGACGTGGGGAAACTTGACGTGACGTGGGGAGACTTGACGTGACGTGGGGAGACTTGACTTGACGTGGGGAGACTTGACTTGACGTGGGGAAACTTGAATTGACGTGGGGTGACTTAACTTGACGTGAGACGACAAGACTTGACGTGGGGAGACTTGATTTGATGTGGGGAAACTTGACTTGACGTGGGGAGACTTGACTTGACGTGAGGCGACTTGACTTGACGTGGGGAGACTTGACTTGAACAAACACCACTGACTAAATACACTAATGAGACATGAAGAAGACACACCAGGGAAACACAATAGGCAGAGGGTACTGATTGGTCACACGTACTGGGAAGGGAAGACACACGCAGGTGGACGAGGTTAAGTATGACGAGGCAAGGGGAGAACTCAGGACAAAACACTACAAACACCTAAAACCAACCAAAACCTAACCACACGGAACCAAAACATGACAGGCTCAAAGTCCGTTGCGAGTCTCCAGTGTGCATCCCCTAATGAGGACAAGCGCTATCGAAAAGGAATGGATGGACGTTTGCGGGTGGAGCCTTTAGCGACTCACGCGGGGTCCATCAGGCAGCTGTCGGCCGCTTATTACCGGCGCTGACGTGAGTCGAGGATGTCAGAGGGGCAGCTGCGGGTGGCCGACGGGCTCCCAGAGGGCCAAGCAGATGGCGGCGGCGACGTGACGTGTGATGATGTCATCACAGGGCACAGTGTTGTATGTTAAAAAAGGTCAAAAGCTCACAATGACATATTCATGATGTCGGGGTGGTCTATCAAGAGTGGAAATACAACCAGTTTAATAACCGCATAGTTCAATTATGACATAGTTGCTTATTTAGTTTCACACGTGATGGCTTGGCTGGCATTCCAGAGATCCACTTATTTGTCTACAAGCAATTAAAAAAAGTCACTTCTCCATAATATGTCTCCTCTCCCGCTCAAAGCGAACTGTCCAGCTCGGCCTGAAGGGTGATGGACGACGTCCTCCATAGTTCTGTGCAGAAGCTGTCCTCGGCAACTGCAGAAGAGGTCGTGATGGAAGAGCTAGTAAGCCAAGTAGGATGGATGAGCGCTGCTCTTATTAGGCGCACTCGATAATAATAATACTGCCATTCTTCACGGCCCGGCCGAGGCAGCAGGGCGTGCATGGGCAGCATAACCGAGTGTCGGATTAAATGCACCACGCTGCTTGGCGAATTAGTTGAAACCGCTGTGCAATCTGGCGAATCATTATTTAAGGCCACTTGTGAACTAAATGGCAGATTTGTGGAGGAAGCAACTCTAGTGCTGTCCCTATCCAATATTTTTTTAGAATGGACTAATATATTGATTATTCAATTAATCGACTAATCAGATTCATTTAAATTTTGCATTAAAGCGTATAACGAGCATTTTTCCCTAGTTACTTAATTTTGATTTTGATTATTTTGCTTATTAACCAGTGATTGGTGTTGATTTCGTAGTCCGTATTCGTATAGTGATTTAAAAAAGGGGGTTTGATGTTGTACTATGTTACCAGTTTGTTCATTGTTTTCCATAAACAGATGTTTGTAAATGTCTTCTTTTGATTAAACCCAGAAGATAATCAATCTATGTTCATGATGGGCCACAGAAATCAGTGAACAATTACTGTTGATGTGCTGAAATCAGAGATTTGGACTAGTTTAAATTAAAAAAAGAAAAAAAAAAACTCCAAACGATTACTCTATTATTAAATATTTGTTGATTAATTTGATAATCGATTACTTGTCCATTAATTGATTAATTTTGACAGCTCTAAACTCATCAAATGTAAACACGTCAACTGCTCATTTCCTCATTTATCCCTGTGAAAGAAACAAAACCAATGCAAGAGTAAAATACAAAAAAAAATAAAAAAAATTGGCCTTTAAAATTCTATTTTCTAATAAATTTATGGGAGAGATGTTAAAATAATCGATTCATGGTTTTATGAATCAATACCAGGCTCGAAAAGGAAAACCGATTCGATATTGATTATTTGATTAATTAATTAATTAAATAAATAATTATCCATCCATCCATCCATTTTCTCGACCGCTTATTCCTCACAAGGGTCACGGGGGGTGCTGGCGCCTATCTCACCTGGCTCTGGGCAGTAGGCGGAGGACACCCTGGACTAATCGCAAATTAATGTGCAGGGTATTTATTTTAAATTAAATCCAGCTGTAGTTTACATTCACCTGTATGCAAAATTACCAAAAGACTTTTGCTGGCCTGAAAAAATGAAGCCTAATAAGGAGTTCAAGTCAAAGTTGAGTTGAGTCTCTTGAATGCCAAGTCAAAGTCAAGTTTTTACCAAGTAATTCACAAGTCTTACCCCGGGTTTTCACTGGATGCGGTTGCGGTGCGGTTGCGGTGCGGTGCGTCTTGACTGCGTGCTCCGGACCGGTCAATTTTTTTGTCAATCCACACCGGCTCCGCACAGCTGCGGTCCGGCAGCTCCGTCGCCGCCCACTTCCCAACGTGTCTCGCGGGACCGCGCGCGCGCGATCATGTGGCATTTCACAACGACAAACATACAGAAAGTCTGCTCAACAGAGAAGCAGAAAGATATGAGATTCCATGCAGCATCCTTTTTTTGGTTGTCCTTGTAAAGTATATTAATAACGAGAGTCGGGTCAGTGCGGGTCCACTCTTTATTTCTGTCTTCCCCGTCCGGCTGCCGCTCAGTACGGCAAGCGAGACGGGCACAACAAGCAATCGCGAACATCAAACTCACAATACATTACAGTCCTTATAAAAAGGATGTGCCGTGTCATATATTATTTTGTGGTTTTCCACCTCCAATATAAACCTCTCCTCGTCCATGTTCGCTGGTGTCTAAACCGTGAATGAGCACATGGCCCGGCGGCGACGCTCACGTCACGTTTTGCTGAAAAACTTGCGAAATAGGAGCTGGCGAGTATTTTATTCTGAAAGGTAACCGGAAATTTATTTTGAAACTGCCTCGGTCTTCCTGTCCCGCTCGATGTGTTTTGTGCTAGCTTGCCATTTGCCGGAGGCCTACCGCTGCGGCGTCCGGCAAAAATAGAAAATAGGCTATCCTTGCGGAAGGCTTGCGGCACGCCGCAGGCCTTCCGTAGTCGACACGCAACGCACCCGCAAGCGGTGTAGACTGCACCATTCGAATGAATGGAATCTAATCGCTTGCGTCGCCGGACCGCACCGCAACCGCACCGCAACCGCATCCAGTGAAAACCCGGGGTTAGAATTAGCCACTTAACTCGACTCGAGTCCGAGTCATGTGACTCGAGTCCCCCACCTCTACTAATAATAATGTAGGTCAAAAGTCAAGCTTCAGTGACATTTATTGCACGATATTAGAGAGCGAGTGAAAGCTGGCTGTGATGCTATTCCTTAAATGAAAGGCAGGTTATCACGTGATCAACGAAAGTGCTCTGGAGGGACGTCGGATGTAAATTGCATCGAGCCCAAGCACGGCGAGGCGATCATTCTCCTTCTTTATATTGTTTACCCGCTTTTTTATGTGCTGCACTTTGAATGTCGCACGCGTGCAGAGCGGCTCGTGCCAGCTAATGGGCAGCCGCGAAATGAGCCGAGGGCAAAGCCAGGCGCCGACTCGGCGGCTTCCATCGCTCTCCTTGTTGCTCAGGTAACCGCGTGGTCACTTGGAGCGTCTGTGTACGCGGCGCGCTATTGTTCTTCCGGCTTGATTATCATTACGGTGCGCTTCCCGCGGGCGGACGGCATCCGAGTGGAGCAGCCAAAGAGAATGCAATCTACTTGAGGAGGGGGGGAATTACCATAACGACGCGAGGCCCGCGTGCGAAATGAAAGCAGACTTCAGGCCCAATCAAGTCGTCATAACACACCGGAGAATAACACAGGGAGGCCATTAAAACCTTTCACTCCAAAGCCTGCAAAGAATGCCGTGGAGAGGGTCCTCCAAAAGCCCCCTTTTGTCTGCACAATCGCTTATAAACACCTGGTTTTATCCGCCTCGCATCCATCTCCGCCACATTGTAATGAGATGTTCATCAAAAGGAGGAAGGGGGAAGAAAGAAAAAAAAAACAATTATCTTCACGGTAGCTTTTTCCTGTCGCTTGGACTTGCGTCTTTTGTGTCGTCCGCATTAACATTTTCAAAATAAGCGCTTTCAATGTACATGTGTTGAAAGGATAATTGGAAAGTCTTGGACTTGCAAATGATTGATCTGTCAATCAAATCATCAGTACGTACGTATGTTGCTGTTACTTTGTTCTGTGAAAAGACCAGCAAACACCTGCTGTTATGGTTGCTAACATCTGGACTTGGTTCTGGAGCCTTCAATTGGAATTTCAGTCAAAGGAGACAAGTTGTGCTTTTTTTGCAGTGTTCTCTGGCATGCTGCCATTAACCCAAGAACCAAGAACACTTTACACACATTTTTTTTTTTTTTTTTTTTTTTTTGCTTAGCTGAAATTAGCCTGTTTTGAGGGGCGGCCCTTTTTAATGCAAATGAGTCACCGCTCGTCCCACCCAACGAAAAACTTTCGACTACCAGGAACAAGCTAGGGCAGGGGTCAACAATGTGGTAGTAGCGCCCCGGGCCTTTTCTAAAAGTAGCTTACCAGTGATGGGACATTGTTAATTCCTAGGAATGTTGTAGAAGGCAAGGCAAGTTTATTTGTATAACACATTTCATACACAAGGCAACTCAATGTGCTTTACACAATGAACGACAACACTTAAGCATCAACAAACACAGTAGTTAACATTCAGAGGAAGAAGAAAAAATAAAAGTAGGTTACAAAATGTACTAACAGAACATAAATTGACAATGTCATCATTCAGCAAACCTTAAAAACATTTGGCGCATTCCATCTGTGTGCAGCATAACAGCTAAATGCAGCTTCACCGTGTTTGCTTCGAACTCTGTGTTCCACTAGTTGGCCCAAGTATGTCGATCTCAGAGGCCTGCTGGGTTTGTACTCAATCAGCATTTTTGGATATATTCAGGACCCAAAACATTTAGTGATTTATAGACCAGTAGCAGAATTTTGAAATCTAATGCATGTTCTTAAAGCACTTTATAAATAAAGTTGAGTTGAGTTGAGTTGCCTTAGTTTTGGTCAACCATTTGGGAGCCCCGTCCTTCTATTTTTTTTTCTATATTTTTCTATGTTCTTTATTTAAGCTGCAGCATGTGCATGAGAAGCACACTGGTCTGGTTTTGGGAGCTCATTTGTTGTATTGTAATAAACCCAAATGACAACTCTTGCCTAATATGTCCCTTTTTATATCAAGAGACCTACACAGGAAAGGAATTGAAATGAAGTTTGACATGTAGCAATTATAAAAAGTCAATTTTCTATTTCAAGTCACGTCGGAACGCAATACAAGCCACAGCTCATTCTCACCCTTTTATACAGAAGCTCCAGAATATGTTTGACCTTCTTTGCTGGCGCTCATTTGCATTTGGCTTATTGGATGAAAGAAGTTTTGTGTAAATTGGCATTTTCTTGTCAGAGGAAGAAAGTGTGTGAATATTCAGCAGCAAAAGACAACAACAAAATATATCCTTGACTGGGGCTGCAAATGAATGCAGTGGGTGCTGGAATTTATGATAGTTTAACACAGCGAGTGGTTAGCATGTGTGATTCACAGTCCTGAGATTCTGGGTTCAAGTCTCAGCTACGGCCTGATGTTGTGCTGTTTGTATCCTCTCTATGTGAAACATACTGTCATGACTAGGGTCATGCAAGGGTTATGTTTGACCGTGAGGTCAAGTGACTGTTTTGAACTGATGTAGACAGCATCGAGTTTCAACTGGTAAGACGCTATGTGATGTCAGGAATCTTTATCTGGTCAACAGCCAATCAGATAATTCTATGTCAGTCTTGTTACCCACATGTCTAGCCACAACCAATCAGATCGATTCACTGTCTATATAAGCCTATCTGAGAAGTGTGTGTTTTTGTCGGATTATTACCTCTGTTCCTCTGTGCACCTCCACAGCCCAAGTTCGCTTAGCGTCTCGTGATTCTCGATACATTCTCGTTGTTTCTCGTCTAGTCAAGTTTATTCTGCGCCTCTCGATGTTATGCGAATAAAGAGTTAAAATCTTATTTGCGTCTGCGTTTTTGGGATCCAACCTCAGGACATAACACATTGAAAGAGGAAGTGCACCGTATGGGAAGCACAATTGGCAAATATTTTACTTTCATTTGCAGTTGGGCGCCAAAAACCGCGTGTGGTAAATGAGCCTTGCGAAAACGGCTGGTGATGAGCGTGGCGGCGAGCTCGCGACGGCTCGCGCCGCTGATTAAATCTCGGCAGGGCGCCTCTCGCTGGCGGCTTCATCATCGCATTGTCCCGCCACTGACACGCCCGAGTGGAATGTGTGTGGCGCAAATAGCAGAAGACGGTGGCGTGCTTCAGCATCCATCGTTGGTCTTGGAGGGGATTTAGGAAGCTGTGGGAGTGCCGGGATCACTTCCTCAAATACACACCATTTGAAGTGTCTTTTTGCACTTACGAGTGGCCAATTCCGATTTAATGCCTACGCTAATCAACCACTGTATTACACTTGACGTGGTCTTGTTGTTGTTGTTTTTTTTTGTTTGTTTTGTTTTGTGTTGAAATAGATTTGGCAGGTTTTTTTTTTTTTTGGTTTTTTTTTACTCAGGCATGTCCAAACCCCAACTTGGGGGCCATTTGAAACTCGCCATCCATTGTTTATCGGCATATACAAAGAGGATAAAGTTACAACACTCTTTTCCAAAAAAAATAAAAAATAGCGTTTGTTATGTATTGTTTTATGGCTCATTCCACTTAAATCGTTCTCTACCTGGCCAACCCCACTCACCACAGGTGTGCCCCAGGGCTCTGTCCAAGGACCCCTTCTCTTCATCACATATCTCATTCCATTCGGCAAAATTTTTCATGACGGCAATATAACAACAACACAAGTTTCCCAGCATTTATTAATCCAAGGTGCATATTTTATGTGAGAAAAATCTCATGGTACAAAACCAAACAAAAATGTCACCAAAAGTAGATATAGCATATTGAAGTATCTAAAATTTTCTCTCAATTTAGCTACTGTTCAATTTATTAATTGTGTATTAAGTGTGAAATCTGGGACCGTTAAAAAGTTATTATTCCGATTTTTTTTTTTTTAATGGCAACAGGTTATTTGTACCTAAATGATTTAAAAGTTCAAACTGTCACTGGCATATAGGTGAACAAAAATCAATTAAGTAAAATTTAATAATCTCATGCTGCACATTAAAGCGGTCGGGAATCATTTACAATTCTTACCAAGCTGAAGTCTTATCTGATTGTCGGACCTTTTCAAACATATTTTTTCCTGAACTTTGTTGGTCCAAATGCAAAATATTTGCGATTGAAGATTACGCGCGCTGTATTTACTTTTATGTTTATTTACTTCCAAAACATCTTGCGTGAAGGTGCTTCTATAGTTCAGATTCGCAGCGATCGACAATCATGCAAAGCAAACACATTCAGCACCATGGACAGCAGCACTCAGCATTGCAATCAGAAAAAAAAACGAGTTTCCAAAGCAATCTCCAAAAGTTCTGATGAGGACCATGCGGTGTTTTCGCCTAAATAAAGAAGCATACACCTGACACCACGTCCGTGTTTTCCTCCCGCCTGGGGAAATAATTACCCACCGCCACCCTGCGCCTTGTTTGTATCACGGTGACCCGGTTGCCGCCACCAGGACGGTCTGATATATCAGGCACCTGATGAGCAGGTCAGCGGGGATTCGTGTTCGACAAATGAATCGTTTCCATCTGGGGGAAACATCAAATGTGTCGGGGGGGTGCATGAAGCTTGCGTTCAAAGGTAAAATAAGGATTTGCTTCTGGGGACGGATGCACCCGCGTCCAAATGCCGTTTCATGGCAAATGGCAATTTAAGTTGCTTCTGCTCTCTCTTCATTTCTCTCTGTTTCTTCATTTATTCATGCAACTTTCCCAGCATCCTTAGCGGAGGTTGAGCTGAGTGTGCGATGTTGCAGTAAATGGACAATACTTATCGGGATCGGACGATATTTAGCATTTTGTGCTAAATATGACATCATTGGTCGTCTCCATAAAAAAAAATAAAAAATAAAAGTTGTATTTAATGTTCGTCCGCAATTTTGTTTTAGCCCCCCCCCCTTCCCCCCCACCATTCATTTCAATTGGCGTACATTACTGTATATGCGGTGTTTTTGCGATTATGTGGTAGGGCGTAAAGTTGCATGCATGCAATAGACAAACGGTGTAATTTTAGAAAGATGACAAATTAGTGTCGATATTAAAAAAGCTACTAAAAAAAAGCTATTAAAAAAGCATGACGGGGGACAATGGGAAAAATCGCAACATTGCCTCAGTGAAATGTGACTTTAGTCGGAACAGCATGTAACTCCTTATTATCTTTTCGTCCAGCGAGGACGGCCGACGTGAAATGATTTATTAGACGCGTTAACGTTTCGACAGCGACGCGACAGGCCACACTGTAAATGGATGTGTCAACATCAGGAAAATCTTGAGCCATGCCATGAATACGTGCTCCGTCATGACTGATGGGAATCGTATTAAGATTCCAACGAGGCGGTCGCGGTCCAGCGGGAATGCAGGTTGGAGTGTTTATGACGCGGAATGATGCATTATGGCGGCATTAGGAGTCATTGCGAGTTTCAGCACGTCGACCACGTGCCTACGGCGTTATTTTCGGCACTGCGGTTTATTTTTAACAGACACCCTGATGAAACTGATGTGATGGATAAATGAAGGTGAATAACCAGAAGTTGACTGCAGTTGTTTTGTGATTGGCCTGTTTGTAGAAGGAACGCAGCATAAATATAAAACTAAAGGGATAGATAGATAGATAGATAGATAGATAGATAGATAGATAGATAGATAAAGGAAGAAAAAAAACATCCGTGCAAATAAATGTGAGGAAAGAAGACATAAGCTGCTTCCAATTCTGCTTCCTCCACATCTGACCTATGTTGTCAATGTCGGACATCATGGCTTCCCCCGAGACCCCCCTGCTGCGGCAATAACAGGCCCAGAGGGGATGAGGCGGGAAGAAGAAAGCAGCCAATGACCTTTGCAAACTCCCCTTGTGATAAATGCCAAAGGTTTCCACTTTCTTTTCAATTTGTCCGAATTTCCTGGAGATGGCTGACCTACTGTAAGCCTTCTTCCAGCCAGGCTGTTCCCATCACGCTGGTGGCTGAAACCATTACTCCGCGCACCCCCCCCCTGCTGCCGTCAACGTCGCAAATGAGCCCATTTGCCGAAACTCGGCGATGCGGCGTAGCGAACGGCGCCGTGCTTTTCGGGGGAATTCATCACGCGCATGCTCTGTGACGCATTGGTGGCCTCCGGAGAACACATGCTCACATTGGCCAGGTGTCACTTTGGCGCTGCTCTGTGATCCGTTTGGCTCCCTTGGCACATTCGGTCTAGTTCTTGTGAACACACACGTTGTTAAAGTCTTCCTGCTATTGAATTTTCTCCGGATGCACATAAATCACTTTAAAACTGAGCTGAATTATTGTAAATCTAATCGTTCTTCAACTGATTTCTTCACTAATTCCTAGTGAGGTAACCGATTATTAACACCTTGCCCGATTTGTTCAATGTGAGAGACCCCATCCAACCATCCATCCACCCAACCATCCATCCATCCATCCATCCATCCATCCATCCATCCATGACTAGGGTCATGCAAGGGTTATGTTTACCGTCATGACTAGGGTCATGCAAGGGTTATGTTTACTGTCATGACTAGGGTCATGCAAGGGTTATTTTTAATGTCATGACTAGGGTCATGCAAGGGTCATACTTACTGTCATGACAAGGTTCATGCAAGGGTTATGCTTACTGTCACGACAAGGGTCATGCAAGGGTTATGCTTACTGTCATGACAAGGGTCATGCAAGGGTTATGCTTACTGTCATGACTAGGGTCATGCAAGGGTTATGTTTACTGTCATGACTAGGATCATGCAAGGGTTATGTTTACTGTCATGACTAGGGTCATGCAAGGGTTATTTTTAATGTCATGACTAGGTTCATGCAAGGGTCATGCTTACTGTCATGACAAGGGTCATGCAAGGGTCATGCTTACTGTCATGACAAGGGTCATGCAAGGGTTATGCTTACTGTCATTACTAGGGTCATGCAAGGGTTATATTTGGGTCATGGCCGTGAGGTCCAGTGTTTGTTTTGAACTGATGTAACCCGCATCTAGTTTCAACTGGTAAGACGCTATGTGATGTCAGGAATCTTCATCTCTTTATCTGGTCAACAGCCAATCAGATAATTCTATGTCAGTCCTGTTACCCACATGTCTAGCCACAACCAATCAGATCAGATTCCTCCCTGTTGTAAAGTTAAACAAATACTAAAGGACAATATATTAACAAATGGCCGAATGTCCTGCCTGTGATTTATATAATTTTATGTGATAAGTATTGAGATCCCCCAAAAGGTGTTTTATTCATTATATACTCTTTTTTTTTTTCCTTTTTTTTTTTTAATAAATGGCCAATTCATCGGTTATTGAATTTTTTCCTGCTAAATATCGGAATTGGCATCTGCCTCAAAAAATGCAAATCAGTCAGGCCCTAATAATAACCTCTCCAAAAGTGTGAGTCACATCTGTGCAAGTTATATCTGCGCTGTTTAGCGCAACTCAGAACGTGATAGATTTTCCATGCCGACCTTTACTCAGCCCGGCAAATAACTTCCCCGAACCCGATGCCTCAACATCAAAATCGCCGAGTCCACTTGAAGTGCTGTTATTTTGGTGTTCCTTTTAAGCACAAGCAAAGGTTAATTGAGCACTTCTCAACTCAAGCAGCAGCTGCAAAAGTTTGCCCCCCTCTGCTTCCATCCCGCTTCAAAGTCCAGCGTGGAAGTACTCGATCAGAGATCTCGAGTCGTCATCACACCCACTGGTCGATGAGACTCCATCTTCCATTAATGGACTTTATTTTTTTTTTCCTTTTACCACCTATCTCTCGGTCCAGATTTTCACATTAAGAAGAGAGTGGACAGTGGTTATGTGCCAAGGATTGAAGCACAAAATGGAAGGAAATTGTTTGGGAGTGGTTAAGAAACACTTCTAAGCCATAAATATAACCTGAGGATTCCTTGTACACCTTCAGTGTGTTTCTGATAACGTAATACTCACACATCCGTGCATTATACAACACAATCCATCTCGAAAAGCAGATTCTCTCAGATGCATTTGTCCTCTGAGGAACAACCACAGAAAAATGCCTGTGGATCTTGAACGCCGCACTCGGCCATGCGGCGAGGTCGACCTTCAACCTGTCCGTCCCACAACTTGGGACCACCCTCCGCGGGCGTTTGGAAGGCGGACAAGGTCAAGTGGATCGCCTCCATTCTACGTTTGGCGCTAAGGTCACGTTGGCCGCCATCCTCCAATGTTAATGAGCATACATGGGCTGACGGTTGGGCGGGGAGCTGCGAGGTGAGAGGGTCTCGCTCCAACCCCCCCCCACCAAATGGACCAGATGTGAGCGTTAATGTTGATGGCTGATGAGATGTTGATGGTCCGGAGAGACGGGTGATGGATGTTATAATGCAGCTGCTCGTTTACTGGGAAGCTGCATGCTTGACCTCTCAATTTTCCCCGCGGGAACGTGAATGAACGCATTCCCGAGTGGAACTTTCACCATTATAAAATGATAATTAACTTTGAAGTGTTGATGTAACGCCTCTTCTAAAGGACATATCTGATGCATTTCACAATTTAAAAAAAAATGGGGGCCAACAACAAAACAAATTCTTTACAATAATCAGTTTTATGCAGCTCCACTCGTCTTAACACGGTATTCTGATTATTATTGTGTTTGTGGAATATTGTTTTTGGCCATCTCATGGGGCGGCCATTTTGCCACTTCCTGTCAACTGAAGATGACATCACAGTGCCGCACGGCTCGGGAAAAGGCCAATCGCGGCTCATCTTTTTTTTCTGAATTTGGTCACGTGACGTGATTGGTCGTTATTTGATCCCCAGAGCAACCTGTGATGTCGTTTGCAATCGACAGCAAAGAACAAAATGGCTTCCTCCTGAGATGGATAAAAACGGGTGGATTTTGCTGCTTAACTCGTATTCCATAAACACAATATTAACCAGAATATCACGTTTAGACTAGTGGGGCTGCATAGGACATATTATTGTGAAGACATTTTTTGGGTTGACTTCCCATTTAAAGTCTTCCCAGATGTTTTCATGAGATCTCTGATATTATTTGGTAGTCCCAGCATCTGGCCTGCAAATTAATGGCACATATGTAAATCCATTACTGGCTAATTTAACCAGTTATTTACATTAGCATATTAAAAAAATGTGTATGTAATATTCAGTGTTCATATTCTGATGTGTTAATATTACATCATAATATATACTCTACTGTTTATGTTTTATTTTTTAAATTATGGAATGAATCCTTCCATTCTTGCTCAGCTGGTCACAAACAAAACAAAAAAAACAAAAAATCAGTTAACAGTCCAAATTGTTTGACTTAAAACCCAAGTTAAGTACATACAATTACTGTGCCAAGGTGCTCTTTTGTTGTAACGCCACTCACCATCAACAGGTGGCGCTCTCGCCTTCCTTATCTCCTTGTGTCTTTTTTTTTTTCCAGAACAGGACACACCAATCGTTTTTTACACTCAGCTTCAAATTCGTTGCTTCATGTCTTCACTTAATTTAAACCTGGGGGTGCTGCTAAGCTTTTAATTTTTGTGATCTGCTTCCGCACAGTGAACATTCGTCACATTTACATATGAACATAATTGCCATTGCAGAAGTGACCCATTGCACATAATGTGTATGTGTTTGGGTGATTGTGAGGCTTTGGAAAGCACTTTGGGAACCATATGGTGTAGATAAAGCGCTATATAAGTGCAGTCCATTCACCATACAAATCAACCAATAATATCCTGTTCCAAAAAAATAAAGGAACATATTGTTCCCTTGATTGTTTTGAGCAGTGTATATGCTATGTATACAGTATATGTACTGCTCAAAACAATTGAGGGAACACCTTGTTGTTTTAATTTTTTTGAGCAGTATTTATAAATATGCGACATTACTTGCCAATGGACTAAATAACCGTTACTAGAAAAGTGCAGTTGTTTGTTTGTTATGTTTACATTAAAACTTCAGCTGCTGCAGCCAACGCAAGTGATGTCGGGCAATAAATCGGCCATTTGGACCTACACTGTAAGCTTTTGGTTCACTTGGCTCTACTTGCGGCAAAAGATGAAATATGTTAGCATGTTAGCACATGCCCGCATTGTAGAACTTTTTCAAGGCGTGTAGCTGTGAGGCATACACGGCAATCTGCGGCCCTTTTAATGGAACCATCGCTCGTAAAAGGTTCCCAGTAGATGTGAATGGAGAAGCAACTTTTTTTTTCTTTTTTTAAACTTTTGGACACAAATGCACGTGGCCAAACGTGCTTAGTACAGCAAGGCTCACCTGAAAGTGGTACATCTGCACACTATTCCGGAATTGTGGCCCCCGGCGGGTCATGAAGAGGCGGGGCCGGTCACGATGCGCACTTCAACGTATACTCTTCCAGTCTTGCGACCCGCATGCCGCTCTGGTCCGACTTGCCGCGTCTTGTCTGCATTCCACTCCGCGGCTCGGAGGGAAAAAGACTTGTGGAAATTTCCACCGCTTGGGCCAAGGATGGAGAAAAAAAGTACAAGACAGGGTTTTGCTGTATTTTGTTATTTATTTATTGCATGTCGTGTTGTTTAGTTTTAGCTTTGTAGTCATCGGAACGATTTCGTCAGAATGCAAAAAAATGCATCTAAAAAATAAAACAATACATCAAAACCAGCAACTTACTTGAAAAGCTTATTCAGGTATTTGCGCCCAAAAAATATTTTTTCTAAAACACAAAGAAAATGTATATTGTTGTCGTTTAGAGGAAAACTTTTGACATATTTGGAGAGATTTTAAACCACTTTAGACGGTGATCTGAGCACTTCTACAATGCAAAAACGACAATATAGAAAAGTCACTGTCCAATGAAAAGTTGCATCATTTGAACATTTCAAATATTGAAGTTGATTGGGTTGTAAATGTCAGCATTTTCCTATTGATCCTGTTGTTGCGAGTACTGAATGTAAAGGCACTGTCAAATTAAAAGCAAGTAGGTATAGTACATTATGTCACTTTTTGTTTTTCAATTGCTAATTCAAACTAGACTAAGTGCAATTTCTGGAGAAATTGCGTGGGAATGCTGAAAGCACATTTGAGCGATAAATTGGGAAATTATAACCTCCTGGTTACTGGACAATGCGCTTTACCAACTGTGCCACCGAGCAGTATCAGACACCTGGTCATGATATATATATGTATGGAAGTGGGTGTGGAAAGTGATACTTAGAAAACGTTCAATGACTGTCCCATTGAAAATGAATTGGAAATAGTTGATTTTAAATGTTAAATTGTGCAAATACTGTAAGTTAAAATTTGAACAATGTAAATTGGAAGTATTATGTGGGAGTTTAAAAATAACAATAACATATGTGGGAATAACTAGAAAAAAACTAATGATACTCTGATTCTTCAAGTCCCTTCCAGTCCAATGTGGTGTTGACCTCACACTATTGAACAGGTTTAATATTCACGGTTGTCGCTTAGTCAGAAGTCGGACAGGAAATGGCACCTGGGGGACATTTAGGGTTGAATGTAAACACTCTAACGGCTAACCCTTCCCTGTTGTGCATTTGTCACTTGCAATTTTCTCTTTTGAACTACTATTGATGAGCCGAGTGCAACCTTGAGAGTCTTTTTTTTTTTTTTTTTTTAAGTTGGCCCGGCCACGACGCTCCCATCTCTGTGCAAGTCGCTCGCTTGACAAGATATTCTCATGCCTGTTCATGCAGTTTGCAATCTCAACGTGTCCTCCCCCCCCCCCCCATCCCCCACCCCCACCCCCCCACCCCCCACCCCCCACCCCCCTCTCTACTGTGAGCCAGCTGAGGCCCCGGGGCCTCCGCAAAACCGGCCGCTCCCAATCCCTTTGCGCTGCCGGTACATGATGCTTGCTTGTTTTGTATTTTGGTCTTCTGTTAAATGGGTTGCAATTTTATGCAAGAAATTTGTGATTCTTTGTATGTGGAAAGATGCAATGTTACAAGAAACGAGCTGAAAGTTTGAGGAAACGTTTTCATTTTATGAGAATCCAAGTTATCATTTTACAAGAACAAAGATGGGATATTATGAGTGTAAACTTATGTTTTTGAAAACAAAAGTAATTTTACACAAAAATCATTTTGAGAAAAAGATTAAATTTTATGAGTAAAAGTTTTTTTTTGTTTTACAAGAAATATAGATAGGCTAGTTGTCATTTTGTGTGGAATACATTAGAATTTAGCTGCAATTTTATGAGGAAAAAGTTTAAACATATATGGATACAAGTAACACTAGCAAAAGTTAGTATGTTGCAAATATACAAGAACAATTTTAAGAGCAAATGGTTTAGTTTTATGAAAAAAAAATACATTTTACAGGAAAAGGTTGTAGTTTTTCAGAAAGGGTCATAAAAGAAAGGAAGACAAAAGCAAAAAATGTGAGGAAATAAGGTGAAATCTAAGAGAATAGAGCTGTAATTATATGAGGATAAAAGTCAGAATTTCACACAAAAAAAGAGTTGTAATATTGTGTTTTTTCTTATATTTTTATTTTATTTTATGGGAATAAACATAATTTTACAAGGTGAAAAAAATTTCAGGCAAAAAATAAAGTAATTTTATGAGGGTAAAAGTTTTTTTTTTTTTGCAAAACAAAATGTGATACTATTACATTTAGTAGTAATTTTACATGAATAAAAGTAGTTCAATATAAATAATATAAAAAGGTAAATAAATGTTGGCCTAAGAAAAAATCTGTAATTGCATTTAAAAGTTTTATTGTAATTTGACTGGGGAAAAAAATGTAATTTTTGAGAATCGTTAAACTTCATGAGAGAGAACATGTCATCTTGATTCTGGTAAAATTAGCATTAGCCTTGAAATTAGCATTAACAAGGCCACTCCCATCCCTTCAGTGTGTTCCCTCACGTGTGCCACTCTTCCAAGTTAAGGCAAATGTTGAACTTTTGGCTCACTTTTTTTTAAATCATTTTTTGCAGCCAGTCGAAACTTGAGAAGCGTTTGTGATACGGCTCGAGCCGTTCGTACAAGCCGGCATCTTTCGCTGGATAAATTGTGCATGGTGACATCAAAATGTCCACCCAGTTGCTGTTTTCTTGGATGGTGTGAGCTGCAAAGCTCCGAGTGCATTCCAGGCGAGTCGCAACACGACGACCGCGTCAACAGTCAAAGCGCACGAGGAAGTAGCTGACAAACATTCCTGACTGCAAATCAGCCACCGAGTTTCACGTAAAGTCAACAGGCTCGTGAAAAGTTGATTTCCGTTGAAACTATTAGTCTGCGATTTTTTTTTTTAGAAAAATGGTCACATAAAGTTGCAGAAAAGTGTACACAGAGCTCAGGCAATCCATGGATAATATCTCGTAAAACTCAAGGCACCACTGTAATGTTTCTCATATTAACGTTTGTTGTCATAGAACTCCATTCGTTACATCTGAATTTTATTATTTTCTTTCCAAAACGTTTGTCCCTAAAACTAATTGCATAATAATTCTGAGGATTAAATTGCATATGAGATTTGTTCCAGAGTAAAACTTTGGGTGTGGACTGGAGGACTGCAGGACCGAGAGGGTGTGGGGCGGGGGAGGGGTTTGCTCTCTTTGCTGCCACATCATTGGTGGGAACGGGGGACAAAAAAGCCCGTACCTGGCGCAGGTAAACAGACGGCCGCTGGGATTTACTGCAGCCCTGAGACATCCTCCAAGTAGCCCCCATGTTGCTGCTTTTATTTTATTTATTTTTTTTCTTCCCCCAATCTCAATAATCTGTTGCTGTCCTTATTAGTTACTGTTATTAATTTTGATATATGTTACCGACAGGTAAGTTTAAAAAAAAAAAAAAAAGAAAGAAGAAAAAAAGACCATCATTGTTTATTTCTTTGCATTATTCTGATCAGGTTTGTAAGAGTCGTATTAGTGGAGTCTGTTCTTGTTCAAGGTGATTGCTTGATATTTATTTATTTTTTTTCCTTCGAATTCCGGAATTCTGTGATCTGTGAACCCATCCGTGTATTCTATCCTTCATTCCACCGGAGTCTGTCGATCTCTGCCAATCAGATTTCAGTGGTTTGAAGAGTAAGACACATGGAACTTGTCGTCTGCAGATTCTTGCTTTATTTTCAATGTGATGGTTTATTTACGTCTGTATTTATTGGTTTATTTACTTATTTTATGTGACCTTTGCTTCATATGTGATGTATACTTGATATGCGCGTGAACCGTTCTGCACAAGCACAAAATTGTCTCAGTCCGCTCACTTTCGCCATATGCTTCAATTGCATCAGAATTTTATCATTATTCACTGAGTACGTACGTAAAAAGTTTTTTTTTTTTTTTTTTTTTTTTTTAAATGCCAGATCAGATGCATGACCCGACATGTCCAGGCACTCCGTGAAAATGTTTTTGCTATCCTTCAGCCAAAAGTGATGACAACACAATCTCCCCTATTAAATCCTCCACACCCTTTTTGAAATTCAATTCCCACATCGACAAATGTCCCTCAACACATGAAAGACAAACAATTATTGACTTTTTTTTTCATCTCTTTCTTTCTGTCATGTTTTAACCAAGGATACATTTGCAGCTTCTGATTAGTTTAATAAGGCACCAAAATGGTCACTGTCAACATCAACTGAGTGTCAGTTAACAGTTTGAATGAATAAATCCTGTTGACTCTTTGAATTAGTGTTGCGCTATCTGTCAAACTGCAAACCGCATGGTCATGGGAGGCAGAATGATAAATTATGACATCCTGGTCGAGGGTATCGGATGTCAGTATTGCAGCAATTTCACAAGTCTGAATACAGACATATGTGGATGTAGTGTAAGAGATTCATTCAAATAGTAAAAGTTAATTTATGTAACATATATTATGGACAAAGTGCTTTACAGACATAAAAGAAGTGTCTAGATGAGATTAAAAACAATAAAATATTAATCCTTCTCAAATGTTAGTTGGAGATTTTTTGTCTTTTGTTTGTTTTATTACAAATTTGACCATCATTCAGTTTAATGTCACTAGTCAAGTAAGAGCTTAGTTCGGTACAATACATTGCACGAGTTAAGCATTGTGCCCTGATGGTTGTCGCCTCCTGCTGATCATAAGCCAGAATGCACTAGAGGCAGGGTACACCCTGGAGTGGATCCTAGCCAATCACAGGCCACATTATAGACCAACCCCCCTCCCCCAAAAAAAAAATCTCACTCCTATGTACATTTCAGATGGATTTAATATGGTTTAGCATATTGATAACTTTTTTATTACTATTATAGACCCCCCCCCCCCCCCCCCAAAAAAAAAAAAAAAAACAAAAAAAAAAACTCACACCTATGTACATTTCAGATGGATTTAATATGGTTTATCATATTTATAACTTTTTATTACAAAAAAAAAAAAAAAAAAGTCTTATTTTAAATTTAATTTGAATTTTATGAGAAAAAAATATTTAAAAGAAATGAGCTCGGGGGAAAAAAATATTCAAAAAAAAAAAAAAGATTGTATAGTTTCAAGAAAAAAAAGACAAAATGCTATAAAGTCTTAAGCAAAAGTCCTGATAGCACAAAATTAAAGTTGTAATATCATGAGAATAGTGATTTGTGAACAATAGTTACTTTCTTAGTTTACACTTTCAGTATCAAAGGGTGTAATATTACATGAATAGGCATATTTCCTAACCAAAATAAAAATAAAATAAAAAGTTAACATTTCTCAAGTGTACATTTTTAAGATTAAAACTGAAAATTACAGGAAAGAAGTCATGCTTTTAAGAAAAAAAAAAAAAAAGAGGTTGTATTTTCAAAAGATTTATATATTTTTTGACCGAACTCATACATCTTTTTCTAAATATATTATTTTCCAACCAAACGTATAATTTCAAGAAAAAAAAATCAAGGTGGGGGAATAATAACAAAACAAAACAATAAATGTAGATGTTTACCCTTGAAAAACAAGTTCTATTTTTCTGTATGTGGTCCTCAAACGGTGGAGACAGCTGTCGCTTGCTCCTTGACAACTTGAACAGTGACGCCGCACCCGAGCCTGCCGTTCACCTTCCTGTTGGACGCGATGATGACGAGCGGGCTCAGCGCAGCGTAGAGCGATGAGAAGAATATGCGCAGGTCCGACATCAGCGAGCTTCTCATTGTCTTCCTCACGGTGAGCGTGTACACCCAAAGCCCGCTGTCCACCCCGTAGAGGACCACATACAAAGTCACCAGGGCCACCACGGCTTTGGCTGCCCTCCGCTCCGACCCGCCGCGTCGGGCCTTCGCCTGCCGGCTGTGCTTGTAGAGGAAGAACAGGATCGTGAGGCTGGCGAGGGCCATGAGGACTATGGGCACCACGTCCCTGCCCACCTGAGCCGCCCCGTTGGCCTCCTTGGAGAGCTTGGAGGGGAAGTTGACGAAGCAGAACTGCACGTTGATGCCGTGGCTGGCCGGGGTCGACGAGTTCCTGGCCCCGAACGAGAAGAGAATGGCGGCCGAGCTCATGCACGTATTAAGCAGCCAGAGGACGAGGAACAACAGGGCATAGTGGCTAGCTAGCCAGGTACGGATAGAGGCCCAACACGAGCCGGGCAGGGCGACGCTCAGAGACTGATAGCCGCTCAGGACGAACGTGAGCCAGATGGAGAGAGAGCGAGACGTGCGGTAGACGAAGATGACGCCTTTGCAGCCGGCGTCGCTGAAGACGGTGGCGAGACGGAAGGACGCCAGAGTTTCCGGCAGGCAGCGCGCCGCCACCACCATCAGGTTGACGCACGCCAGGTGAAGCACGATGGCGTCGGCTGCCAGCAGACGCTTGTCTTGGTAGAGCACCGACAGGAAGGCCGCGATCACCGCCAGGTTGCCGGGGACGCCCACCACGCTCAGGGACAGGTACAGCATCCCGCGCAGCAACACCTCGGACGCCATTCCTTTGCAAAACGGTGGTTTGGCTTCACACCAAAAAGTTGGATAGGTTCAAGAATTACCACGTATGTTCAATACCATGAAAATGATTTTTTTTTTTTTTTAGAAAAGTTTCATCTATTTTCACGACAAAAAGTTGGCTATGTTATGAGATCAAAGAAATATTTTGGAGTAAAGAAGTTATTTGGAAGATTAAAGTTAGCAGAATTAGGAGAATAAAGATGCATTTTTGTTTTTAAAAAATGAACATATAAAGGATACATTTAACTCTTTCACTGCCTTTGACAAGTATACTTGTCAATTGTATTTTTTAGAGCGGTGCTAAATGGGGGCGAATCTGAGCATGCTCCACTGTAAATATCAAACTTGGAAACAACTTTACTGATGCCCAACCACCGGTAGATGACATCATTGCCCCATTTTATAGGAAATAAACACAGTTTCAGAGTCCATGGGAGAAATGGCTGTATTTTGGCAAACCTACATTTTTCTGCTGTCAATTATAAAAGAACGGGACGGGACAAAAAGTAGGGAGTCTATTCTGTTATTTGGTAGATTCGGTTTATATATAATTATTGAATGTAATATCACGTGAGTATTGGAAATGTAAACATTTTCTATAATGACTGGCAGTGAATGAGTTTTAAAGATAAAAAGTAATGCATTTTTTTATTTATGTATGTGATGAGAGAGAAAAGAATTAGATATATTTTCAAGACTAGTCACAATATTATCTAATATCTATTTTCAGCAGAGGTTATGATTTTCACGAAAAAGTCATAATTTCAAGATTTTTTTTTTTCTGAAAAGCCAGAATATTACAAGAATAAAATTGCATGTTTTCAAGATTTAAATCATTAATGTCATGTTTTGTAGATAAATGTATATTCATCAATTCATCCACACATTTTATATATTTTTTTATGCTACATTTTCAAGGCAATAATTGTGGTTTGGAGAAAAACAAGAATGAAAGCGTAAATTTTTCGAGAGGAAAAAAAACAAAGCCTCAAAAGTACAAGAATCAATTTGCATTCTGCATTTGAAAGACGCTTACGACAAAGTTGATTTTTTATTTTTTTTTGCAATTAACTCATTCACTGCCAGTCATTATAGAAAATTTTTACATTTCCAATACTCACGTGATATTACATTCAATAATTATATATAAACCGAATCTACCAAATAACAGAATAGACTCCCTACTTTTTGTCCCGTCCCGTTCTTTTATAATTGACAGCAGAAAAATGTAGGTTTGCCAAAATACAGCCATTTCTCCCATGGACTCTGAAACTGTGTTTATTTCGTATAAAATGGGGCAATGATGTCATCTACCGGTGGTTGGGCATCAGTAAAGTTGTTTCCAAGTTTGATATTTACAGTGGAGCATGCTCAGATTCGCCCCCATTTAACACCGCTCTAAAAAATACAATTGACAAGTATACTTGTCAAAGGCAGTGAATGAGTTAAAGTGAGAAAATTCAGGGAAATCTGCCTTTTCTGCAGAAATGTATAATTCACTTGACAAAAAAAAATCAGATTGTAATATCCAACAAAAATTTTCTTCATATTGTTAAAAAAAAAAACACTTGATTTTTTTTTTTTAAGTCCTAATATCACGAGAAAATTTAAGTCAGATTTTATTTTTTACATTTAAAGTCATAACATTATGGGAATAAGGGTTGTAAAATAGTTTATTATTATTAGTAGTAGTAGTAGTAGTAGTAGTGCTAGAATAAGTCATTTATTTGAGGGGGAAAAAAAGTCTGTTTTAAGATTTAAATGCTAATTTTACAAGAAAGGTCATATTTGTGGGAAAACAAATTTTAAGAGAGAAAAAAAGATGTCCATATGCAAAGAGTCATACTTTTTCAAGATTGTGTTTTTGGCCTAATGCATATTTTTTATGAGCATGAAAGTTGTATATTTTCAAGATGACATTAAAATTTTTCCTAAAAAAATAACCAAAATATCAGGAGACTAAAACTGTATGCTTTTAGAGCGTCAAGTCATTTTCTAAAGCAAAAATAAAGTCATATCTTTTTGACAATTTCAATATTATTTCGAGACTAAAGTTGTAAATTTCAAAAATAAAATACATTTGAGGAGAAAAAAAAAAAGACATATTTACAAGATTAGAATTGTAATGTTATGACATCAGTTTTATACTTTCGAGAATAAGAAGGTTGTTTCATATTTTAGTTTTGGGAAAGATTTTCAAAGTGAATCCTTTTTCAGCCTAAAGTCATATTTGGCCACTCACCTAAAGCATCCGTCTGAGCAAAGCGGCTGGCAGTGACAAGAAGGTCCAACGTGGACCCCGATGTGCACCCCCCCCCCCCTCACTCCGCTTGTCTTCTTATAGCTGTGTGGAGGTCGAGCGTATACAGTACACTCCTGTGTGCTGTATTGACACTTATCGCACTTGACTGCAATTACTTGAGATCAATCCAGACGACTGCTTTTGTCCCCTCAGAGGCATCACATCATCACCATCACAACACATTTATTGATGAGTCGTAATCTTAACAGAATGTTAGATATATATTTCTGAGAAGAAAAAATTAAATACATATACAGTATTTTCAAGATTAAAGTGGTGCGAGATAAATATTACGAAAGAAAGCTTTCCAATACATGTTTTCATGTTTGTTTGAGATCAGTCATATGAAAAAGAAGTCATATTTGTAGAAGACAATCAGAAAAAAAGTCCTATTTTCTATGGAGATTGCCCTATATTTTTTTTTAAGATCAAGGTTCTACTATTAAAATAATATTTGTAGATATTTTTGTCATATTTATGTTTATCACCTGCGATTGGCTGGCAACCAGTCATGGGTGTCCCCCGCCTACTGCCCAGGGCCAGCTGAGATAGGCGCCAGCACCCCCCGCGACCCTTGTGAGGAATAAGCGGACAAGAAAATGGATGGATGGATATATTTATCATAATAAAATGTCAACAGTTTTACATTTTCAAGCTAAATAAGAATGAAGCCATATTTTTAATAGACAACTTTAATCTTATTGTTTGCCACTTTTTTTTTTTTTTTTTTTTTTTAATATGAGCAGTTCGGATAATGGATGGATGGATATCCAACTTTATTCTTGTCAAATGACACTTTTATTCCCTTCTAGTGTTGCTTAAACGCTTAAACTGTCGATTAAACTGTCTTCTCCACTCCCCAAAAAATAATAATTTTGTAATGTGAGAATAACATCATAATTGAACTTGTGTAAAATAAGGTAACCAAAATTTTAGAAACTGCTCTCAGCGTGACCTAGTGCAGTTCTACACTTCTGCAAACTCCATATACAAATATTGTTCAATGAAGGCCTTGCCAGCTATTTATTTGAAAACACAACTTTTGATAAATTAGTTTCATATTAGAGGTCATTTGGTTATAATCCAGTGTTTGGTCAAACAAGGGCTGTTGTGCCAGATTAAAGTTTTAGCACTCATTGACTCATAATTTGCATCATTAAAATGCGTTGTTATCAATCAGCAAGCCTTGATTGCAATTGTTGCACTTGAGCACATGATGCAGTCCACTGAGAAGGACGTGCTTGAACTTGCCATTTTAATGAGGTCTCAAAACACGCACCAAGAAAATAACACAACCCTCTCCCCTCGAGAAAAGAAGCTTCTTTTAAACAAAAAAACATTACAAATGATCAGCAAAGGGGACATAATTACCTCATAGTGTTAAGTGTGATTGTGTGTTAACAACTGTTTTAAATGAATAATAACAAGTTGTCGCCCAATGGGATGCAACATGAATTGTTATCGCGCTAATTGTCTTGCTGCTCTGCGTCACTAAACAAGGGAAGAAGCCTCCTGATGGATCGTTCAAGGCCAAAGAGATTTGTTGTTCGATTCTTCGGGTTCAACTGGGAACTTTCATTAGAACGCTGAACGAGATTGACATAATCTCGTGTGAAAGGGAATGAAATGTACCCAATTCTGAAAACTATCAAAATAACCTACAAATGTCAGATGGTACTAATGCAGTTTTAGCTTTCAGTGTGGCTTCCTTCACTTACTGCTTTTTTGTGTGTCTAGATGCCCTCACTATTGTGTCCTGTCAGCGAAAAGCATCTTGTACTGTATTATGTTTTGATGTCCTTTGAAGAATTTATTTCTTCCTTTCAAAAGTCAAACGGAAAGGATGGCAGAATGCTTTTTTCATTGATAAACAAAAATACTCTCACAACATGAACAAAGTCAAGAGTATTCTTGAGAAGGATGTCATTGTCAAAAATATACAATCAAGACACCTTCTTCAAACTTTGCCAGAAGAATCACATTAGCCGGGTTTCGATGGAGCCTTGTGTTCCGATGAGAATGAAACCCAAGAACATGCTCCAGAAAAAAACCTTCGTCAGAAAAAACAGGCCAAATCAAAATTTCATTTGGATTCACAGTTCCTTTTTCCAAACTGGCCCAAATTCATGTCGTATATGATTCAATCGGAATAACACTGGGTTCGACGAAATGGTGAGTGCATTCACCTGTTTAGTGCAGTTGAACTGTCAACCAAGATAGCATTTAGCATTAGCGAAAGGAATAACAGCCACCGGCCACCAGACTAACCAGTGATTACATTTGCTATAAATATTTCCTGGTGATATATATATATTTTTTTTAATATGATTTTCAGCAAAATTATATATCCTCCTGACTACCAGCAATTCAAATTTGTCCTCTGTAGTGGACCTTTTTAAACTTGAATAGCTCCCACCCAGTACAAACGATTGAATGAACTCCTTTTGCGCTCTATAGAGGACATTCAGAGCTTTCCAATGATACCAAATGTCCAGTGGTGGGGCTTTGCTACCTTTGATTGCATCATAAAAGAAAATGGCTTCCCTCAGTTCAAGCACTTTTTAGGGAAGAGGAACAGAAAATGTTAACACTTTTTATTGAACAAATTTAGGCTTCAAATGTTGGTAGTGTGTTTTCTATAAGACCCTTAAGAACACATTAAAATATTGTTTGAAATTTTTTAACTGTATTTGAGCCTAGCATTTAAGTTTTAAAAATGTCCTCTGTAGTGGACACATCATAGCTTAAAAATCAAACCTTTTTTTTTTTTTTTTTTTCAAAAAAATTTCTTTTGCAGTATTGCAGTTACTTCACAAAGATTGGGGAATATCAAAATAAACATGATTGGACAATATTTGTTTTCCTGGTAGTCAGGAGGATGTATAAATTATATCCTGGTATTTAATTTTGAAAATCTAGTCATCCTAGTTGACATTGGTCTACGCGTGTCACACGTCGGAAAACAGTTGTTCCAAATAAACGTCATCGAGTCAGTTCCTTCATTTTTTTTTTTGTCCCATTTTCCATACAGGTGCTCACTGTTTGACAGTAAATGCCTTCTTTCATGATTAGTGATTTCATACAAGATGGCTGCCATAAGCTTTAGGCAAGCTTTTGACCAGGTCACAGCTGCGCTGTGTTTTATTGCTATGAATACACATTTAAAGATTGAGTCGAAAGTCATCCTGGTACTGTTAAAAAAAAAAAAAAAAAAAAAAAAAAAAAAAAAAAAAGACCCACGACTGATGACTTTGGTTTCTGTTCATTATAGGCCAATCTTTTCAAACACTGTCTTTCCTTTTGAAAAAGTTCTCTCTCTGTCAATCTCTCTCTCTCTCTCTCTCTCTCTCTCTCTCTCTCTCTCTCTCTCTCTCTCTCTCTCTCTCTCTCTCTCTCTCTCTCTCTCTCTCTCTCTCTTCCAGTCAAATGAGCTCTCTCTCAGAGACTATAAATGTTGTATTGCTGGCTTTTAACAGCTAAGAACTTGAGTGACATACCTTGCTCAGGTGAGACTGGTTTATGAGATGGTAGATTATTTTGGGGGGCATCTGAGAGGTTCTCGTGTGGTGCATTTCTAACAAGTGTGCCTCTATGTCTACTTTGTGCAAAAAAAAAACTGGTCCAGGTTTTGCTGGCATGGACCTGTGCGTGACCATAAAAGGCGTCTCCTTCCTCTTGCAAACGGGAATTGGCATTTTGGGGAACAGCGCGGTGCTGCTGGCCTACGCCCACATCGTCTACGCCGAGCGCAAACTCCTTCCCGTGGACATGATCCTGTGCCACCTGGCTTTTGCCAACCTGATGATCCTGACGATCCGCTGCGTGCCCCAGACCATGACGGTGTTCGGCCTCACCGACCTGCTGGGCGACCCCGGCTGCAAGGTGGTGATTTACGGCTACCGCATCGGCCGGGCGTTGTCCATCTGCATCACCTGCATGCTCAGCGTGTTCCAGGCGGTGACCATCGCCCCGGCGGGGCCTCGCGTGTCCAGGCTGAAGTCTTCGCTTCCCTTCCTGGTCCTCCCCACCTTCGCCGGGCTCTGGCTCCTCAACATGGTCATATACATCCCGGCCCTTCTCTTTTCCACGGCTCCGCGTAATAGCACCGTCCCCGCCTTCACGCTCAACCTGGGCTTCTGCCTCATGGACTTCAAAGACAACATGCTCTACATCACCCAAGGGGTGATCGTCTCAGGAAGGGACTTTTCCGTCGTGGCCCTGATGTTGGTCTCCAGCGCTTACATCCTGCTGCTTCTCCACCGCCACAGCCACCAGGTGAGAGGCGTCCGGCGCTCCCGTCCGGCCGAGACCAGAGCGGCCAAGACGGTGGTCACCCTGGTGGTCCTCTACGTCTTCTTCTTCGGCATCGACAACGTGATCTGGATCTACATGCTGACCGAGGCCAAGGTGTCCCCCGTGGTGGCGGACATGAGGGTGTTCTGCTCCTCCTGCTACGCCTTCCTCAGCCCTTACTTCATCATTTCCTCCAACAAGAAGGTCAAAGCCAAAATCGTGTGCGTGGCCGAGCAGGAGCAGCCAGCGTCAAAGGACACTCAAGAGTCTTCATGACTTCTTTTGTTTGTTTTTTTTAAATTATTAACAAGCTTTAATTAACTATAATACTATAGATACAATTACAAAATGTCTTCAAAACTGTGACTTATTGTTTTGTTTTTGTATTTGTTGTGTTTTTTAACACTGCAATTTGCTGTCTGACTACCTGATCAATAATAAAAAATTAAAAAAAAGTAAAATATGTATTTCTCTCGCTTCGAATTGTCCCTAGGTGTGCTAGTGAGTGTGGATGGTTGTTCGTCTCTGTGTGCCATGCGAACAACAAAAAAAGTCCTATGGAGATTGCCCTATATTTTTTTTTAAGATCAAGGTTCTACTATTAAAATAATATTTGTAGATATTTTTGTCATATTTATATTTATCACCTGCGATTGGCTGGCAACCAGTCCAGGGTGTCCCCTGCCTACTGCCCAAAGCCAGCTGAGATAGGCGCCAGCACCCCCCGCGACCCTTGTGAGGTATAAGCGGTCAAGAAAATGGAAGGATTTATCCAGAAAGTTAGTGCCAGAATGATGAAGCAACTGGCAACTACCTCATCAGAGGTGTATGTCCAAGAATGAACTTCTAAAAACAAAACAAACAAAAAAAAAAACATGCTTGCTTAATGGAAACTACATCAAAAGTGTCAATTTAAGCAGACTTTAATTTTTGTTCAATGAATAGGTACTTTATTTTCATAATCATAAAATTCTTTTGACACGTGTGTAGTTTACCAGGAAGTGAACTATTCTTCTGCCAACTTGGAACCTCAGGGCAGTAAATATTTCTAGAATTGTGATCAAAGGCCACTCAGTGAGCCCAAACTACAAGATCACAATTCCACATTTTTTCATTCATGTGTGTGATTTTTTTTTATAGGCCAAGAAAATCCTCTGGCAGTTTGGCTTTTGGAAGCATAACTAATGGAAAGTTCAGCGCAGCTTGAGTCAAGCCTGACTAGATTGTGGAGTAGTTTCATTTTAAATAAATCAATACATTTAATTTATTATACTCATTAAAAGGGGGAAAAATTCAACCTCACACTCTGCTGTATATTTTTTTGTGTTGCACGGCACGTAGCGAATCAGAGCACAGATTACGTTTTCAAAAGGGGCATATATGTACAGTATATATAATGTTCTAAATGTCTAGTGTATAGAATGTGCAAGATGAAACTGGAAGGATTCTTTGGAATGGCGCAAAAGATCCAAATTTTCCGGCATGATAAAGGAGATGACTGATTGTCAAAATAAAAACAATAAAGTGGCAAATACGTGTTCTTCTAAGATTTCTAAGATGTTTGTTTTTTTTATCCCCCACCCCCTTTTTTTCTTGAAACAAGTACATCAGAACTAGAACAGTTTGAAAGTCACAAAAGCATTATTTTTTTTAGCATTGGTTTGCGCCTGCAAATGTCAAATTTCACCCCATATATGCTTGTCAATCAAACTCCCCACCCATCTATAACGACATCTGGGTTCGACTTTGTTATGCTGAATGAGTGAGACCTCAGACCAACCAACTACTTGTAAATCAGCACTAAAACTCTTTTTTTTTTTTTTTTTTTTTTCTCCATCTGTAAATTACAATCACTCTTATATTTATTTCAAGCAAACTGACTGGCCTTATCACCAGGAAATAAAAGACTGTTTCTAAAATGTGGACAAGCCAAATAGGAGTCAAGACACATTATTTACTGAAGCAATACGTTAAAGCTTATTATTTATAAGTTTATCTTTTTTTTTTTTTTTTTTTTTTTTTTGCATGTCATGTGACCATTACAAAAAAACCTACAACTCAACTTCACTTGGCAACAGCACTGTACTGTGAATGTATGAATGAATTGTATGAAGCTTTTTATTACTTAGCGGGGTCAAACATGCCCAAAATAAAGGAACAAACTGTTACAAGTGCACTTGTGATTAAAAGAAAAAAAAAGTGATCTCACACCAACATTTAAACAAAACAAAACATCAAATTAAACCAAAACAGCGTTCAGCCTGATCATTGTTCATTAATTACCTGCATAGATGGTACATGTTCAAAAAGGTGTATGACAATATGACAATATAGTATCCTATTACTCTTAACTTATAGGATAGTTAATATACTAAGTATTAATAATAAAGATTAATACACTCAATATTAATAATAAAAATATATATTAAATAGTGGGCTTTTACATAACAAAAATTAAAAAAATATATAACTATTATTTCTACAACTCAACAAGGTCTTCGATATTTCTGTTTTCTCTTCAATGTACTTATGAAAAATATTTACATTTCTTTTTGAAATTGTGTATGTTTGGACATTCTTGTAGTTCAATATTCAGTCTGCTACAAGCATACAGTCCACAAAAACTTTTCATATTTGTCCGTGAGTACTTTATCTTTAATTACAATGTATGTGTTCCCCTTAAATTATAGCCACTCTATAAATGTATGGGGAGAAAAAAATGATGCAGAAAGTGGAAAAAACAAACAAAAACGAAAACAAACAAACTGAAAATCATGCAAATGCTTTTAAATGTTTTGGGGCTTTTGAAAATAACAGATCCTGTGATTTCTTTTTTTTTTAATTACATTGCAGGTCAGATTAAATGTTATCGTGGACCATATTGCTTATCCAAGCTACATAGAAGAACGTGTTTGAACTTGCCATTTTAATGAGGTCTCTAAACATGTAAAACACACACGCACACGTGTAAGTGAAAATAACAAAACTCCCGAGAGAAAGTCATTTCTTCACAAATGATCAGCGGTGCAAACATGCAACAACCTGAGAGCGCGAACAAGAAACAATTACAAGTTGAGTCGCTGACAACCTTTAGATTTAAATGAATAACAACAACAGGTTGTCCCTGCGTCCCCAAAGAGTTGCAACATGTGTTGTTATGTCCCACTAATTGTCTTGTTCCTCTGCGTCAAAAACAGGATGTGAGCGGGAAGAGAGTGCATGTGGAGGCAATCAGCAACAAATGTGACGACGTTGATCGATTCCTGTCTTGACGAATCTTGAGGGAATTGTCATTCCGACACTTGAGGAGATTGATGTGCAGTGTGCACAAAACCAAGATGCACTCATCAGAGGCAGCATTCAGCCCATCCCAGCTGACTTCTGGCAAAAGAAGCGGGGTGCAACTCTGGACTAGTTGCCAGGCAATCGCTGGGCACGTAAAGACAATCATTCAAAGTCACATTTACACTTAATAGACAATTTTGAGTCATGTCTCAACTAGATGCATGTTTTTGGAAAGTTGGAGGAATTCATAGTGCTCTAAGAAAGCCTGCACAAGCACAGGGAGAACATGCCAACTCCACGTAACAAGGCCGTAGCTGAGATTCAAACCTGAATATCAGAAATGTGAGGCGGATGAGTTAAACAATGGTGGGATTAGGACAGAGCCCTGATTCAAATAGCGAAGAGATATAATTTAAACCCCCCAGAAAAATGTCAAAAATGGTAGAAAAAAAGATTTCTTTGATAATAAAAGTCAATGGCCTGATTAAATCAAGTTCCGCCCCCTCACTTCAACATAAGCCCAATTCTTTGCAGGTCCCATTTTGCAGATTTATTTTTCTTCTGTCTAGTTATAAACTCAATTTTCTTCTTTATTTTTGATAGTTTCCAGCACGCCTGTGACCTTTGTCAGCTTCAGAAAATGAATGGATGGATTTGGGGATGCAAGGGTAAGAAAGTGTTTCAAAGTCAGCCTCATTTTTGCCGGCGACATGAGAGATTATTAAAAGTCTCAATCCTCTATCATCCTGCATTTCATGCCTACAGAAAGCAACGTCTGGCTGTAGGTTCACTTTATAATGTAGGTGACATCTTTGAGCACGATTATTGATTTATTTTGTGATATATGACCGCAAAACCGGGGATCGGAATAACTGTACAATATTTGTACATATACTGTAATGTCTTATCTGTTGCGCTTCTTGCTCTCTCTCAAGATATGACATGTTTTTGAATTTGTTTTATTTTAAAGTTCATTTTGCTAAACAAATGCAAACATTAGATGCTGTTACTGTAAGGCATGGACATCTTCTAAGGGTGAGCGGTTTTACTTTTAGTTTATTTTATCATAATTTCTCTTGAAACCTTACTGAAAGTTTTTTTTTCAATGAACCTGTTTTTGATTATGTTGGAAGAAAAGCAAAACTGTAAGGAACATCAGGATAAACGGGAATCAAAATATCATAATTATTCCCTGAGCGTCATGCCATCTGAGACCACATGAATAATATTTTGTGGTTTTCATTTGCCAAATTAATTTAGTCGAAACTGCGTTGAACTCAGAGCTCCCCAATGGGAGATGGGAGGCTATAAATGTGATCGTGTGTAGAGTTCAATAACGAATTCAGCCTGCTGCCCACTTGCTCAGGTGAGATTACGTGTGTTGCCTTTCAGGTTTTTGCAAGGTATTCATCTCTATCTGCTTGAGACCAAAAGCCCGGTCCAGGCCTCGTTGGCATGGACCTGTGCGTGACCATCAAAGGCGTCTCCTTCCTCTTGCAAACAGGGATGGGCGTCCTTGGGAACAGCGTCGTGCTGCTGGCCTACGCCAACATCGTCTACGCCGAGCGCAAACTTCTTCCCGTGGACATGATCCTGTGCCACCTGGCCTTTGCCAACCTCCTGCTCCTGCTGACCCGCTGCGTGCCCCAGACCATGACGGTGTTCGGTCTCACCAACCTGCTGGACGACGCGGGCTGCAAGGTGGTGATTTACGGCTACCGCATCGGTCGGGCGTTGTCCGTGTGCATCACCTGCATGCTCAGCGTGTTCCAGGCGGTGACCGTCGCCCCAGCGGGGCCTCACTTGTCCAGGCTGAAGCCTGCCCTTCCCTCCCTGGTCCTCCCCACCTTCGCCGGGCTCTGGTTCCTCAACATGGCCATATGCATCGCCGCCCCTTTCTTCTCCATGGCTCCGCGGAACGGCACCGTCCCAGCCTTCACGCTCAATCTGGGCTTCTGCCACGTGGATTTCCAAGACAGCTTGTCCTACGTCATCAACGGGGTAGCGGTCTCCGGAAGGGATTTTGCCTTTGTGGCATTGATGTTGGCCTCCAGTGGTTACATTCTGCTGCTTCTCCACCGCCACAGCCGCCAGGTGAGGGGCATCCGTCGCTCTCATCCGGCGGAGACCAGAGCGGCCAAAACGGTGGTCATCCTGGTGGTTCTCTACGTCTTCTTCTTCGGCATCGATAACGTGATCTGGATCTACATGTTGACTGAGGCCAAGGTGTCTCCAGTGGTGGCGGACATGAGGGTGTTCTTCTCCTCCTGTTATGCATTCCTCAGTCCGTACTTTATCATTTCCTCTAACAAAAAGGTCAAGGCCAAAATTTTGTGCACAGCTGAACAGGACAATACGTCATCGACTGACACTCAGGAGTCACATGATAAATGACTATTTATTTTTCTTTTTTCTTTTTTTATAGATTGTTTTGTTTCTGAGCTTTACTGACTTACGTTGAGCCTCACAATGTTATAAACAATTATTTTAATGCAACATTTACACTTATGTATGTTACAAAATTGATATTGTTCAGAGGTATGGCATCAAAAAAGCAAAACAAAACAACATAAATTTAAAGTCGATAAATGATCAGTAGGGAAAAAAAAGAGACATTGGTGGTCTTCGGTTACGTTATTATGACGGCGACGTAACACGAATTTGCATCACTAGCCTACACTAACGCAGCGGTAACGTCATAATTATGTTCACTGTTTTGAATGAAAATCAGCTCTGTCATAAATAATAAAGAATCCACCCAACCATCCATTTTCTTGACCGCTTATTCCTCACAAGGGTCTCGGGACAATGAAGAATCACACACACTAAATAAATAAATAAATAAATAAACATCAAACACGCCGCAAACTCGAAATATCGTATGTCGGAACTTCTGTAAAGCAAATGCAATAGTTTTGTTTTATGCTCCTCTCTGATTGGTCATAATAATTAACCTAAAGTTGAAAATCTATTTTTATGTCCTTTATTTTGTCTTACAGGCAATACCGCCTCACACGCTGCGTGATTCCACTAAATGTGTTCAATTATGCAACAAAATATATTTGGTTTGGTAAGTTATTCTAGTTAGGCATCGAAAGTTATTAATCGACGACGTATTCACTGCGGCTCTCAGGTGCAGCTTGGTCGAGCGACAATTGTGCCTGACAAGCAAACTTCAGGGATAAGCAAAATACCATACACAACAAACCCGGAAACAGAGAGCGGAAGATTAGCCTATTGTAAAAACAAAAGGGCGCGACGGAAACCCTCAAATAAACTCAATTATGGCTACTTTGTCAAATGTATACTTTTTCTAATGACATTCGTTTGGTCAACGTTCACGTCGAGGATGTTAAAGGCAACTCCGAATACGCCTCAGTACAACTCTAGAGCACTGGAAGGATGGATTATAAACTGTCTGAATAGCAATTAAACACCAAACAGTAGCAACAATCTATCCTGTAATGATGACGTAGCGTCTTCCAAAATGTGCCAACTCTGCCGTTCCTATCAGGTAACTTTGGCTACTTTTCTTGCTAGCCGATACGGCACCAGTATTAAAATGTCTTCCGGGTTACCTGTTGCCTAGTTGAATAATCTATAACCCAATATCCTGCCATAATGCTTGATCAAACGCTTCTCTGTCAAGTTGAGTGAGTTCATCGTCACCCCTCCTGTTTGTTTAGTGGTGTTTTCCTGCCCACAGCTCGCCTGTGTTCTCTGTGAAATGAGCTGACTGTGGATCAGACAGTGCTTCCAGCAACAAAACACAATGGCCAGAATATCCTGGTATCAAGAGAAGGTGGGCAAGTGTATATATATATGTGGGTGTTTATCGCCTGGGAGCGTACAATGGCCATGGTAAAGGTAAGAAATTAATTGATTATTTTCTTTAGTTAATTAAAATGTTGTTGATGCCACAGATTGGGGCCTACGATCAACAAGTCTGGGAGAAGTCTTTGGAGCAGACAGATTTAAATGTAAGATAAGGGGGGAAAAACGTGTAGGAGGAGATTGTTATGTGTTCCTAAATCGAAGTCGTCTCTTCACTAGGATTTGGACAGTAAACCCAGAAAGACCGGCCACATCAAGTCAGACCTCATCGACGTCGACTTAGTCCGAGGTTAGAGCCCAAGATGCCAAATGATTACATTCAGAGCCATCATTTGGCTTTGCCTCTTGCAGGGTCCACGTTCAGCAAAGCCAAACCGCAAAGTCCCTGGACTGCGTTGACTCGAAAGGGTTTGGTCCGCGTGCTGCTCTTCCCCTTCTTCTTCCCGTGGTGGATCCAGGTCACCTCCAAGTCCATCTCCTCATGCATTCTGCTGCTCTACTTTATGCAAGGTTGGCTACGACCTACCCATACATACAACAGATTAGGTTTGTTGGTAGGGTGCACAGTAAAGTACAGTATACTGCTACTAGAAAAGTACCACAAAGTTTCATTCACTGTAAAAAATAGCATGTATTCAGCACTGGTATTTTCAGAGTGATAGTGACAGCAGGCAGCAGTCTGTACATCGAAACAGCGCTCTCCAAGCCTCTGTATTGAAAGTGGGCCAATGGCTTTTGTATCATGTTGTGTGAATCTATTCTAGCTGCCTGTGAAACACCAACAAAAAAAAAAAGGTGTAGCATGCTTTTTAATAAAGAAGCCCTCTATAATATTATATTTGATAGAATGTAAGGAATTAAACTGTGCATTATGATTTTGGTCTTTTAAGATGCACCTTCTGCTGTTCTTTGTACCTGACCACCAGGGGGCAGTATCGCAGAATACATATATGCATACATACATGTAGAAGGTCACAGGTGCAAATACAAGTTATGTTGTTTGTTTAAATACACAACTTGAACTTATCTTTTTTTTGTTTGATTTTACAATAAACTTCAACTAGCACTGGCAATAACCAATTTGAAGCAAGTACTTGTCTTTTTTTTTTGAAGAATTGGTCCCACTGAAATTTGGCAAACTTACATAATGGGCCGGAAGTGTTTGCATTTTAATCATCATAAAGGCAGGATTACAAAAATCAAGCAGAACGATTGCTACGGCGTTTGTTTTGGCTCTCATTAGATTGTGCAAGTGTGCCTAATGTTGCGTCCACTGAGTTTATTTACAGTAATCAAACCACACACCTGAGCACCACAGGAAGACCTCGACTTTGTTATAATTATGCCCTTTACCCACGAGACCATTTTACTCTCCATTTGTAGTGGCTGCCGTGGTACTCTATGTGGAGGTCCCTGGGGCAAGCGCCAGCGAGGCGTTCGGGCCCTTGTGCCTTATGCTGCTGCTGGGTACCGTGCACTGCCAGATCGTGTCCACCGAGTGCAGCCGCTACCCGTCGGGCGGTCCAGCCGCCGGTAACGGCAACAACGGCAGCAGTCCGGCCCGCAGGAGGAGGTGGGAAACTCCAAGCACTTTTTGAGTTGTGTGCAGTAAAAGCAGCCAGTTGCTCTCCTACCTCGGCCAGGCCCAGGAAGGGAAGGAGCCAGAAGAAATTGGAGGAGAAGAATGAGAGCGAGGACAAGGAACTGCAACTCTCATCGCCGTTTGAGGAAGTCCAGCGACAGAAGAGAATGGTATACAGTACCGCCGACGGTCAAACTCAGTGGATAGAAAGGGTTAAAGACACCAGATGTGTTGCAGATGTTTACTAAAAGTGTACACGCCATTTGTCAAATGTAGTGGAACCTTCAAAGTCAACTTCTTGAAGTTCAGAATTTTTTTTTTTTTTTTTTTTTTTACTGTCACTTGCCCACCGTTTCCACCAGTGGGGATTGTTATTATTATTATTATTTATTTATTTATTTATTTATTTATTTATTAACACCAGCAGAATCTGCCAGTGGGAATTTGTTTTATTTTTTTAAGCATCCGCCAGTGGGGGGAAAAGACCAATCATGGCTCAAACCCAGAAAACAGGTGAGCCATGATTGGCTGTTACCTACTTCTTCAGCACAGGTGATGTCATCAGCAGTTGACAGCAAGTAGAAAAATTACTTCTTAAAGGTATTAATTGTACATGACAAATAAGGAAGTTATCAAATTCATTCTGGACAAAATATGAACTTTTCACTGCTGAGAATTGTTCAATGAGTCAAGTATCCCTATTTAAAAAAAAAAAATAAATTCTTTAAAAATAAATAAATAGAATTTTACTGACGGATTCTGGCAATGCTTAAAAAAAAAATCACTAGCGGTTTCTGACGGTGTAAAAAAAAAAAACCAAAACATCACAATAATATATTCCCCCACTGGCGGAAATGGGCCTCTGACAATTTCATTCAAAAACTTTTTTTTTTTTTTTTTTTTTTTTTTTTTTTAAACTGGTGGGAATGGGTTTCCATATTCCAGCCCCCCCCCCCCCCCCCCCCCCCCAAAAAAAAATAATAACTGCAAAAAAAAAAATATATATATATTATTTCCAATGGTGAAAAGGGTTTTGAAATGAGAAAATATAATGCAAATTTTTCTACATTTTTCAGTGCTTTCCACTGAGAAACTGCTCATTATGTTTTTGTTTTTTGCCATATGGTCACAGAGCAAAAGAAAATCTGGCTTCGGAGCGTCGGACGAGCTCTCGAGTGAGGAAGAGGAGCAACCGGTGGATGTGATTCCCGCCGGCCAGTGGCCGCCATCTGCACCGCCATCTTCTGTGCGCTCTCGAAAATCCAGCAGCAAAAATGCAGGCAGGCCTCAGGTGAACCTTCTTGTCCTCCACTCATGAAGGTTTTTTTTTGTTGTTTTTTTCTTTTCATAATTGAAGCTTTCACTGTAGAAAAAAAAACATCTTTGTAATTTTTTCAGGGGGTTTTCCATTGAAGACTCAAAGTGTGCATTTGAATGGTTGGTTGTATGTGCCTTGTGATTGGCTGGCGACTCGACAGGGTGGATTTTTGCCCATCTGTGATCGGCTGCGTTAACCTCGCCTAACCGTGCTTTGTGCAACAACAGGAAGCAGCCGGGCCCTTCAACGTCAAGCCCCGGGAAGTGGAACGCCTGCGGCCCAGCGTCGGCTCCCGGCCGGCCTCCGACACCGACGACACCATGTGGGAGGAGCTCCTTCAGGACCCCGACTCCGCCTCCACGGGGAGCAGCGACAGCGAGGACAACGGGAGGTTCGCGGGCGGCCTCGCGCTGCAGCAGACCACCACGTTGAGCAGCGACGACGAGAGCCTGCAGCAAGGCATCGCCGGGGTGAGACCAATGCGACGGACTCGGCCACTTGTGAATTATGATAGTAACTCGACATTACACGTCGTCAGCACCAGCTTTCCTGGCTCCAAGCGTGCCATCCTTCCAGGGACCGTGTCAGCGCCATCATATGGGAGCAGGGCGAGTGTAAGAAAGTGGACATGTCCGTGCTGGAGATCAGCGGGATCATCCTCACTCGGGTACAGTAGCTTCCACTTTCTTGACTTCGACCCTGCAGAAACGAATGTGATATGATGAAGTAATTCAATGTTGATGTTCTTTATTGAGCCAAGGCACGTACTTTATGAAGAATCTGACAGCACACCATCAAACAAAAATGTCACAAAATGTATACGTATTCTGAATTCATACTTACGGTATGTGTGATGGTAGTGGAAGAGCATTTTGCTGTTCTGCCTGTCACTATACATTGCTGTCATAAATAGATGAACAAAGATGCATTATGCACAGTGGACACCCGCTATTCACAGGGGGTAACCGACCCTCAAATCGCGGAAATCCCAGTAGAATTAGCGCCGACTGAAATGCAATGGGAAACAATATATAATATCAATTTGTAGTGGCTAAAATATATAATATTTAAAAAAAATATATAAAAATAAATAAAAGTATGAAAATATATAATATTAAAAAAAAGTATTACCCCAAAAAATCTTATGAACCCTGACAATTAAAAATAAAAATAATGTAAACATTTTTAAAAATATATATATATATATATATTTTTAAATAATAACCCTAAAAAATCTTGAAAAATTCCTGATAATTAAAAATCAAAATAATTTAAAATATTGAAACCATTTGAAATAAAAACCACAACCGTCAAACCACAAGTGGTCATCATGGGACTACTGTACATAATAATTTTTGGAACAAATTAGTGAAATTGGATCCCTTGATTGCAACAAGAGTGTTTGGACACATGCACACCAGCCAATTTTCTTCTCACCACCAGAAATATTTTCGTGAATCAGATCTCAATGTAATTATCTGCAGCCTGCATAAACCACGCCTCTATTTCCTTATAAAACGACATCCAGTTGATGCATGCAAACAAGGTTGCTTTTAATTAATTCCAAAATTAAATTAGAAAATATGGCTCTCAAAATATGCATAGAAAAAAATAATTAAGAGCCTGGAATTAACAAACACGACATAAGTTGTTAAAATAAATATAGCACAGTGAAGAGGCATTAGTAGATTGAAAAGCGGCTAAGAAAATGGATGGATGGATGGATGGATGGATGGATGGATGGATTTATAAAATGACTCAGATCTTCTCCTCCAGGTGAAGCTTGCTGAGCAAGGCGTCGGCTACCTGGTGTTTGGCGGGCTGGTGACGGCCACGCTGGCGCTCCTGCCGTTCGCCTTCCGCCTGGCGCAGAGGCTGGACGTGTCCAGCCTCAGCTCGCCGTCGGCGGCCGAGCTCCTGGAGATCGCCTTTAGCCCGGCCAGCGTTCACGCCTACGCCTTCTTCTTCGTCACCACCGTGCTCAGGCTTTGCCTCACGGGGCTCTTCTTCTTCATGATGTGCGTGGCCGAGAGGACCTACAAGCAGGCGAGTAGCGATGGTTGATTGTGACCTCCACCAAGGAGGTCTTTTTTTTTTTTTGCAGAGTATTTCTTTGATGCCTCCATGGTGTCATATGTAAAATTTGATTGTGATGCCCCGTATTTGTGGCAGCAATATTGATTATTGATCACTCATTCAACTCAACACTGTTTATCTCTGGCAGTGTTGTTTAAATGATTGGCAGGCAAATATCACTTTAAACTATATTGTTTTTTTGTTTTTTATTATTAATTAAATAAAAAAGTCTAAAGGAGATATTGAATGTCATGGATGCCAGTGATTCTTAGTGGGGTATACAGTATGTACTACTAGTGGTGTGAGGGCACCCTCTAGTGGTATATGAACTATACTGCAGTACAGTTCATTTAATTTCAAAACACTTGCATTTGATTAAAAACTGTTTTGTTTTTAAACATTTATTTAGAAAGCATTTTTATTTACCAGTTATCTGCAATAGATTTTAATTGAATCATGTTAGTACAGTTTATTTTTTTATTTTAGTACACTATATTTGAACCAAACAGCGTCCGTTACAATGGATTGTAATAATATCAAATATACATTTTAAGAACATTTTGTGAACGTCACATGACCAAATCCAGAAAACAGGCGAACCTTGACAGTCATTACCTGAGCACTGCGATGTCGTTTTCAGTCGACACCAAGTGGCAAAATGGCTGCCCGTGAGATGAATAAAAACAGGTAGTTTTTGCTGATCAGTTCATAATGCACAAACGCAATATTTTTGACTTTAAGAATATTGCCTATTGGTCAACGTCAGGTTGCAGCAAATGCAGCTCAAAATGTCTCAAAGAGTCCTTCCCAGATTGCTATTAATTTAACATAAAGACTAAAAAAAAATTATAACCATATCAACGCTTTTCTAATACTGTCAAGTTCACTCCATGCAAACACAAACTGTTCTATCTTTTGACTCTACACGATTTCTCTACAGAGACTTTTATTCGCCAAACACTTCAGCCACCTGACGTCGGCCCGCAAGGCCAAGAAGTCTGAGATCCCTCACTTCCGGCTGAAGAAGGTGCAGAACATCAAGATGTGGCTGTCCCTGCGCTCCTTCCTCAGGGTGCGTATCTCTCAAACCTCTGACGCCGTCACAGCCGCTTGCTCGTTTGTCTTACCGCGTCCATCTCCTCAATCGTTCGTCGCAGAGGCGAGGGCCGCAGCGCTCCGTCGACGTCATCGTGTCCACCATCTTCCTCCTCGCCCTCTCCATCTCATTCATCATCTGCGCGCAGGTAAATGTTGACAGGAGGTGGGTCGAGTATGCTCACTACTTTTCTTTGAGTACAGTTTGGCTGTAGACAACCCGCATACGTAATTCACAAACGCATGTGGTTTTGTTGCGGCCATTTCTTTTTAATAATGTCAGTTTTGACATTTATTAAACACAACAAAAGTGAGAGAAGACACTCAGTTCAAAGCTCGCGAGGAGAGAGGAGCGGTACTGACTGATACAATTCACTACTGCACTCTCTTAAAAAAAATCCCCTCCTCACCCTCTCTTTTTATTTGGTTTCCACGGCCCTAGTTACAACTCTAATAATGCAAATGCTAAACATAGTCGTTGAAATAGTGTACTTGTTTATCTATGTGCCGTGCATGTTAGTGGAAGATTTCTGAGTACATGTGTGGTCAAGTTTGTAATCATTTCTTAACAGAAAACAGGCAACCTCAGCAGACTGGCTCTAACCATTCTGCTGTGTTAGATGTTCTGGTTCTTGTGCTTCTTGAGTCATCTTTTGTTAAGATAACATATAGCTAGGATATGTGATTGTGAGTGTGGAGCAGCAAATGTATGATAACATATTTACAATTATTCCTACAAATAAAAATGCTTTAATAAAAAAAAAAGTAAAAATAAAGAGTGTTACATTGAAACTACTGAAAAATGCATCGCATTACAACCGACCTCAACCTGTCACGTGACAAATAATTTATTAATGTGTTTTGTCTTGTTTTGTTTTTTTAGCTTCTGCAGAGCCACAAAACCTTCCTGGACTCGCTAACCAACTGGGAGCTGATGCTGTGGGCCTCATCGCTCATCCTCTTCCTGCTTCGGCTCGCCACGCTGGGATCCGAGACCAACTGCAAGTACAGCAACTCCTCGGTGCTCCTCACTGAACAGGTCGGAACCCAGAAACTGTCAAATCTACCATCAAGAAAAATATGGCTTTAATAAACCCCATAATAGTACATCTTGTTCATTAATAAAATAAGACTATTTAACTGTTACGACCTTTTTTTCTTCACAATTGTTTTGGATCTTATATAATTGTGCAGGTGTACCTAATGTTGTGGCAGGTGAGTGTATGTGACCAGCTGTGTGCCTTTTCAGATCAATCTGTATCTGAAGATCGAGAAAAAACCCAACAAGAAAGAGGAGCTCAACATCGTGAACAACGTCTTGAAACTGGCTACCAAACTGATGAAGGCGAGAGCGCATTTGCACACGAGAGCACTTTTGATTTGTGAGTTGTTGTTATTAACGCCCGACCTCCCGCCAGGAGCTGGACACGCCGTTCCGCCTTCTCGGCCTGACCGTCAACCCGCTCATCTACAACATCACCAGGGTGGTCATCTTGTCGGCCGTGTCCGCCGTGGTCAGCGACCTGCTGGGCTTCAATATCAGAGTGAGTCTCACAGTAGAACCTTTCAAACAATAACAGCTTTTTTAAAATAAGAAAACAGGTCATTGTGGTGTTAGTTGGAGAGCTGAGTAGTTTTTCAATCGTGTTTGTGTTTTGCAGCTGTGGAAAATCAAACCCTAATGTGAAGACGGCAAAAGGACTTTATGGCTTTTCAAGTGGGAAAAGCTCCTCCCATCGACCTCAAGCCACACGTGCAAAGCTACTGACCGCCACATGATGGCGCATGCCACGGAGCTTCCCTTTTGGACACGTTGAATGTGTTTGACTACCATAGCCGGGAAAGTGAAATACTGTAGTCAACTGTGGTATAACACATGCTACATAATGCCAGTAATTTAACATAGGTGGGCATCTTAAGGTATTTTTTTTTTGGAGGGGGTTACAGCACTTATTGTATGTATTAATAGAAGATGACCACTGTCTGCCTTCTCCATTGAGGACCACTGTCGCGTGTTTAACTATGCAAAGAGGGATTGTTTAACCTTATTAATATTTATCTTTCTTGGCAATACCAATACTGTACAATAATGCTGTCCATCCATTTTATATTGAGCTTGTCCTCAAAAGGGTCACGAGTAAAATGGAGCCAGCTAACTGAGGAGAGAGAAATAAGCGTTCACATATTAAGTAAGTCTTCATTCTTCAATGAACCGAACATTTGTTTTGGGAATGTGTGAGGAAGCCAGAGAATACAGCTGCAGGTTTTAATCATCTCAAAAAAGTGCACAGGAAATAATTATTTTTGAAAAATCTGTAAAGTGAGCAAAATAAGGCCAGTAAAATATTAATAATCATGTTTAAAAAAAAACAATAATAATATTTGTCCCATATTATCAAACTTTAACCCACCTGTTAGCGTCAAAAGTTTTCAAACTATTTTTTAAATGTTAAGGATAAAACGTTTTCTACATACATTGTTGTTTACTTTGTAGTAATATCTTAGATACAGTACTGTATATTGAATTATAAAATGCTACGTGGAGTTCACTCATCTGGCTTCAGTGCAGCTAGCATGGATTCAGCTGCTACTTGGGGACGGTGTGAATTGTCATCTGTCTTTTTATGGTTTATGTCTTGAATGTTAAACTTGCACCAGCTGGGTCACACTGGCATTTGAATGTTTTTGCTGTAGCAAAGAAAGCAACATAACAGGAGTGTGAATAATGGTGGGGGGGAAACACTTTAGTTTTTTGTTTGTTTTTTTTAAACTGGAACTCCAAATAAAATGTATGAAATAAAAATTATGCAACCACGTTTATGATTTTATATTCTGAGCATTTTTGCACTTCTTGCAATAACAGTTCCTCTGAGGATTTTTTATTTTTAATATATAGAACCGGATGTAGAGGCTCACCGTTGCCTTAATAACGATTATTAAAATAAACTGTTTCAACTCAACTGGGGATGTTTATTTATTGCACCTGTTCAGTGTTCCAATTTGCGACAGTTACCTTCCATCGTTTTTTGCACCCATGGATAAGATGTGCTTTAGCTTAAAAAAAAAAAAAAATTCCCCATCTAAATATTATGGGACTTTTTCCTTTTTATTTCATACACATTACAAGACCCTGTCCACCCAAGTAATAAGTGGAATGCTGAATAATTTCAAACATCGTATATGGAGAACACCGTTTTGTCTAAAACGTGTGCCCCGTCTATTAGCAGCTTTACGGTACTATTGGTGGGGGAGTCGCTGTGACGTAACCGCACACCCCAGTCAGTCGGCTTGGAAGGACACCAGCCGGTCTGACTCTTCTGGGTACCCAAGGACGGTGCGACCGAGACCTGCGCTCACCCTGCGCCAGCGAGCGGCCCCGGTTCCGGACGTTCAAATTACGAGGTAATATGAAGAACATCATCCGTTGTTGATGCGATGGCGTCAGCAGCAGATGCTGCTTGTCGCCAAGTTTCCCGCCTCGTCGTCGGACCGATGATGTGGCATCAGAACCGCTTCTCGTGTTCCGAACACTTCTGTGTCGGTTGCCACGGCAACAGTAATATAGTACAGCATTTTTTTTTTGTGATTTGTGTGCAGAAACCGCTCATGTCGAACCGGCGCCCCCACACCAAGAAAGCAGACGACAGGATGAATGAGAAGAAATGCTGTAAGTCCATTTATTAGTTATGCCTGCTTGTAATGCAATGTGGATGTATTAAAAAATAAAAATAAATCACGACAGTTTTTAACTGTTTTTATTCTTGTTGCGGCTGTCTTGCGTCATTCACTCAGCTGTTTCTAATATTTTGACCCACCGTGAAGCTAAACTGCAAACTAGTAGCCTAGCATAATAATACAGGAAAAACACATTGCATTTAAAGATAATATCTCTGTGAAAATGTGATTGCTATTTTAAAGTTTGGAATGTTCGTGATTCATTTAAAAAATACTATTTTATTGTGTGTTTCATATTGTTTCTACGGAACTATATTAGTGTATACGTATTATGTAATTTCACGTTGTTCTTATATCCCATGCAGCATGGGCGTCCTACATGACAAATATCCCTACCGTGATCGTGATGATCGGTCTGCCGGCCCGAGGGAAGACGTACGTGTCCAAGAAGCTCACGCGCTACCTCAACTGGATCGGCGTCCCCACCAAAGGTAGAACACCACAGTGGTGGTTTCTGTCTGGTATGCTCGACATGTGCGGCCATATCAAATACTTGGAGGCGTTTATGCTGGGCCCGGCATTCAAATTTGGACCTCCGCTGGTAGAATGTTGAATCTTGGTCATGTGTATGCATCATTGTCCCCCTGATCAGTCTAAAGGTAGTTATGTCAGATTAAAAATAGGACTTGTATAATTGTGTTGTGGGTAAATTTAGCTCCGGAGGCCTCGGCACAAACGCCCGCCGTCTATATGTCACGTCTGCCGTGTCGCCGCAGTGTTTAACCTGGGCGTGTACCGGCGTGAGGCCGTCCGAGCCTACAAGTCGTACGACTTCTTCCGCCACGACAACGAGGAGGCCATGAAGATCAGGAAGTAAGTTCTGCTCCTGAACACCAAAATCTTGAGTGAGCGCTGTTATGAAAGCATGTCAGACGGCTTTCCCACTGCTAAATCGTGACCCAAATATGAAAGCAAAAGCTTGCAGCTGTCACTGGCGGGCTGGCTCACATAGAAGCTTTAAATAAATATGGACGACATGTAGGCTTTTTGCCAAGGTTAGTAGCAAAGCATTGCTTCAACATAGTTAGTTGGCACCAAAGTAACACTTAAAGTCGTTTTAGGAGTTGTTTATGACCTTCCTTTTATTTGTCTTCCAGGCAGTGCGCGCTTGTGGCCTTGCAAGATGTGAAAGTGTACCTGACAGACGAAGGCGGTCAAATCGCTGTGAGTCCGTCCGTCCGACTCGAATTTGATTCGATTTGTTCTCCCGCATCAAAAGAACATCTGCCGAATCCTCACATGAGTTTTTGCCGTCAGGTTTTCGACGCAACCAACACGACGAGAGAACGCCGGGACCTCATTCAGGCGTTTGTGAAGGAGAACGCGTTCAAGGCCAGTTTCAACTTCCAGTAAACTACAGTTGGGGTTGAAGTTTTCAGAAATAGTTAACACAAAACAAAACGCTGTGTATTTAATCAAACCACATCATCTTTGTATGAAAGGCCATTAGCTTAATGCTAACTAACAATGAAAAACGCCATGAACGCTAATGAAACTAGCATGGTGTAATTATAAACCTTTAAACAACTTGAAGTATATTTGGAAATATTCTAAACTCTTTATCCTGTTTGAAAAATGACTTTTTTTCAGCTTAGTAACACTCTTCTTCTTCTACAAATCCACATAGCCTACATTGCAGTCTTTGTGTGTTATATTGCCCCCTGGTGGCCAAGATGCACATACCACAAAGCGCAGTTTTCCTCACTGGGAGTCACGCTGGTGGTTTGGCCTTTTGCCAACAGGTGTTCTTCGTGGAGTCCGTGTGTGACGACCCGGAGGTCATTGCCGCCAATATCATGGTAGGCGTCCGAAAGCTTCTATTTATATTCACACGCTGTCGCTGCGATATTATGGAATAAGGCCGCATGTTCACCTGCCGACAAATTCCTCTTTAACAGGAAGTCAAGGTGTCCAGTCCAGACTACCCCGAGAGGCACCGGGAGCGAGTCATGGATGACTTCCTGAAACGGATCGAGTGCTACAAGGTGACTTACCAGCCGTTGGATCCTGATGATTACGACAAGTAAGACTTATGCAAATGAAAGTCATGCAATCCAAATTTACTTTCTTTTTAATTTATATTGATTCTATTATTTATTCATTTGTTAATTTTGATTGTTTAATACTATTTTGTTTTAATTTATTTAAATTATTTATTAATTTCATTCATTTTTTGTCTATTAAATATTTAAATATTGTAGCTTTAATTGTTTAATACTATTGTTTAACTTAAAAGCAATAATACTATTTTGTTTTAATTTATTTAAATTATTATTTATTAATTTAATTAATTTTTGTCTATTAAATATTTAAATATGGTAGTTTTGATTGTTTAATACTATTGTTTAACTTAAAAGCAATTTTACTATTTTGTTTTTATTATTTATTTAAATTATTTATTATTTATTCATTTAATTAATTTATTTTTCTTTATTAAATATTTAAATATGGTAGTTTTGATTGTTTAATACTATTGTTTAACTTACAAGCAATTTTACTATTTTGTTTTTATTATTTATTTAAATTATTTATTATTTATTCATTTAATTAATTTATTTTTCTTTATTAAATATTTAAATATGGTAGTTTTTATTGTTTAATACTATTGTTTAACTTACAAGCAATTTTACTATTTTGTTTTTTATTTAAATTATTTTGGAATTTAATTTATTTTTCCTTATTAAATATTTAAATATGGTAGTACCTATTTTTAAAATGTTTTATTATATTATTTATTATTTATTTATGTATTTATTTATTTATTTATTTATTTTAAACGTTCTCAGAGATAAGCAGTAGAGGTATGGATTTAATTAAAAAAAAAAAAATCCCCTCTTTAGTACATTTTAATAATTAAATAGAATACATAATACTATAATTAATTATCCTTATTCATGGTATTTTATTATTATTATTGTTTACTTATTTAAAAATATTTTACTTACATTAAAAAAAAAATACATTTTTTAATAGTATTTTTAGGAAATGACATTGTTTTGTTATATACTATAGTGAAAATGTGGCCTCTATTTTAGAACCAAACTACCAAATAAGGTTCCTCGCCCTCTAAAAAGTTCCATCTGAAGTCACCTTCCAGGGTCGTAAGACATTCTTCAATTCAGCAACCGGCCACTAGAGGCTGACACCGCGCCGCTCGTCTTGGCAGGGACCTGTCTTTCATCAAAGTGATGAACGTGGGCCGCCGTTTCTTGGTGAACCGGGTGCAAGACTACATCCAGAGCAAGATCGTCTACTACCTCATGAACATCCACGTGCACTCGCACTCCATCTACCTGTGTCGCCACGGCGAGAGCCACCACAACGTCGAGGGCCGCATCGGAGGCGATTCGGAACTCTCGTCGCGTGGGAAACAGGAAAGGATTGTTTTCGATTTTCAAAATAAAACTGCCTTATATACATGTATATGACTCAATTTTGTTTTTTTTGTTTTAGTTTGCCCGTGCCCTTCGTAAGTTCATCGAGGAGCACGAGCTGTCGGATTTGAAGGTGTGGACGAGCCAGCTGAGACGCACCATACAGACGGCGGAGGAGCTGGCCGTCCCTTACGAACAGTGGAAGATCCTCAACGAAATTGACGCGGTGGGACGGCGTGATGTCACAGCTGCAACGAAATCCAACATGAGAATTGGATTCCAAAGATATATTTTGTGCTGTTTTTTTTTTTTGTTTTTTTAAAATTGCAGGGCGTGTGCGAGGAGATGACCTACGAGATGATCCAGAGGGCGTTCCCGGAGGAGTTTGCCTTGAGGGACCAGGACAAATATCACTATCGCTACCCAGGCGGAGAGGTGACCGACTACACCTGACACATCGTGAAAACAAAACATTCTGACACTGCAAAGTCCAACAGACTGAAAAGAAAAGATTTATTTTGTTTGTGGAATGTGAATTGAAGCAGAAAAATCCAGCCATTTTCATCCATCTCATGGGGGCGGCCATTTTGCTCCTTGCTCTCAACTGAAAGCGACATCACAGTTGCTCAGGACTCGGGCAACGACCAATCACGGCTCAGTTTGCGAACGTCACATGACCAAAGTCTAACTGTGATGTCGTTTTCAGTTGACAGCAAGTGGCAAAATGGCCGCCCACTGAGATGGGGAAAAAAACGGGTGGTTTTTGCTGATTATTTTGTGTTCCATCCATCCATCCATTTTCTTGACCGCTTATTCCTCACAAGGGTCGCGGGGGCTGCTGGCGCCTATCTCAGCTGGCTCTGGGCAGTAGGCGGGGGACACCCTGGACTGGTTGCCAGCCAATCGCAAGGCACACAGAGACGAACAACCATACACACTCACACGCACACCGAGGGACAATTCGGAGCGCCCAATTAACCTGCCATGCATGTCTTTGGAATGTGGGAGGAGACCGGAGTACCCGGAGAAGACCCACGCGGGCACGGGGAGAACATGCAAACTCCACCCAGGAAGGTCCGAGCCTGGACTCGAACCGGAGACCTCAGAACTGGGAAGCGGACGTGCTAACCACTCGACTACCGTGCCGCCCTATTTTGTGTTCCATAAACACATTATTAATTGGAATGTCGTGTTTACAACTAGCATAGAATATATTATTGTAAAGACAATTTGGGGGTTTACTTTCCATTTAAAAAATTGTACACGGTTGTAACTCACACAAGTGCTTTTTCATCTTTCTTTTTCAAAAAATAAATAAATAAATAAATAAAATACTGCGATTGGCTGGCAGCCAGTTCAGGGTGTACCCCGCCTACTGCCCGAAACTAGCTGGGATAGGCTCCGGCACCCCCTGTGACCCTTGTGAGGAGTAAGCGATTAAGAAGATGGATGGATGGATAAAATAAAAATGTAATTTTGTCCAAAAAAAAAGGAAGAAAAAAGTACTAAAAATAAATGGGTTTTTAATGGAATTTTTCTTTTAAAAAAAGATTTTAGAAAAAAGACTTTACAGATGTAATTTGTTATGAAAAAAAATAATATTTCTATTAAAACATTAAAAGTAGGATTCTTCTAAAAACAATATTAGTTTTTTTAACTAAATGGATTTTATTCTCACAAATTTGATTTTTCACAAGTATTGTGGTGCCTTTTTTTCTCTTTGTAGCACTGGCTGCATTTCTATATTGACATATATTATTTTATTGTTTTCCTTTATAATATAAAGAATAATATAAAGTTTATATTCATTCAGTAATATAAATGCATGTCTGGACTTGAGTGATACATCTGTGGCAATTAAGAATGTTCAAAAGTGTCTTAAAATACCGCCTGCGCATTTCTAAAGTGAGAGTAGACAATCGCACTGTTTGATACTTTTTTGGAATGACTTTTGTTTTTTTATACAATTTTTTGGGGGGGGACACAAGATGAGCTTCGTGCACGCGTGATGCGAATAAACCGGTAGCGAGGTGACCTTTGCTGCTCCTCCAGTCGTACCAGGACCTGGTCCAGCGTCTGGAGCCGGTCATCATGGAGCTGGAGAGGCAAGGCAACGTGCTGGTCATCTGCCACCAGGCCGTCATGCGATGCCTGCTGGCCTACTTCCTGGACAAAAGCGCAGGTGCGTGCGTGCGTGCGTGTGACATTTTTATTTATGCGGCGCTGCGATGCTGATTTATGTCCTGGTTTTGTTCCCACCACAGAAGATCTGCCCTACATGAAGTGTCCGCTCCACACCGTCCTCAAACTCACCCCGGTGGCGTACGGTAGACATCATCTTTTTATTATTATTGAATTTAGTTTGCAGGGAAGTCTGGTTAATCCGTACGTCTTTATCCACAAATTCACCCACAAAAGATGGCATCAAATCCTTGGCTAATAGGAAAGTAGTAATTGGCGTCAAAGAAGTCAAGCGAAGCGTTAAATCACGACCACGGAATTGTACATGAATGGACGATCAACTGATCAGGTGATGCCAAAGGGCAGCCATCTTACGTTGCCACTCTTGTTGTCAACTTCAGTGTGGTTATCAACAGGGTTTTTATTATAGTTTTGGAATTTTTCATTTTAGTTATTTTTTTATTTCGTTTTGAGTTTTTTTTTTTAATTATTATCTAGTTTTAATTAGTTTTCAGTGTGGTTTTGTTTGTTTTTATTTGTACTTATTTATCAATTTTGGGCAGTCAAACATTAATATTTTGTCTATAATTAATTTTTAATAATAATTATTATTAATCATTAATTATTATAATAATTATTTCATAATAATAATTAATACTTTCATTATTTTTCACGTAAAAAAACACATTTTGCAACTTGCTGTCGACTGAAAATGACATCACAAGGGCTCAGGTAACCAATCACAGCTCACCTGTTTTCTAGGTTTGGTCATTTGACATTCACAAGCTGAGCTGTGATTGGTTACCTGAGCCCTTGTGATGTCATTTTCAGTCGACAGCAAGTTAGAAAACGTGTTTTTAAAGGTACTAATTGTACATGAAAAATAATGAAAATATCAAATTTATTATAGGCAAAATATTGTTTGACTGCCAAAAAATGGCTAAATAAGTAAAGTATGCCTTTAATGATGACCTTCTCTTCTTTGAAATCATTTTTTTTACTTCCTATTATTATTTAGTAAATATTTTCTCGCTCTCTCTCGCTCTTTCTAGGCTGTAAAGTGGAAATGTTTTATCTCAATGTGGAGGCAGTGAACACGCATCGCGACAGGCCACTTGTGAGTATGATCACTTTTTATATTCAACTAAACAGGTCCAAGTTGTCACACCAAGTTAAAAATAACAGATAAGTGCAATTCTTGACCTTGTTGCCACTTTCAACCTGGTATCTGTAATCTTTTGTATTTGTCATCTGCGTAGCTCCCTCTTGCAAAATAATATCGATCGGTCAGCTAACCGTCAAGTCAGTCGTTATCCTTTTCCGTATGCTTTCCGAAGTGAGTCCAACAGGAAGTTGTGGCGCGTTTAGTAAATAAAACCGTCTATTTTTTGGTGACTTTTAATTTGGTGTACCGTGGGATTTTTGTCAAATGTGTTCCTTGCCTCACTAAGACAGACAACAGGTTTGTCAACACAAACACGAGAGGACTTTTGAGTTATGAGCGCTCCTGGCTGGCCATGCTGCTGCGCTCGCTCGGCTTGGTATGGATGATGATGATGCCATCGATTGCGCCGTTTGCATCCTGATGTCATTCTATTACCCTCCATCCTTCCTTCTGCCTACAAATTTGGATTGTGTCCATTGAGGTGCCACCCTCTGCCTCCTCCCAGATATATTTTTGTTGTTTCCCCCCCCCCCCCCTCCCACACACCTGCCAGGATCAATTCCCCAAGGACTCGGCCCTCTTACTCCGGCGGAATAGTTACACGCCCTTGTCCAGTCACGACCAGGTGAAGCGTCCCCGGCTGTACAGCGCCGGCAACCAGCCGTGGCTGCCCCTGGCGCCCACGCCGTCGGCTTTGATGCCCGAGGGACGCTCCAGCCAAGTCAGTGTCGCCTCCGCCGTCGGCCGTCTTGCTAACCAGTCACCTCCCATCCCAGTTGTCACGTCTACAACTAAACCACCATCTTTCACTGTTTGTGTTCTAAGAAAATAGAAAAAAAATAATATGGTTTGGTAAGTGTACCCAAAACATGAATAATAATAATCAAAAAAAAATAATCAAATACTGTTGTACATTTATAGAGAAGATAATGTACATGAAGAGTTATGTCAAGTAAATATAGCACTTCCTGTTTTTAGTCTTTTATTCTGAAAGACAAAGTGCACCACTTCCTGTAACGGAAATTAACTTTGTTGGCGATCAATATGCTTAACTTTGACGGGTCAACATCATGTAAAACACTTTAAATATGCTTTCTGGTGCAATTTAGATTTCAGACGAGTATACATACATGTCGTTATACTCACTTTCTTATCGATCGATGCACACAGAAGAACGAAATATAAAGTATACATGCTTGCTGACCCATCATAATGTAAACATTTTTCAATTAACTTAGAAACTTTTACAACTTCTTGGAAAGGGCTGGAACATGTCGGGGGCCTCAACGAGGTGGCTGGGGGCCCAGGACCGCCTATTGAGCAGAGTTGTAGTTTGCCATTAGGCAAGGCAGGCAATTGCTTGGGGCCCCCAGAGGGCCAAGAGATTTGACACAAACCGCATATCCTTCACATTAGCAGTGCAGCAATGGCCATCTCAAATTCCCCGCGTCAGCTGTTTTTTCTTCTTCAGGGAAAAAAAAAAAAAAAAAAGATCCTGTAGCGTAAGGTTGATTATTTTGTATTTTTTTGTAAATGATCATGAATAGTAGTAAAGCTTTTATTAAAATAAAAAAAAAAAAAGAAAGAAAGAAAATAAATTACCATGTATAGTAAGGCGTTCTTTTATTTATTTATTTTAAATGTCCATGTATGGTAAGTCATTTTTAAAAAGATGACCATGAGATGACCGTAAGGCATTTTTTTTTTTTTAATGACCATGATGTTTTGTTTTGTTTTTTATAAATGGCCATGTATAGTAAGAGTTTTTTTTTTTGTTTTTTTTTAAACAGCCATGTTGTAAGGTGTTTTATTTTTTATTTTTTTATTTTTTTTTTAACGACCATGTATAGTAAGATTTTTTTTTTTTTGCCGTTTTTTTTCTTCTTTTTTTTTTTTTACGACCATGTATAGTAAGGTGTTTGTTTGTTTTTTTAAACGACCATGTATAGTAAGGTGTTTTTTTTTTCAACGACTCTGTATAATATATATATATTTTTTTTAACGACCATGTATAGTCAGGTGTTTTTTTTAAACGACTATGTATAATATATATATATTTTTTTAACGACCATGTATAGTAAGGTGTTTTTTTTCTTTTTTAAACAACCATGTATAGTAAGGTGGTTTTTTGGTTTTTTTTTTTTGTTTTTTAAACGACCATGTATAGTTAGGCGGGTTTTTGTTTTTTTTTAACGACCATGTACAGTAAGGTGTTTTTTTTCTTTTTTTAATGACCATGTATAGTAAGGTGTTTTTTTTCTTTTTTAAACGACCATGTATAGTAAGGTGTTTTTTTTCTTTTTTTAACGACCATGTACAGTAAGGTGTTTTTTTTCTTTTTTTAATGACCATGTATAGTAAGGTGTTTTTTTTCTTTTTTAAACGACCATGTATAGTAAGGTGTTTTTTTTTAAACGACTCTGTATAATTTTTATTTATTTTTTTAACGACCATGTATAGTCAGGTTTTTTTTTTTTTTTTTTTTTTTTAACGACCATGTATAGTAAGGTGTTTTTTTGTTTTTTTTTCTTTTTAACGACCATGTAGTAAGGTGGGTTTTTTTGGGTTTTTTTTTTGTTTTTTTAAACGACCATGTATGGTAAGGTGTTTTTTTTTTAAACGACTCTGTATATTTTATTTATTTATTTATTTATTTTTTAACGGCCATGTATAGTAAGGTGGGTTTTTTTTCTTTTTTAAAGGACCATGTATAGTAAGGTGTTGGTTTTTTTTGGGTTTTTTTTTTCTTTTTAACGACCATGTATAGTAAGGTTTTTTTTTTTGTTTGTTTGTTTTTTTTTTTAAAGGACCATGTATAGTAAGGTGTTTTTTTTAAAACGACTCTGTATAATTTTTTTTTTTTTTTACGACCATGTATAGTAAGGTCTTTTTTTTTAAACGACTATGTATCATATATATATTTTTTTTTAACGACCATGTATAGTCAGGTGTTTTTTTTTATTATTTTATTTAATGACCATGTATAAGGTGTTTTTTTTTCTTTTTTAAACGACCATGTATAGTAAGGTGTTTTTTTTAAACGACTCTGTATAATATATATATATATATATATATATATATATATATATATATATATATATATATATATATATATATATATATATATATCCATCCATCCATTTTCTTGACCGCTTATTCCTCACAAGGGTCGCGGGGGCTGCTGGCGCCTATCTCAGCTGGCTCTGGGCAGTAGGCGGGGGACACCCTGGACTGGTTGCCAACCAATCGCAGTATATATATATATATATATATATATATATATATATATATATATATATATGTATATATATGTATATATATGTATATATATATATATATATATATATTATATATATATGTATATATATATATTTTAACGACCATGTATAGTAAGGTGTTTTTTTTAAACGACTCTGTATAATTTTTTTTTTTTTTTTTTAACGACCATGTATAGTAAGACGTTTTTTGTTTTGTTTTTGTTTGTTTTTTTAATGACCATAAGGCTGATTTTTGTTGTTGTAAATGACCGTGCATAGTGAGGTGTTTTTTTTGTTTTGAAACAATGTTTAGTAAGTTAAAACGGCCATTTATAGTAAAGCTTTTATTTACTCTTTTTTTTTTTTTAAACAACCATAACGATTATTAATTTTATTCCAGTTTTCTGACTTACCTGAACATGTTTGCATTCATGAAAAAGCATGTTCATATTTGTATGTCTGTCTTCTTGTCTCTTCATTTCTGTTCTGTTTGTGTCTTGAAACCAAACAGCCTCACAAAGAAATCGTGTTTGTGAGTACTTTGGGTGACGTGTAGCCTGGCTTTCTTTTCGCCTCGTCTTCTTTGATGAAACTCATCTCGTGACAAGTGTGCCTCTGTCACCTTTGCACTCACGCCAAATGTGGCAACTTGCACCTTCAGTTACAAAATGTTTTGCTTTGCAGGGCTCCCTGTGCGAAGGCATCGACTTTGACAACGCCGAAGAAACGAGCGGCTGCGTCCGCTTCTGAGACAAGATGAAGAAACGTCCTTGCACAAAATATGGACGGCGGTGCCTTGACATTCGAATGAGCCGACTTACGAGTTTTTCAAGATAATTCAATTCTTCAATAAAGCTGTTTATTGGCACTCCCATAGAGTCCAACAAGAAATAAAACAAAGATCTCTATAAAACAAGCACATCAATTTGCCTTGAATATCTGCTAGCTTAATGCTAACACAGTGTGTTATAAGCAATTTGAACACAAACCGTACACCAAGACATGAAGACACTTTAACAATACTCAAGAGTCATATATTCTTTATCCTCTGTGGAAAACTGAGCAGCAGTGACCGGCTCCATGCATTATGTTGCCCTCTGCTGGCCAAGGCACACACACACACCAGAAGGAGCAGCACAACGAATTAATAATCATGATGCACAAACTGTTGAATTCTTTACATGCTATTTATCTTCGTGTGTCGTTTATTTGGCAGTTGCCAGACTGGAATATGGAGCAGTAGAAAGGCAGCAAATGTGTGCTATATATGTTTACTACTTTATGTTTTACAGTACAATACATTTTTCCACATTTAATTTTTTTGGTAGGCTAGAACAACATGGTCACAGAAACGAATGAAATGCGTATCTCAAAGCAACAGTGTACTGTACATACTGTACATACAACCCTTGACTTACAAGTTTTTAAATTACGAGTTGTCGCTTAGTCCCGTTTTTGTTTTTGATTTGTGTTGCAAGCAAAAACACAAAAATTGCAGAAAACTGTCGGACGGCAATATGAGTGCCTTTTTAACCGATAAGAGGGATTTGAATTTGAAAATAGTATTGTATTGTTTTGGTTTTTTTGTTTTTTTTACTGTGTTTGTATTGGTGAGCCTATTTGTATTTGCACATCTCTTGGTTGTATTTCAAAATGCAATTAAATAACGTATTGCAATACTTACTGGCTTGTTGGATATTATTATTATTATTATTACCCTCCAGGCTCTGTCCATAAACAAATTTAATTTCTGAGTTTCCTCTGCTTGTTTTCAAAAATTTTGTAGAGTAAATCTGTGCAATTAATTATTAAATGTATAATTGTTAATTACTAAATTAATAAAGGTTGCACCCGTTAACAATTTTGTGAGTTCTTTGTTCAGCTTAAAAGTTAATATAAATTGATAAAACATACACATAGTACACAATTCGGTTTCGATTTGGTGAACGTTTATTTTCTAATCTATTTCGGAAAACCTAGTTGGAACTTAATAGAAGCAAAACTCCAACCACTATAGTAGGAAATACATCATCTTTTTAAAAATGCCTTGCTATAACCAGTTGCTATAAGGTTGATTATTTTGTATTTTTTTGTAAATGATCATGAATAGTAGTAGCTTTTAATTAAAAAAAAAAAAAAAAAGAAAATAAATTACCATGTATAGTAAGGCATTCTTTTATTTATTTATTTTAAATGTCCATGTATGGTAAGGCATTTAAAAAAAAAAATTTTTCAACGACTCTGTATAATATTTTTTTTTTTTTAACGACCATGTATAGTAAGGTTTTTTTTTCTTTTCTAAACGACCATGTATAGTAAGGTTTTTTGTTTGTTTTTTTACGACCATGTATAGTAAGACTTTTTTTTTTTCTTTTTTAAACGACCATGTATAGTAAGGTGTTTTTTTTTTCAACGACTCTGTATAATATATATATTTTTTTTTAACGACCATGTATAGTAAGACTTTTTTTTTTTAAATGACCATGTATAGTAAGTTTTTTTTTTTTTTTTTTAAACGACCATGTATAGTAAGGTTGTTTTTTTTTAACGACCATGTATAGTAAGGTTTTTTGTTTTGTTTTTCAACGACTCTGTATAATTTTTTTTTTTTTTAACGACCATGGTATAGTAAGGGTTTTTTTTTCTTTTCTAAACGACCATGTATAGTAAGACTTTTTTTTTTTAATGGCCATGCATAGTAAGGTTTTTTTTTTTAAACGACTATGTATAGTAAGGTGTTTTTTTTCTTTTCTAAACGACCATGTATAGTAAGATGGGTTTTTTTTCTTTCTTAAACGACCATGTATAGTAAGGTGGGGTTTTTTTCAACGACTCTGTATAATATTTTTTTTTTTAACGACCATGTATAGTAAGGTTTTTTTTTTGTTTTTGGTTTTTTTTAACGACCATGTATAGTAAGACTTTTTTTTTTTAAACGACCATGTATAGTAAGGTTGTTTTTTTTTAACGACCATGTATAGTAAGGTTTTTTGTTTTGTTTTTCAACGACTCTGTATAATTTTTTTTTTTTTAACGACCATGGTATAGTAAGGTTTTTTTTTTCTTTTCTAAACGACCATGTATAGTAAGACTTTTTTTTTTTTTTAATGACCATGTATGGCAAGGTTTTTTTTTTTTTAAACGACTATGTATAGTAAGGTTGTTTTTTTTTTACGACCATGTATAGTAAGGTTTTTTTTTTTTTCAACGACTCTGTATAATATATATATTTTTTTTAATGACCATGTATAGTAAGGTTTTTTTTTGTTTTTGTTTTTTTAACGACCATGTATAGTAAGACTTTTTTTTTTTAATGGCCATGCATAGTAAGGTTTTTTTTTTTTTTTTTTTTTTAAACGACTATGTATAGTAAGGTGTTTTTTTTCTTTTCTAAACGACCATGTATAGTAAGATGTTTTTTTTTTCTTTCTTAAACGACCATGTATAGTAAGGTGGGGTTTTTTTCAACGACTCTGTATAATATTTTTTTTTTTTAACGACCATGTATAGTAAGGTTTTTTTTTTGTTTTTGGTTTTTTTTAACGACCATGTATAGTAAGACTTTTTTTTTTTTAAATGACCATGTATAGTAAGGTGTTTTTTTAATGACTATGTATAATTATATATATATATATATATATATATATATATATATATATATATTTTTTTTTTTTTTTTTTTTTTTTTTTTAACGACCATGTATAGTAAGGTGTTTTTTTTTCTTTTTTAAACGACCATGTATAGTAAGGTGTTTTTTTTGTTTTTTTTTTTTTTTAACGACCATGGTATAGTAAGGTTTTTTTTTTCTTTTCTAAACGACCATGTATAGTAAGACTTTTTTTTTTTTTTAATGACCATGTATGGCAAGGTTTTTTTTTTTTTAAACGACTATGTATAGTAAGGTTGTTTTTTTTTTACGACCATGTATAGTAAGGTTTTTTTTTTTTTCAACGACTCTGTATAATATATATATTTTTTTTAATGACCATGTATAGTAAGGTTTTTTTTTGTTTTTGTTTTTTTAACGACCATGTATAGTAAGACTTTTTTTTTTTAATGGCCATGCATAGTAAGGTTTTTTTTTTTTTTTTTTTTTTAAACGACTATGTATAGTAAGGTGTTTTTTTTCTTTTCTAAACGACCATGTATAGTAAGATGTTTTTTTTTTCTTTCTTAAACGACCATGTATAGTAAGGTGGGGTTTTTTTCAACGACTCTGTATAATATTTTTTTTTTTTAACGACCATGTATAGTAAGGTTTTTTTTTTGTTTTTGGTTTTTTTTAACGACCATGTATAGTAAGACTTTTTTTTTTTTAAATGACCATGTATAGTAAGGTGTTTTTTTAATGACTATGTATAATTATATATATATATATATATATATATATATATATATATATATATATTTTTTTTTTTTTTTTTTTTTTTTTTAACGACCATGTATAGTAAGGTGTTTTTTTTTCTTTTTTAAACGACCATGTATAGTAAGGTGTTTTTTTTGTTTTTTTGTTTTTTTAACGACCATGTATAGTAAGATTTTTTTTTAAATGACCATGTATAGTAAGGTGTTTTTTTTGTTTTTTTTTGTTTTTTAACGACTATGTATAGTAAGGTTTTTTTTTTCTTCTTCTTTTTTAAACAACCATGTATAGTAAGGTTTTTTTTTTAAATGACTATGTATAATATATATATATATATATATATATATATATATATATACACATATATATATATTTTATTTTTTTATTTTTATTTTTTTATTTTTTTAATGACCATGTATAGTAAGGTTTTGTTTTTGTTTTTTTGTTTTTTTTTAAACAACCATGTATAGTAAGGTGTTTTTTTGTTATGACTATGTATAATATATATATATATATATATATATATATATATATATATTTTTTTTTTTAACGACCATGTATAGTAAGGTGTTTTGTTTTTTTGTTTTTTTTAACGACCATGTATAGTAAGATTTTTTTTTTAAATGACCATGTATAGTAAGATTTTTTTTTTAAATGACCATGTATAGTAAGGTGGGTTTTTTTTTTTTTTTTTTTAACGACTATGTATAGTAAGGTATTTTTTTTCTTCTTCTTTTTTAAACAACCATGTATAGTAAGTTTTTTCTTTTTAATGACGTTTTTTTAAATATATATATATATAATAATAATAATAATAATAATAATAATAATAAAAGGCCTTACTATGCATGGTCTTTTTTTTTTCTTTTTGTTTTTAATGGCGTACTATACATGGTCATTAAAAAAAACGCTAAGTTGGCGACCAGTTGGGGGCGTCCTCCACATAGAAATTAGTGGCTTGGATGCAGTAGCAAATGTCCCCAGAAGATGGCGCACTCCCTGGAAGGGTGACGTTTATCTGGGTTTCGGCTCGTTTAAAATTGTCCAATAATGCGATGAGCGAATAAGCGTGCATCAGGAAAGCTGACAATGAAATATAGTTCAACAAAAATCAAGAAGAATCGTTGAGAATCCGTGTGGATGTACAACCAAATTCGTGGTGGAGGTTTAGAGGAAAGCGGAGATACAACTGAGATACGATGAAATACTGCCCTCGTGTGGATGACTTGAGTAACTACATTCAGAGTGGGATAGGATTGACTTGTTTGCGAGCTGTTAAAATATAATAAACGTCCTTGAGTAGATATATAGTTGACTACAAGGATGTGGATGCGGGAATTGGAAGTAATGAATACCCATGAAAAAAAACAATAATAAATAAAATAAAGAAGTATCTGATGGGTTTAACTTACAAGAAGCGTACACATAACCTTCATTATTTTGAGCGAACAGATGGCCAATGGAATAAGATAACGACTCCCGTACCGGTGGTATCACGTTCGCTCCCCGCCCTCCCCCTCATTTTCAATAATTTGAGAAATAATCCCATAAGAGAATAAAACATCTGATCTTGTAAACCGAAAGAAATGTCATATATAGTTACTTTTGGAGAGCTATAATAAGCTGTAGTTTTTAATGTACATCTACTTCAACTTTGACTACATGACGAAACGTGTGACGTTTCCTATTTAAAATGGGCACACACGTGTTGCCAAGTCACGGTAAGAATGCCCACCTGTGAGCTATTAGAGACCTTACGGTAGTGGCCACGTCGTGACGTCACCAGTATGTGGTTGACGTTTCGCCCCGCCCCGCGGTTGCGTGTGTGCATTGTTCGAGACGCTGGAAACTGGCGACCACAGGTAACACACACAAAAAAAGGAAGGAAGAAGCAGCCGATTAAGTTGTCGCGGCTGTCATTAAACGTGCTCATTCATGCAGAGGACGAGAACAGGACGAAGATGGCCGCTCGGAGCGAAAATATCCAGTGAACGCTAAGTTAATGGACAGGTTAGCATGCTAGTCCAGGATAGCTTCGCTCAAACACACATTACCCACCCACCACACTTGTTTCACAACAATCATTCTAATCAGGATTATTCAATTACGTTTATTTGACGCCGAAGCGCAGTACTGTATATGTGACCCCCCAAAAATTAAATAAATAAAATAAAATGCAAGTTGTCTCGATAACATGCTAAAGCTACACAGTACAGCCTCCGAACAAAAGAGCTGCAAAACAAAGCAATGTTTTTGTTAGGTCGGGTTTTGTGTTTGGCTGAAGCAAAATCTCTGCCTTCAGACTTGAATGGTTACACATAAAAATATAGTAAAAAAAAAAAAAAAAAAAAATTGTCTTCTTGAGGAAGAAGTCGGAGAAACAATTAACATTGTGTAAAAAAATTAAAAAAATCTGCATAATAGAGTATATAGGGATACTTTAATGGGGAAAGTACTTTAAAAGGGGAAAAGTATTCAATTTAAAACAAAAACTTTTCTAAAATAAACATTTGAGGATCAAAGTTGTTAAAGAAATACAATTTCAAGCAAAAAGTCACATTTTGTATTTTAAAAAAGCCAGGTGGGTGTGTGTCATCTAGGAAGAGCGTCCTAAACTTCCTCTCCAAACTGTCATCATTGCTGTTGTCATTTTCCTGCATTTTCCCCTTCCTGTCAGGCAGGATGTTGCGTCTTCGCTGTAAGGCCAAAAACGGGACTCACGTGATGCAAGGGTTGACTCACCAATCGTGCGTGCACGAGTTAAAAAGCAAAGTGGAGGAGCTGACTGGCATCCCGTGCGAGGTGCAGAAAATCATGGTGGGCTATCCGCCTTCCAGCCTGGACCTGCGCAACGGGGACGCCCGCCTCAAGGACTACCCCATCAAGTCTGGTAGGAAGCAAGCGTCAGATCAAGTCACCAGCAACTTACCAATTTGATTTGGGAATCAAAAGTTGTTGTTTTTTGTAGTGGTACAGGTACTCTGTATAAGGCAGAAGAGGATTAGGGCTAGTGAAGAGAGAAAAAAAAAAAAACGTTTGGCAGGATTCTCACTTTATTCTCAGAATTCTCACTTTTAAAATGAGAATTCTAGACTTTTTTTTTTTTTTTTGTTACTGAGAGTTCAGAGAAAACGTTTTTTTTTTTCTCTCTTCAGTCATAAAAAGTAAGACATTTTTGAAGGAAAAAAAGGCGGCGGAGGTTCACCTGTCATAACATGTTGCGGTTGCCCCCCCTACAGGCGACACGCTCATCGTGGAGGAGGAGAAAAACAAGGCCAAGTTGGGCGGCCACTCCGTCGTGACCAGAACGCCTCGCCTGAACGCCTTGCCGGCGCTGGCGCGTCGCGTGGTGCCGGCCGACAACTCGTGCCTGTTCACCAGCGTCAACTACGTGGTGGAGGGCGGCGTGTACGACCCGGCGTGCGCCCCCGAGATGCGCGGCCTCATCGCCCAGATCGTGTCCGGCGACCCGGCGGCGTACTCGGAGGTCGTCCTGGGCAAGAGCAACGAGGACTACTGCGCCTGGATCCGGCGCGGCGACACGTGGGGCGGCGCCATCGAGGTGTCCATCCTGTCCAAGTTCTACCAGTGCGAGATCTGCGTGGTGGACACGCAGACGGTGCGCGTGGACCGCTTCGGCGAGGACGCCGGCTACCGCAAGCGCGTGCTGCTCATCTACGACGGCATCCACTACGACCCGCTGCAGAGGGAGGCGCCCGGCTCGCCCCCGCAGACCGTCTTCTCCACCGCCGACGACGTCATCCTGGCGCAGGCCCTGGAGCTGGCCGACGAGGCCCGCCGCAAGCGGCAGTTCACGGACGTCAACCGCTTCGCGCTGCGCTGCGCGGTGTGCCAGACGGGCCTGGTGGGACAGAAGGAGGCGCGCGAGCACGCCCGGGAGACGGGCCACACCAATTTTGGCGAAGTCTGAAATGTCGAGCTGCTTCGGGGGGTTTTTGTGCTGCCCCTCCACGTCTGTGGCCATCTACCTCGGTGTTTCCCAACCTTTATTGAGCCAAGGCGCATAAATCTCACGGCATCGCCACCGAGCAAAACGGCAAAAATATGGATTAGGGCTGAACGGTTTTGAAAAATCATCTAATTGCCATCCCTCAGCGTTTTTTGTGCTCATTCTAAAACGCTATGAAGATGCCACAAGATGGCAGCAGAGCCCTGTCTAGTCGAAAAAGTAGTGCTTTGGCGCCATCTTGTGGCATCAGTTTTTTTCACTCTACATGGCTCACAGATGAATAAAGGAGTGTTATTTGTAGGAAAGAAATCATTTCCAAAGCAATTAAGTAAAATTGCCACAGCACAGTGGTTGGGAATCACTGGACTACCTCACGTCGTCCGCCGACATCCGCGTCACTTGCAGTGTGTTCGACTTTTAACTGCCCACTAACGCCATTTTGCTTCAAGCAACTTATTCGTTCTCTGCCTTCAACATGCTGTCTGCAAAAAAAAAAAAACATTGCTGTCGACGGGCGGAAATCTCGCATCAATTTTCTGAAAACAGCTGATTGGGTGAGCCATTTATATTGCATCGTCACTTTATTGGTCAGTAATTTGTAAAAGTAACACATGGAGAGTGACCGATAATCGTCTTTGAAAAACAAATTGTCTTTGGCGAATTAACGTATTCACGGGTGTAAAAAAATATATATATATTTTTTTTTAAGTACATAGTAATTTATTTTGTCCAGTAATAATGAAAATTGGGGCGGCACGGTGGTTAAGTGGTTAAGTGGTGGGTCTTCTCCGGGTACTCCGGTCTCATCCCACATTCCAAAGACATGCATGGCAGGTTAATTGGGCGCTCTGAATTGTCCCTAGGTGTGCTTGTGAGTGGTTGTTCGTCTCTGTGTGTCCTGTGATTGGCTGGCAACCAGTTCAGATTGTACAGGGATAGGCTCCAGCAATCCCCGCGACCCTTGTGAGGAGTAATCGGTAAAGAAAATGGATGCCTGGATAAGGGAAAGTGATCAAAGGTTGCGCAGTGATGATGCAAGCACAAATGAGCGGGTTGACTACACCCATTAAATATCGATTTCTGAAGGGGAAAAAACGTGAAATTGGCCAAAAGAGGATATTGAAGGTTCACCCCGACGCCAGCAATGTCAATGTGTGTTATTTAAAATGTAGAATTTCATTTAACAACATCATTTAACACGTTTACATCTCAGATGAGTTTGGAATTTATGTGAATTCAATGGAAAAAAAAACATGCAACTCCACATTTTGTCTTTATCAGGAGAGCAATTGAAGGTTATGCACTTGTTAATTTTGAAAAATGCGTGATGAGACACACAGGCTCCAGGTGGCGGAGTGGTGCCTTCGGTGCAGGTGGCTCTTGATACCACAGCATAATCACGCAGCCAATAATTGGGCCTTTGCTGACTTTTTATCAAAATGTAGGACATTTGTCCACATTTTGTGTGTGTGTGAACACTTTAACAATTTAAGTTTAAAAAACAAATGTGGAGATAGTTGTATTTTTTTTTATTCAGCCTGTTTGCATTCACAGTGGGTAAAATCATTCTCAAACTAACCTCATTTTAAGCTGTTAACCTCTTAAATGGTCAATTTGTTTCTCAGCTACGTTCAAGCCTTGGCGGAGGTCTCACACACGCACAACTGAAATTGATGAGCAATGCGAGAAACGGAACTGCTCAAGTGAGATAATCCGTTCTGTGAAAAAAAGGAAATAGTGTTGAATTACAAATTCAGATTTCAGCAACATGCCTCATTTTTATACAAGACTAAGTCAAACTTTTTGTCTTAAGGATTCCCGTTTAGGGTCCTTCCCTAATGTGACACATTGAGTTCAAATTGTGTTCATCAGGAGACTATAATCTTCCTGATCACAAAAATAAAATATATATCTTTAGACACTCACTGAGCTGTTTTGTGAGATTTGGTGACATTACGCAAGATGGTTTCACTTTTTTTTAAATGATTTTTTTTTCCTTTTTAAACTAGTTCAACTTTTGGGTTTTCGCTGCTGATTTTGACTTTTGGTTTTCCTGCAATAGTAAAACTTGAAGTGATCTTTTTTTGTGTTGATTTCATTTAAATGAGATGGCAAATGATGGTGCTGTAAACAAAACTTTTTTTTTTTTTTTACAAGATTGACTTTTTTGTTAATTGGACTAATGTGATGTGAAAATGCAAAAAAAAAAAAAAGTTATTTGAGGATTTTCTTGTTTTAATGTGAACTAACATTTTTAGTTTTTAACCTGGACATTTACAAGCTCTCATCACTATTCATGAATGTTACACACCAAACATTACATTACTGGATTTACTTGACTTTTTTTTTTTCCCTGCAGTGTTGTATCACGATTAAAAACTACGGCAAGCAGTGTATTTGTTTTGTGTCATAATAAAGTAGGATTTCGGTTGTTTCATAGTTTTGGGGTTTCAAGGTTCACAGTTGCTGTAGTACTCTTCCACGGTTAATTAAAGAATGCTGTTTATTTGCCTTATTCCCACGAGTGATAATCAAATGCACATTCACACACTGCTTCACTTGAGCCACCGTTAACTGCCAGACGCATGTCCCTTCTGCTGAAATATTCCTTTGCAACACATCAGTCACCCTCATTACAAAGCACATAAAGAGCATTTTATTTTTTTTAGCTTGGTCCATTTCCAGCTTTAAAAGTTCACATTTAAATCATTTACTGGCCTAGTTTTGGGGCCAAATATTTGTGGACAGCTGTAGTAGTAGGGCTTATTTTCAGCTTATTACCATGACAACGCGTCTTTACAGCGCGCTCTGATTGGATGATCCCTTGGGGACGGCGAGCAATGACTGGCTGACAGTTTAGCCCCCCTCGCGCAGGTAAGCACTGACAGCGAGCTCAGGAGGAGCACTTTCGCCCGAAACGACAACAACATGGAGCACAAACGACTTAAAGGTACTTTTATTATTATTTTTTGGATCAGTGAAACGTTCCTATGAGCGTTACAACGTTTGTCATTATAGTCTCTTTACCGAGAACGCGTGTACAAGCCAACATTATCTTAATCTTCACCATCACTGCTAGTATTAAACGATGCCAGGTATTATATGCCCATATGTTAAATTTATATTGTCATTTCGTATGAATTAGGTAGGACATTGAATTTGTCGTTAGTTTAATCCGCCATTTTAATCGTATTGTGGATGTACACACTCAGCGGCCACAGAATTAGGTGCAAACCTACACAAAGTAAATGACGTCAGTTTAATTTAAACATAAGTTCTCTTGGTGTCTTTGGACTTTAAAGTGGACTCAATGTCCTTATAAGTGGACTTAAAGTAACTGCACTCAAAGATGATCATAATATCTTGTAGCCATAGTAACCAAACATACATAACAAACATGACAAAAATGAGCATTATTCTCTTTTTTTTTTTTTTTTTTTTTAAATAGCACACCAATTATTAGCTTTGTAAAGACTTTTCATTACAGCTTGATGTCAATTTAAAAACTATTTTATCTTCAGTGGAATATACACACACCAATACAATTTGAGCATTTTTCTGAAAGATTATCATGAGTGATTATTGTGGTATGAAGAATTTTCCTGTGCAATCAGCTCAGGCAAATGATGTCTGGTTCCTGTATCCACTATTGCTGGTGAAACAATGCAAAATTTCCACTTGTGGGACTAGTGAAGGTTATCTAATGTGATCTAAATTTCAGCGTTGCATAAAAGTAATTGAATGTCTCGTAGAATGTCCTGTGGCGTGTTATGAGGGATATGCAGAAGCAAAGGAAGGAGCCGACAAAATGAGCAGCATGCTTAACTGATAATTGCAAATAAGTCCTGCATGAATCCTGTCACCATTCATCTGGAAGGGCACACTTATTATTTGCATAAGCCCTGTGACACTTTTTAAACGTTATCACCACATCCTGACAGCTGGAGGTCGCATAGTGTGAACAATAAAGAGCACTCTTTTTTTTTTTTTTTTTTTTTCATCCCAGGAACTGAAAAGCAGCCAAAACCAATGAGGACAAAATGTTCTTTTGTGCTACGGTCTGCTTGCAACATCAAATAGATTTAGTCGTAATATAAAATACAGGTAGTGTGTGGTGCATTTTTGGGGGGGGTGAATGAACGATTAGGAGAGGCATGTGTATTGTAATCTGAGTCACATGCCAGTTTACATGCTTTATCATAAACGCAACGTTAAAATGCGCAGTCATCCCATAGACAAGTCGTTCCTCAGCATATTGCAGTTCAGTTTTTGCGGCATTGTAGACTGGGTTAGGGTCAGGTTAGGTTTGGAGTTTGAGTTGAAAATAAGTATGCATTAAGTAGAATATAAAGTTTTTTGTTTGTTTTGTTTTTTATAATAGGGTAGCATTAGTATAGTAAAACCTCTCACCTCAATCTTAACTGTAAGACTTAAGCCTTTACCAAACTCTAACCTTGTGTTAAGAGTAGGTTTGGATTTAGAAAGTTAGTGTAATTTTTCTAAATGCACCAGGTAGCCCCTGTAACTTGTACATTAGTAACCGGTGGGCCTGTTCTAAAAATAGCTAAAGGACATTGTTATGTATGACCAAAAACAAAAATGCTTTCATGTGTACTTGGGAAAAAAAAATCAAAATACAAAATGTCCTCAAACATCTAAACTCATTGTAATAAAGAATCCAGGAAACAAAAAACCACTGACCTGACAAGGGTACGCTTGTTTGTGACAGCGACCGCTAACACAAACAATGAACCGACAACGAAAGAAACCAGGAAAGTTAAATACAAGCAACTGACGAGACAATGAGAAACACCTGGACTAGACAGAGTTTCCATTAGTCAGTCCGTCTGCCAGCGAAACAGGAAGTCTGTCTGTAACAGACCCACGAAATCAGCTTTAAAGATGTTAGTGACACCGATTTTAACAAATCTAAACAAAATAAACTGCATGAACTATTTGTGATGTCACATATTCCCCATCATCCAGAGTGACGCAGCCATTCTGGGGCCTCTGACTTTTGGATAAAATGCCAAAAAGTGACACCTGGCCCGGTGGGACTGGACTCGAGATGTTGGCTGAAATGGACAGCGCCGGCAGTTGTGACAGCGTTGTCAGCGGGCAATCTGCTTCCGTAAGTCTCATGATCTGAAACTTCTGGAAACTGAAAAGTGAAAACCCGGCTGAGGAATATTTTTTATCTTTTGCGTTACAGAGTGATGATAATCTGGAGCATTTGTCCGCCGAGGAGAAAGCCTGTCTTATGTTTTTGGAGGAGACCATCGAGTCTTTGGACGCCGAGGACGATGGCGGGATGTCCAACGACGAAACGGACTTCTTGCCCGATCCTGGCAGCCTGGCCTCCAGACTGGCAGACCTATCAGCCTCCATGAGTAAAACCAAACTCAATGGTGAGCTAATCTTCCCGGCGACAGTGGCAGATTTAGCTGTAAAGTTGCCAATGAAATTCATCTTTTGTTTTATCATCTTCTCTGTCAGCTTGGCTTTTCTTTGCTAACAAACATCCTTTTGTCCTCTAGGTCTGAAGAAGCACAACTCTATGGAAACCATCAGGGAAAAGGTAGAGAACAAACCCATACAGAACTACCTTGTACCGACGCCGTTTGTTTTGGCGAGCAGCTCCAATAGTTCGGAACCAAAGTTGAAATCTGCTATTCAGCTAAACAAGAACAAGTCTCTTTCGTTTGGTAACAATTGCATCCAGAAGCCTGCTGCAGTTGACGTACCCTTGGAGGTCAAACCCAAAGATAACTTGAAGACAGGCGAAAGAGGACCTTTATCCTATGATGCGCTTGTTTACCTGCGGCGGAGCGCCTCCACAAAGAAAACGCCGTTATGTCCCACAGTCGATCACACCATAGACTTGGTCAAACGCACTCCGGTCACCACGGAAGGTCCAAACGGCGGAAATGTGGGAAGGTCCGACAGAGCTATCTCAGCGGCCGCCAGGTTTAGTAGGACAGGCCCGCCACCTGTTGCACAAAAACCCCAAAGAATCCCGTCCAACATCGCAGCGAAGACAGATAAGGAAGCGACTCCTGCTTCAAACTCATCGCACGGTCTCAAGAACGCAACAGATCCCAAAGTGGTGCGACAGGAAGCTTTGCAGAAACTCGGCCTCCTCAAAGACCAACAGTCGGAACCCGCTCGACTGGAGCTCCCCAAGTCAAACTCGTCGGTGGGAAACGAATTTTCAAAAAGCCCGTTGAGAAGTCCCTCGTTTTGCTACGCTCCGGGCCCTCCCGGGCCCAGGGTCAAGGGTCTGCAGAACAGCGCCAGTTTCCACCACCACGCCAGGTGCGAGCAACAGGCCGCGTGGCTACCCAACAATTCAAAGGCGGCCGGTCCAGAACGAGCCGCTACCTTCGTCGTCAACCGCAAAAACGAGATCAAGCAACCTGAGCCGCGACTCAAAACCGTCCCGGAGGATCAGCCGGTCACCCCCAACGCATCCAACTCTGTGGCGTACACGATGATGATGGTGCGTGGAATGGGCGCAGACAGGAAAGAAGCGCTCAGGAAGTTGGGACTGCTCAGAGACGAGTCGTACAAGTAAGCGGAGCGGTTCGACTTCACCAATCAAAGGGAGTGAGAGATTAAGAGGCCACTTGGCTCAGGACGAAGAGGTTGAAGAACTTAAAAGGAGCAGCTCTTTCCTTTCTCGGTCTTTCTATGCAGTTTTTCCAACAATGTCCTGTTGTGTTGCAGCTCATTTATGACTGATTGTTTCCCAGTAGAGAAAATGTTTACGGGACTTTGACATTCCTTGAAATTCAGGGTCCACGCCTTTTTGCTAGGGGTTGTAGCAGCAGCCAATAGAAAAGCACCTTCAGATGACATCCCTCTCATTGTGTAAAAACAAAAAAAACAAAAAAAAAACTAAAACTAATACTGAAACTCATGAAAACTAAGCATTTCTTAAATAACTAAAACTGAAAAAGAAATAAACAAAACCACCCTGAAAATAAATTAAAACTACACTTAAAAAAAATGAAATCAAAACTTACTAAAACGAAAAATTGAAAAACTACAATAACCCTGCTCCAAAAAAAATTCACGATCATCTCTCAGAAACTTTTTCTGTTGGGAAAAATGCTCAAATTGTCTTTCAGGTTGAAAAGTAGCAAAGTCCATTTCTACTGTCATTTTTTTTCTCCACAAATGGGCAAGAAAAATAAAACGTTTGACTGCAGATATTCGGAGTTGCTGAAGAGTGTTTGACTCGCATGTGGTCCTACTACTCGTCTTACTCGGGAGGCCTGCTGCTTTTCCATGATCAGATTAGCTTGAACACGGCACGCGTGTTAAGTTAGACGGCCCTTTCTCTCTGACCGCTGTATCCCCTTTTGCGTGTTTGACTTTTAAGTCCTTCCTTGAGTGGTTACGTAACGCCGGCGGAGCCTCAATGGCCGATTGTTTCCTTTTGCGGTCGGCGTTATCGCCGGCTGAGGTGCAGGCTTCGGCCAACGGGGGCGGGGACGTTATCTGTGGCTTATATTTCGACGGTGTCAAATTCTGAAATTGACACCTCTCTCTAACCTCAACTCATATTCTACAATGGAAGATGAAATCAGGCCACAGTGTGAAATGTGACACTGACGCAAAAAGGAGTATATTTGGTAAATTGATAGTAAATTTTACGAGTCAGTAAGAGCTCTGTAAACTGCTTGTCAATGTTATTAAATACTGTACATTTAATTCAAGCATCAAACGTGTATATTATTAAAAACATTTAGTTTTTATTACTGCATACAAATTCTTAAAATTAGTTTATAAAGTCAAAACTACTGTGCCACTGTGAAAATAACATAGTGTTCGTTGTGTTTTATCACTTGCTTCCATTACTGAAGAGATTTGTTTTTTTTCCGCTTGGCCTTACCAGTGGACGCCGGGACGGTCAAAGATTCCAGGCGGAAGGGACGTGGTATGGCCGAGTCCAGGCTCGCGTTGACGCTGAGGTGGGGTGGCCCGTTCAAGAGTGAGGAGGGGGCGTGGGCGGCTGTGGGAGAAGGCAAATTTATTAACTTCATGTTCTTTGAATGAATCCACTATCATTCACAGTCACCTATTTTTTTTGCTGCCAAAGCCCTATTTATATAGGAAAGTAGTACAATAATTAGCTTAAGGAAGTCAAAGTGACATCTTGAAACAAGCTTTTGATGTATGTGAGGAGCTACGGTGGATATAAAAAGTCTGCACACCCCTGCTGAGATGCATATATTTTTGTAGGGGAAAAAAAACCACCACGATAAAATACTTTCACAACTTTTTCTATGACCTATAACCGGTACTGCACAATTGAACAAAAATGTGCATTTTTTTTCAAGAGGGGAACCAAAAATAATGATGCTGTTGCATAAGTGTGCACACCCTCAACCTGAGATTTAGCTGTTTGGAATGAACCAATCACATTCAAAATTGTGTTCAATGGGAGTCAACACACACCTGTCGCCATTTAAAATGACTGATTTACCACAAATAAATTTCAGATGTTCTAGTAGGCTTTTGCCAACATTTTTATTCCTTACTAGAAGAAGCCTGAAGCGTATGTGCTAATACTGCCAGGTATTTGGAACTGTTTATAATTCCTCCTCTTTTTCTACATAATGACAACAAAAATAATAAAGTCCAACCTTGGTTTCATCGAACTGTAACAAACACGTTTGGTCATATTAACTCATTTGCTCCCAATTTTAAATGTTAAGTGTCCCAAAGACATATTTATACATTTTTTATGTTTTTTTTTTTTTTATGCTAGAGCATACAGAAGTCTTTGATCAAGACTGCAAACTGCAACGAATGGTTGAAGAAATGGTAGTTATTGCACAAACGGCCAGCAGGTGGCAGCAGAGCAAAGGCGATCAACCAGGGCCATGTTGAAAAAAAGCTCAATTACTCACAACTCTAAATAGATTTGTGAATAATGATGAAACTTAGCTATATTCTAATGATAATTGCCTCAAAACGGAAACAGAAATATACTCTTTTTTTTTTTTCCTGATGAAAGAAGAGAGTTTAATCTTTTGCTTGGGAGGGTCCATGTTTTTATAGCAATTGAACACAATATTCGGTGCGCCTTGGTGGGCTGCTAGTTAGTCACTTAGTGGCTGTTGGTGGCTGGGCTCGGACTGAAGTATTAGTGGGGGATGATCATATTATATCGAATCTAATGGGATGACAGAGTAAAAAAAAAAAAAAAAAAAAAATCTTACTGAGTCCCGAAGCGGTTTCGCCTGCGAGCAGCTGGCTGGCCCTCTTGCATTTGAAGTAAGTGTTGGCGATGTTTTCACTGTCGCTGCGGTCCAGCAGCTCCTTGTACCGATCCTCCTCAACCTGCTGGGGAACAAAGACACATTTGCAACAGGGGCGGGGGTAAATGTCTTCAGGTAGTGAGAATGAGGAGAGGAGGAAGCCACACCAGAAACTCACCACAAATGTTTCAGGGCCTTTGGTCGGAGAGAGGTTTGAAGGCACAGCTGAGGGACACAATAGGGATTTAATACCGCCTTAAATATTGTTAAAAATATAGTTTAGAAAATCTAGTCCACCCGCGTCCCTAATGAGGGAAAAGAATTACAGAAAATGGAGATTCAAGACCAGCTGCATCCCACCTGACGGCAGCGTGGTTCTCTGGACGCTCACGTCGGGAAACCTCCAGGCGGCGCTCTCCTCGTCCCACGCGGCTTCTCGCTTCAGGCGCTCCAGGCTGCTGTAGTTGCAGTCGCGGCGAACCAGCGGCGCCATGCGCTCCAAAAGGCCGTGGAGCAGCTGGCCCTCGCGCTCCAGACGGCGAATGGTCGCCAGGTAGTCGTTCCGCTCCTCCTCAAACTCCGCCTGAAGGTCGCGGATCTCCAGTTTGGCCGCTTTCAGCTGACGGAGGGAAAAAAGGGCCGTGTTTTCGAAGATGCTTCTTTGACACATTCTCGAGTATATAGGTTATAGATTTGGTCAACATGAGAGCACAAAAATGCTGCTTTTACAAAGATAATCATGCTCAGTTTTCATTGACATTAATGTAGGTCACTTTTTTTTTTTTTTTTTTTTTTTTTTTTTAATAGTAACATCTTTCTTTTTCACAGTCTGGATTTCGATTACGTTTATATTAGGATGCACATCTTCAATTACCATTATGTTTATCCAAAAAAAACACAACAAAATCACTTATTTCATTATATTTACATATACAGTATATTAAAATAAATAGTAGACATAATAGATAATAAAGAAATAATAACAACAACAACAATAATCACTATATTATATTATTTAGAGGTCCAACAATCGATTATTTAGGACTTATTTTAATAATTAAGCAGTTAACCATTGTAAGGACCTTGTTTATCTTAAAATTATCCAAATTCTCTTAACAGTAAACATTCTACACAATCCGTCCTCCATAAAAGCAGCTGGATATCTGTGTGTTTAATCAAAATGAGATATTTGCAATTATCTGATTTTACTTTGGAAAATAATGATCAACATGTTTGCTTCTGGACAAACTAGTTTATTATTATTATTTATTTATAAATAATGTACTATTTTTGAATATAGGATGGACATTTAACAATGATTATTTTCATCCAATTGATTTATCAATAATTTAAAAAAAATCATTTACAGATTAATCGATGATTGAAATAATTAATAGTAACTTAAAAAAAAAAAAAAAAGTAAAAAAATTACCATACGCAAAATGTATATTTTTTTTGCCATAATTCTGTCACACAATATTTTGCTTTGTATTTTACATTAAAGTGTCACTTATTTAAATTTCTTTTATTCATGTATTTATTTTTTATTTTTTTTATCTCAGAGTACAATATATACTTTATATTTATGTATTTTTAAGGATGTGTATTGTCTTATTTCTTGCTTTTATATAATTATTTTCAGGAATTTTTGATACCACCTGTTGTTTCCTCATTGACAGTGTTTGTTTCTTTTCTTAGCGCTCTCGTCATGGACCTTATCAGATATTGGTTACATAACTGAATGTTTTTTGACGAGTATGTTCTGGCACTAACCGACCTTTCCTTGGACCTTGAGCAACATCTGGCCTTTGGCGTGGATCTCCTCCTGAATGGAGTCGTAGACGCTGTACAGCACGTTGTCGCTCTCCTCGCTGTTGTCCGACAACGCTTTGATGAGCTGCGCTTTCCTCTGATCGGCCATTTTCCTCCTCTGCTGCTTCCTCTGCTGGAATTCTTTGTTGCGGGCCTGCTCGCCGCCGACCACCTCCTGCTCCAGCCTCTGCAGCCTGCATCAGAGACAATACCAACATTTTTATAGCCCCAATTATACACATGCAATATGAATGAGGAATAATAAAAATACATTAAAAAAAATGTGATGATGATCCAAATTAGGTTCATCATGGTAGAGGTCTGCAATCAACTCGTGTCGGCATTAGTGTCGCAGGTAAGAAGACATGGCAGCTGGCCACCAACCTCTCCAGGGCTTCTTTCTGCTCCACATCCCCTGTTGTGCTGACACCAGGCGACTCATCTGGGACTCCATCTGGACTTGATTGGATCCCAGCGGCAGCACGTGGCGCAGCGGACTGACGCAGCTACACGGCAATGGAAGAATGAATGCAAAAAGTTGAGGCTTCGATGTGTTTATTTATTGGAGGGCGGTTTTCCATCCAGTGTGCGAACCTGATTTGTGCCGCTAGGGGAGGTGTTGGTGTTGTCCTCTGTTGTCACACTGCTGGAGCTCGCTTGTGTTAGGAGACAAAGCAAAAATAAAAAAATAAAAAATCTTTGCCAATTCATGGCTTGCTATTCATTTGCAAATTCACCTATTCTTTTTTTGGGGGGCGGGGCAGTGGAACCTATCCTTATCTATAAAAGTGCAACTATGTATTCTTTAGAAGATCCCCACAAAATGAAACCAAACCCTTTGAAATTATGTATTTTTAATCATTGTTTTTGAAAACTGAAATAAAAAAAAAATAAAAAAAAATAAAAAATAAACAGTTTTATGTTGATTGGCCAGTAGGCTCTATTTTTTATTTATTTTTTAATATTTATGTATATTTAATTTATTTATTTATACAGCGTCTAGTTATGTTTAGCGGTTAAGTGCAATCCACATGTAATATTTTCAACTTTCTCATTTCATGATGAAACATGAGACGTACTGATAAAGTCACAGATTTATTTATTTATTTATTTATTGCATTATCGTAGTCTTATTTTATTTGTGATTATTCTGCATGCGTTTGGTAGAATTTTGTTGAAGCTGTCGTAGTGAACGCTTAAAAGACTGCAAGTCAAAGTGATTATCAAGTTAACAACCCCAACCTAAGTGGATAAATAAACTGTTTCATATTAATTAATGGTTTGTTTGTATTTTATTTACGCATATAAGACCAAAACATTTACATATAATTTATCTGATATTGTTTAATGTAATAAAGATTAATTTATTGCTTGTGTTTGTTACAAAACAATACATGGAAAGAGAACCTTGAAAAAAAAATTGCATATTAAATGGCAATTAATTAAAAGAATTATAAATTAAATTAATTTAAAAAAAAAAATTCAATTAACTAAATTTTTAAAATTAAAATATAATTAAAAAACAGTTTGTGGTATATTTATAGTCAAAAAAATGAATATAAGCATTTTTTATTTCCAGTGGGGTCAATTACTTGTGCTTTTTTGCTATTTGTAGCAGGGCTGGGTTCGGCACTGTACAACATTCCTTGCTGCCTTTCAAAATTCATCAGTCGTCAGACGTCCTATCTCACCATTCCTTGGGGAGGAGCGCCCCCTGCTGGACTCGATCTTCTCCAGGCCAGACAATTTGCCGTCATAGGAGGCGCGCAGGGCAACAATATCCTCCTGCAGTTTGGCCTTGGACTCGCGCTCGGCGCTGAAGTCGGCCTGCAGCCTGGCCAGCCTCTCCTCGTAGTCCTGAAAGGCCAGGGTAGTAAATCAGCTCCGACAGCGGCGGCGGCGTCAAGTGATATGCGGGCGTGGGAAGGTTCGGCCGAGGGCTACCTTCTTAATCTTCTCCTTCTCGCCGTCGTCAGTGCAGCTGGGGGACATCACAGCTGCAAGGATTTAAGTGGGGGCACCGAGAAAATGTTTGACTTGAGCATAAGTGGTGATAAATTGGATAGATGAGTTTGAAGGAAACCACACTTATTAAGTATGAGAATTCCTCCCATTTTTGTAAGTCTACTCACATGAAACGGGAGCAGCAGATGGCAGCTGGGTCAAGATGAGGGCCCGCAACTTCTTGATCTCCTCCTGGTACTCCCGCAGCAGCGCATCCTTGGGGTCCTCGTTGACGCGCGGCCGGTTCTGGATGCTCTTGGCTCGGTTGGCGTAGCGCAGCGTGCTCAGGCTCTCCTCGTAGTTGCCGTCGGCCGGCGAGAGGCAGGCCACCATCAGGGTGCGGGTGTTGCCGCCCAGCGAGTCCCGCAGCAGCCGGGTCAGTTTGGAGTCGCGGTAGGGGACGTGTTTGGAGCGGCCGTCCGCCAGGGCCGAGATGACGTTGCCCAGGGCGGAGAGCGACAGGTTGATCTTGGTGGCCTCGCGCAGGCGCTCGCCCGTAGCGCCCGTTTTGGACTGGCGCTCGCTTCCCGCCAGATCCACCAGGTTGAGCTTCCCGGCTCGGAGGTGGTCCTGGCCTGCTGCGTCTGTGGAGGGACAACAACACTGACTTTCGGTGTGCAGTTTTTGCACAGCTGGTCCTTATTCAGGATCACAGGGAAGCAATATAGATAGGCCTACTGTTTGTTTTTTGTTTTGCTTCAGCACCTGCTTCCTTAACTGTCTGTGCACGAGACTGCATTCTAAAAACAGTCTGGTCAAAAATAGTCAAAATTGGGTCAAAAGTGGACCCAACGTTTTGAGTTTTTTTAACCCAAGAAGTTGGGTCAAATTAACTTAATAACCCAATCTGTTGGGGTGTGTGTGTGTGTGTGTTTTTCATTTCAACCAAGGTTTTGAGTTAATTGAAGTAACCCAATTGAATCGGGTCAAGAATGAAATGACCCAACTTTTTGAGTTATTTAAGTTTGTCAGTGTCAGTTTGTTAGGTTGTTTTGTTGGTTATTAATATTCATTTGATCCAATTTTTGGGAATTAATTGAATAACCCAATCAAATTGGGTCAAAAATCATTTGACCCAATTTTGAGTTATTTACATTTGTTGATGTCATTTTGATTGGTTGTTTTGTGGGTTATTCATTTGAATCAACTTTTTGGGTTAATTGAATAGCCCAATTGAATTGGGTCAAAAATGAATTGACACAATTTTGAGTTATTTACATTTTTTTATGTCAATTTGATGGGTTGTTTTGTGGGTTATTCATTTGAATCAACTTTTTGGGTTAATTGAATAGCCCGATTGAATTGGGTAAAAAAAAAAAAAAAAGAAATGACCCAACTTTTTGAGTTATTAAATTTGTCAATGTGAATTTATTGGGTTGTTTTGTTGGCTATTTATTTGACCCAATTTTTTGGATTAATGGAATAACCCAGTTGAATTGGGTCAAAAATGAACTGACCTAACAGTATCAGTTATTTAACCAAAAGATATGGGTCAATTTGAATTAATAACCCACAAAACAACAATTTTTGGAGGTTGTTTTGCGACTTATTCATTTGACCTAACTTTTAGGGTTAAGTGAATAACCCAAAAAGTTTGGTTGGTCGCTTTTTGATCCAATATAGGCTATTTTTTACCCAAGTGTGTACAGCGGCGCCATAAGGCTCTTTATATTTCATGATCTTTTCACTCATTTGTGCAAGTTACGTGCATATGCCTTGACCTGTGCGACACATCTCCAAGTGGATGCTGAAGATGGAGTGCGAGCGAGACGAGTTCTTGTTCATCAATGTGTAGGCCACGGCGCGGTTGCGCCAGCCGCGCTCCATCACCGTCTCGCACTCGGCCACGCTGTGTACCGTGTGCATGGACAGGTCCCGGGTGTATACCCCATGCTCCGGGTGCTCTTTTAGCTGGCCGAAGGGGGAAAAAAAACAAAACAAACGTAAACACTCAGTCTGTCACCTTGTTCAAACAGTGTGACCTTCAAGAGTGTGTAACAACCTTGTCACCATAGTAACATGTGCAGTGCTGTCCGTATTGTACACTTAACTATTAGGCTCACACAATGTAAGACGGTAAGGGGTACTTAATGTTTTGGCCAGAGAGTGTTTCTTATCATTCTATTCCATACACAGACTTTCTAATGTTAAAGGACACCACAAACCTCTAATCGCTGCTTGGTGTCGTTGCCCAAGAGGTCTCGTATTTCTTCGTTGTAAATCTCCAGGTAGGACGCCCTCACCAAGAACTTGGTATTTTCTGCACACTGGCACACATGGAAATACACACACAGTTAAGATCAAAATTAGTTATACCCTGGGCAACATGTTTATCATATCAGACATAATAATTGTCTAAAAACTAGGTATTTTTTATGTTTTTGTTTCAGACACTTCTGGGTAATTAAATCTGCCATATCCAATCTATGCAATGTTTCCGTAAGTGGTTTACGTGCTGACAAATGCACCTGAATGCTCTCGAAGATGTGCTCAAAGGCTCGTGGGATGACCCCCCTCTGGGCCGGGGGCTCCGACACCCCCTGCATGGTGAAGGACTTGCCGCTTCCCGTTTGGCCGTAAGCAAATATTGTGCCATTGTATCCTTCTGTGACCCCCTGTAAAATAATTGTGCATTTTATGTCAAAAGGGACCTATATCTTAAACTTACTTTTTAATCGCTTCTATTAAAACTCATTTGCTCCCAATAACGTATAAATACGTTTTATTTAAATGTTCTAAGTGTCCCAAAGACGTATTTATACATTTTTTGTTGTTTTTTTTTTTATGCTAGAGCATACAGAAGGCTTTCATGCAGCCTCTCAACTGCAAAGAACGGTTGCAGAAATGGTAGTTATTACACAAACGGCCAGCAGGTGGCAGCAGAGCAAAGGATATCAACCAGGGCCATCTAGAAAAAAAGCTAGATTACTTACAATTTTAAATAGATTTGTGAAAACTGATGAAACTTAGCTCTCTTCTAATGCTAATTGCTGCAAAACGGAAACAGATAGAAACATACTTTTTTTCTGATGAAAGAAGAGACTTAATCTTTCTTTTGATAGGTTCCATGCTTTTATAGCAATAGAACACAATATTCTGTGGGCCTTGCAAAATCAGTCAAAATCCAGTAAAACAACCGGGAGCGAACGGGACTGCTTCTGTGAAAATGGCTGGGAGTGAATGAGTTAAAATAGTTTGTTCTTGGGGGTGCAACCAAATAAATCAATTGTTTTCTATATTTGAAAATGTGGAGGAAAATTACATTGTAAAAACCCTTCGCCGAATTTCTATGCCCATGAATTGATTAGCAAAGCATGGTGAAGATCCAGAGCCACTTTCAAACAATTGTCAGCCATGATGTCATGCAGAGGAACATTCATGCAGAACTATATCAATTGCTATAAGGTAATTAGAGCTGCATTGAATTTTGTTGGCTGTACATAGTAGCATTAGCTGTCAGTCTTATGGTAAGTAGTAGTATGTTGTTTACCTCCAGGTGTTACTTTCTAGCTAAAAGCTCACCTCTACCAACGAGTAGGCGCTTTCGTTGTACATTTGCTCCGTGGTTTGATCGGTGAAGTAAGTCCCGTCGAAGGTGAACTGCTTGGGAGGCTCGTCAGCTGACGTGGGCTTCTTGATGAAACATTGGGAGCGCTGCAGGTCCATGGCCAGCACCATCTTCGAACCCAGAGCTTTCTCCCGGTCGTTCAGGGGTCTGCACCGGACAACCACCTTCACGGACTCAGACCCCATTTCAGCCACCTGGAAGGACAGAAAGTCACATACAGTAGCTCGGCGATTGCTAAACAAGGTGCCCATACCTTTTAATTATATATTGTATCTTTTATATATCTATATGTATTTTTTAACGCAGCTTATGGTGTACCTAATATAGTGGCCGGTCGGGGGAGCATATCTGCTGATATAAAGTGAGCACTCACCAGAACCACTGGCAACTACCTTAAAAACAGTTCCACTTCCACAAATACGTCAGCTGAAGTTCAGAGGAAAATAACTCGCTCAGTCACAAAAGAAAGCCGAGCGAGAAAAGGTAGTTTGTTTTGCGCCTTTCGTGTGTCGTCGTAGCAGCAGGTCTCATTTTGCCATTCCTGTTCCCACTCGGCAGTGGGTTTGTCGTTGCTTAGCAACGTCCAGCCGCCTGGCTCGCTGCGGTCGGCCATCTTGCTAAGGGCAGTCTAATCGGTCATAATCATACAATAATGTGCCTGCCTGTGTAAAAAAAAAAAAAAAACCTCGCTAAAACATTTATACAGCATTTGGGTGTCATGACAAGTGATACGAATTTTATGGATAATGATTCCAACAAAAACAATTCAATTTCAACAAATATATTTGCATCATCTTGACAATGGAGGGAAAAACAGCTTTGCCATCAGATTTAACAACCTGAACTCTTGACTCCATAAAGATTGAGCAAATATGTTAAGGACAGGTACATGCCTTAAAACAGTGTGAAACTCGATTAAAAAAACAAAAACATACACACACATATAAAAACGTAAAAGCAGCAAGTACAAAAACAGCTTTGACAAAATGACCTATACAATACAGAATACAGATACTTGAAGTGCCAACAGGGTAAATATAAAAGGTGCGTTGAGTGTTAATAAACTTTGAAATGTCCCACCAAACTTAAACGTGGCTCAGTGAAGGATGACGTGCAAAACAAAAATAGGTTAGCAGTTGACCACTTCTATTGTCCAAATTTAGTCCCTTTTCCTTTCACTATCCTCTGCATTCTGCTTTTGTTCAGGCTCCTGCGCAACTCTTGGGCCTTGGCCTCTGTGGCGTCTTCCTCCTCCCACTCGTAGCAGTGGTTGACCCGGGCGCAGCTCAGCCGGCACGGCAGCCCGTCCTGGTTCTCCGTGTAATGTTCAATCAGCTCCGCGAGGGAACCGAATTCGGTTTTGCATTTCTGCCACATTCCGAAGACAAAAAAGGACAGATGCAACATCCGTGTGTTTAGTTTTGACATGAAAACGTAGCATTTGGTAATAATTTGGCTTTTGAAATGCAAGTGGAGCAGTTTACAATCAAACCTGATATCAATATTCAATACTCACCAGAGATGCTGATTATTAAATGCATTTAAGTCTGTTTTGCAAGTTGAACTCGGTCGGCTGTAACAAGTTTTTGCACTAACCAACTAATCAGAGGATTGGGAAAATGCTGATGTCATGGAGGGCTATAGCGATCTGGCTTTCTGACTTAAAATTTGAAATCCAGTCTTATTGCTAACGGTTTAAATTACATCAGCCAGCACGAAGACCCTTGGCAGATTAGATTCACATGGCAACATGCTGAAATCTGATTGGACAAAACATTCCCATAGTGGAAGCCATGCAAAACAATGAAATGAAGAGGCTAAAATGATAGTGATAAAGTAATAAGTACCTCCAAGAGGAAATTCCCTTTCCGCGTGTTTTCAATGAGGTGTGTGATGAGGCCAGATGGGAAACGAATGATGAGGGATCCACTTTTGGGTTTCTTGGGGTGCGGGCAGAGGAGGTATGATCCCAAAACGTCATCAGCCAGGAGGGAGTAGCTGCTGTCACTATGACACAAAGGGAAATGTATAGAATTTAAGAGGACATAAATGTCATTCTTATTTCTATTTTACTGCCAAATCGGGCTTTGCTCTCGCAAATACATGCCGCTTTAAGTCGTAATGCCAAGGCTTCTTCGTGGTAACAAAAGCTGGACTCATTGGCCAAGCACTATTTCTTACAATTTGTGATCCTCGGGGTATTGTGACACATGCATGCTTTAAATCCAGGGGGGAAAAAAGAAAAAAAAAAAAAAAGAAAAAGACGCATACACTCACGTTGCAATACCGGCCCAGCACCACACAGCCTGAGCCAGCGCTTCCTCGGTTTCGGCCAAGCTCGGCGCCCGGGATCGTCTTGCCTGGGTCTTTTCTTGGTCCTTTTCTACTCCACGGAAAAGACAAGACATCCGTACGTACAGTGACTCTTGCATATTTGTGGATGTCTATTCACATATTTTTCATTTATTTATTTATTTATTTTTATTTTTTTTGACTTACGTACAGCTTTCTGCTGATCACCTATTTATGTTTTTTTTTATTTATTATTGCCATCACTGTAAGATGCCACAAGATTGCTGACTAATAAATAGTACCGGTAATTGGTGTCAAGGAAGTCTGTTGACGTGGCATAGCTCAAATGAGATCCGAAAATCTTTGGCAGTGAGGATTCAAGTTGAGCCTGGGTTGTTTTTCGTGGAACTTTTGGAGCATGCATTTGCTCTGCTCAGTGGTGATTGAAAACTTAAGCGATTAATCAGATCGCATTGTTTGACAATTGACCTTACCGTGGCACGCCCCTGCTGGCCCACTGAATGCGATGAGCCGACTCAGACTTGCGTCTTGATTGGTTTACTAGGTCATGTGGGCGCGGTTTACGGTAAGGTCAATTGGTGTTTTCGCACTTCAAGTACTTTGGCGCCACCTGATGGCATCTTAGTGTCAAGCAATCATATTGGACTGAAGGGAGGAGATTCATTCAGTTAGGCCATAGCTCTGCCTAAAAGGTGCATTGCCGCCATTTTGTGGCAATCACTGCACACCCAAAAAGTGAAGACAAACATCGAATAGGAAAACCAAACAGGTTCCAGCGTGTTCAAGACTCAAATATGAGCACCCGTGGTAGCCTCGCCAAATCTCCTGAACACCTCCACGTGATCTCCCCAGCAAGCTAGCAAGCACCGAGGGCGTTACCTAATCAAGTCCCTGAATCTGGCGAGCGCCTTCTGAACAGCGGGCCCACCTTGTGAGGCGTTGAGGCGCTCCTGCACGTGGCGCTGCTTGAGCGGCGTGAACGTGAAGGAGCGGTACGCCCCGGAGCGCAGCACTTTGTTGCGGATGGCTTTCTTGCGCACCAGGGACGGGGAGGAGGTGGGGAAGACCTCGTCGTGGCTGCCATGCTGCTGCTGCTGCTGCTCGTCGGAGCACTTGTCGTGTTTCTGCACACGGGCAAAAGAAAATGTCCTTAGTGCTTCAATAACGACACCCGGAAAACGAGTCAAACCGCTTTTGTCGGACGACCTTGGACCCGAACATCCACCCCCGAAAGGGAGCTCTTCGGAAGGACACCAAGGCGCTGACACTGAGCGGGAAGCCGTGGTTGAGAAGCGACGGGTTACGTTGAGGTGCCGAGCCGGAGGAAACTTCCTGGGCTTCGTCCGGGTGCTTCTCCAAGTACGACAGCTGGAAACAGCGGCACAGCAGGAGGTTCAGGAACTGGGCCTGAAAGGAGAATGGGGCACGGCCATACTACTTTCGTCATCCACACATACATTAAAACAATCTTGTCCAAACCTATCTGGATAACTGTTGTTAACTCATTCAACCCCAAAAACAAAACAGAAACAGATACAAATATCTTTTTTTTTTTTTTTTTTTTTGATGAAAGAAGAGACTCTAATCTTTCTTTTGGTAGGTTCCATGTTTTATAGCAATAGAACACAATATTCTGTGGGCCTTGCAAAATCAGTCAAAATACAGTAAAACAGTGAAAACGATTGGGAGTGAATGAGTTAAGGCGCAACCATCTTGTCAAGTTGCTCGAGTTAAAGGAAAAATATTGTGTTCTTAAATGGTGATCATTAGTCGTTCCATGCCAAATCGCAAAAAAAAAACAACAAAAAAAACTGTGCACTTGTTGATAGTGGTGGAATAACACTAAAATCTGAAATTCTTGCAGCGGTTTGGCAAAAGGGGGCGTGGCCACCTTCCTTTGAACCTTTGTATCTCAGGACCCTACTGGGTCTATTTTCACCAAACAGGTATTGCTTGAAAAGGAATTCAACAGGGATTCCAAATCTGCAATCTTACAAGATTGGTGCATATTTAAATGACTTCTACACCACCACATTTTTCATGAAATGGAAAACCCCACATGTTCTCAAAAAAAAAAAAAGTTCCAGAGATGTAACATTTTTTGTTTAGCAGCATAAAAGTGGAAATAAAAACAGATATAAAGAGTCAACCTTAGTATGCATAGCCTCCATACTTTGACTCTTTATTGCTACTAAACAAAATATTTTACATTTACAAAAGGTCACTTACTAAAATATGCACCAGTCATTGGGAAAAAAATTGCAGATTTTGAATCATTGTTGAATTCCCATTCCAACAATACCCGTTTTGTGAGTATTGAACTAGTATATCTTGAGATATAAGGGTTCAAAGGAAGGTGGTCACACCCCTTTTTACAAAAAATGCTAAAACCTCCGTCCAGATTGACTTAAAATTTAAGACGTAGTGTTGCGCCATCACTATCAACAAGTACACTAAATTTCATTAAAACCTCAATCTTCTTGGTTAAACCCACTGATTTGGCCCCCCCTTTGGTTTACTGACAAACAAAGATGAGGTCTGTTGGCGAGCCGGGTCGGTCTCTTACGGCTCTGGCGTGTCTGGCTCTAAAAACGTGGCAGTACAGCTGGGCGTCGACACTGCCCGGGTTGTGGGAGACGAAGGCGAATTGGGCGTCGCTGGGCCGGGCGGTGGACAGCGATACTCGGCGAAGGGCGTGGGCCATCAGGAGGGTCTGCAGGGCGGATGACAGGTTTGACTATAAACAAATGCTGTTGAGTGCAGAAGCTAATAAATAAGTGAAAAAAAAAAGAACAAGTACATACCGTTTCATCCTCGTCGTACATTTTCACGCCTTTGACGGAGAACTTGAGGGATACGGGCCTACTCTTCTTGCATGTCTGATGGCAAAAAGTAACAGCTTACTAAAAATTGACTTTTTATTTGTTTTTAGAAGTCCCTGCATCAACCGTGAAAATAATCAACCAAGTCAAGTGATGATAAAAAAAGAACTAGTTTTGAACTTGGAACAACTTGGAAGTAAAAAAAAATTACTTTCAGGGTCTTCAGGTTCTTGTGCAGCTGCTCCATCTGGTCATCCAGGCACTTGTCATCCACCAGAAACGAGCCTACGTACTTTGAAGCCATTACATAGCATTAAAACGTAGAAATAAACAAGCACAGGCATGTAGGTGTGCTAATGCGGTGATCGTGCTGACCTCAGCGGATCGTATCACTGCACCATCCTCTCTGACTGCCGCTTCACCCATGACGCCTGACGATTGCTGCACAGACACAAATGTGTACATCAACATGTAAAGAGGAAGCACAATAACGGAATTCTATTGAACACCACGTTGGACAGAGTCCAGCAAGTTTTCATCTGCGCTATCTTGTCAAATCAAACCAAAAGAGTGCGGAGAGAAAAAAGGCATTTACGGTTTATTTGATTTGATCTTTATGTCAAGGACAAAAAAAAAAAAAAAAAAAAGTATATCCAATTTGCGTGTTTACATTACACTGCACTCACACTGATAGATAGCATACATACACATGTATCACAATTAAAGGATTTAGAGAAGAAAAAAATGTAACACAGAACATGATCCTACCTCGGAGTTGTGAGGTTTCGGGGTGGGTAATCTGGCTTCCTCCCACATTTCAAACACATGAATGTTAGGTCACTCTAAACATGAGCGTGATTGTTTTTTTTTCTTTTCTTTTTTTTGTTGTTGTCTATATGAGCACTGTGAATCGTTGTGACCAATCCAGGGTGCCCTGCACACCCTATTAGCATTATTAGAGAAAGGAAATGGCTGAAAGGATGTGAATCAAATGTGTAAGCCATCAATGTGTTGATTCTCACTAAATATCTACAAGAAACGTCTTTGGAAGAAGCAGCAAACAAACAAACAAACAAACAAACATTTACACAGAAGCAAGTAGACAGATTGATAGGACGTTGACGGAAGTAATTAAGACATTTAAATCAGACTTTCTCTTCGTATTACCTTGACAAGTTTGTCCAGGAGAAAAAAAAAATGTTTCAAAGACACACCAACGCGTCTCAACACGAAAAGTTCACGGACCACCTCCCCTTCTCAAACCGAGGCAGTTTTCGTCGACGCCTCCGCCTCCCCTCACTCTTACCTGAAGCCCTGGCGTCCAAGCTCCGCTGGTGCTTCGGCCCAGGTGTGTTGCTCAAGCCACCGCGTTTGTGTGGTCGTTTAGGAGAGGAGGACGGTTCTCCGAGCTAAGTTGTGTCCTGCTCACCGCCGTGGTGTGTTGTCCGTCCGACCGCCGCTCTCGCGCTTTACTACTCGTTAACGGTTGTCACGCGTCAGAATGCGGAAGTAGCACACCTCCACGGGAAATTACTCCGCCCCCTAATAATAGTTCGCTCACGGCTGTTTTTCTCGTAAACTAAACAAAAAATGTTTAGTTTACAATTTTAGTTTATTCAGTTTAATTCTAGAAATTTTGAGTTCATTTTGTTTTCATTCTCGTCATTTTTGTAAAAAAAATAATCATTCCATTACTGTTTAAAAACGTTTTTCTGTTTAATTATTCGTTTTCTCTTATTTTTTAGTAACAACTTTTATTCTGGTAACTGTATTTTTTTTTAGTGCCGTCTTTTATTCTAATAATTAGTCACTGTTTCAATTCTGTTGATTGCATTTTTTTTTTTTATCGGTTGTCCGAGTCAGTTCATTTGCTGAAACTATGTAATTTCTTTCAACTTTTATATCGAAAGAGAATTCAAAATGGTATTTTTTTTTTTTTTTGTAGTAATTGTATACATAGAACTCCATCCAGTGCTGTGTATCTTTTTTGAAATGTGACGTTTACATTATCTTGGCACGTATTTTGTTCATTCTTCAAATAGTCCTTTACCAAAAGTGGCGTGGTAGGAGCAGGGGGGAAAAAATGACATCAAAATGTGAAGAATAGCATACCTAAAAGATAGTTAAAGTAAGATGCAGTTAATTGAAACAAGTTGTGTACAAAGAGCCATTTTTATTACTTTGAAAAAAAGCGTAACAACACAAGGAATACACATGCATGCAGGGGGATGGAGACGCTACACTAAGCAGCTTTTTCCTTATTCACAACAGAGAGCTGCGCACAAAATTACAGCTGTGAAGCATGAAAAACAATTTTCTATCACGCACATATATAAAAATCCAACAAAAACAATGGGACATGTGATGCTTTGATGTATAAGAAGAACATTGACATGTCCAGATTTTTATTTATTTTTTAAACAGCCAATTCATCCTGGCATAACGTCTGCTTCTCTGAACCGCAGTGATATAGAACAGGCTGTAGGTCTGAACTAAAATGACCATGTTGTCTTGTGTATAAACACTAGTAACCAACATGGAGCAGACCGGGTAAACAAACAAACTCAAAATCAAAAAGAAAACAACATGGTTCTAGTTACATGACGTCAGGCCCAAACTGAAGTAAACTTCTCTACGTACGGATTAAAAATGAAACTGGTGGTACAACCGTCTTCTTCTAGTGTGGAAATGACAAAAAACAAAAACAAAAAACAAAAACAAACTACTGTCCCAATTAAAACGGGAAAGACCAAAAAGAGGGGAGTACTGATGAATGTGGCGTGGTGGCAGACTGAGGGCAGGGGGCTCAGTTCTTTCCCCTCTTGGACTTCCGGCCGGACTGCTTGCCACTGGGTGCCGCTTTCTTGGCGGGGGGCTGGTCGCTCTCAGCGTCCCCGGAGCGCCTTGACGCTCTGCCTGCTGGCTTCTTGGCCTTGGGCTCCTCGGACTCCTCAGACTCCTCGGGTTCCTCAGGGGCGGAGTCTTCCTGCTTGGAGCGCTTGGGCCCACCCCTTCTGGCGGGCCGCTTGGCTGGAGCCACGGGCTTGGAGCGCTTGGCAGCGCCCCGCTTCTTCGGCGGTGCCACGGGTTCCTCCTCCGATTCAGGCTCCTCCTCCTCAGACTCCTCGGGTTCCTCAAGGGTGGAGTCTTCCTGCTTGGAGCGCTTGGCCCCACCCCTTCTGGCGGGCCGCTTGGCTGGAGCCGCGGGCTTGGAGCGCTTGGCAGCGCCCCGCTTCTTCGGCGGCGCCACGGGCTCCTCCTCCGATTCAGGCTCCTCCTCCTCGGGCTCCTCCTCTTCCTCTGGCTCCTCCTCCTCAGTGGATTCTTCTGGGGTGGCGGGTCGCTTGGCTCCCCGCTTTTTCAGACGTTTGACGGCGGGTGTCTTCGGCCTTTTGGCAGCCGATCGCCTCTTGGCGGGCGTGGTGGCTTTAGAAGCCGCCGCCTTGGCTTTAGTCACCTTCTTTGCCGCTGCTTTCTTGGCGGGAGACGTCTTGGCCGCGGGGCGTCCTCGGCCTTTGCTGGCCTTCTTGGCAGCAGGGGGATGGCGGACCTTGGGAGGGGGTCGCTTCGTGGACCTGCAGGAAGGTTTAAAAAAAAAAAAACTGTGACTTGAGTGTCCGACTTGAAAACAGTCACTTCCAACCAGTAGGTTGCACATAGGCAGTAATAGAAATTACATAGGGGCAAACTGGTTTGCATGGCACAAAAATTTCATCTTAATGTTTTTCATTGGACTGTTATTGACTTTACTGCTGCATTAACAAAAGTTAGTAATAAACCACATGAAGCATTCCAACTTGTGTACATATTCCGATTTCAGTGATCCCCTCCTTCCCATCAAATGCAATGCATGTACATACGTGGCAGCAATGTTAGTAGGGGCAATTGTAAGAGTGGCGAACCACAAGGTACTTCAACGCACCACAGATCAAGTTTAACACGTACCTCTTCCGCACGGGCGCAATTTCTCCCTCAGACTCTTCGTCGTCGTCGTCCTCCTCCTCCTCCTCCTGCTCCTCCTCCTCCTCGGACTCTTCCTCCTCATCGTCCGACGCAGCTCTGCGCCTGGACCTGGAGGAGGGCTTGGTGGATGCCTTGTTGAATTTGTCCGGGTAGAGAGTAGTTGGACTGAACACAAACAAGTGAAAAAATAAAAGAGTAACCTACAGTGCCGTATTTTTTTCTCAAGTAAAATGTCTCCTTCAACAACAAGTGTTACCTTGGGTAGAACGGGAAGCAGAGCCGGTAGGTCCCCGTGAAACCGTGACCGGTGATCTGCTCCATCCAGCCGAGGACTTTACACTTGGTCAGGGTCCTCCTCAGATTAGCCACTTAATAGACACACACACATATTTGGTTTGCCTTTAGTCATAGACAACATGGCTGGCGATGCGGTGCTTTTACAAGCATGGCCACTAGAGGGGGCCAGTCTCACCTAGCTGATACTCCTTGGCGTCCTTGTTGGCATCGACCAGATACTTGCGCAGTGTAGTGGTGCTGCACGTCTTGGGCTCGTTCATGGCCGTGATGGCCGCCAAGATGGCGTCTTCCAAGGTGCCGCCCTTCAGCAGCACTTGGTTGCCAGTACGTTTCAGCTGCCATCAATAAAACGGTGGAATTTATTTATGTGGCCTGATAGGTCGACATTTATTTTTAAGGGTAATGTAAGATGGATTTCAAATGATATTCAAGTGTTTTTAGATATGTTTAGTGTTTCAAGTTCAACTATTAATATATGCAACTAAAAAACAAATTTAATGATGGCAAATTTCCATGAAGGTTTACAATAATTGGATGTGTGGAATTGCGGGCAAATTTACCTGGAATGTTCCGGAGGCTCCCTTCCCCGTGATTTGCTCCAGTTGTCCCCGCTCCACCGCCTTCACCAAGGCTGATTTGAGGACTTCTGGCCTGCGGGCGAATCATTTAGCATTTTATACGGAACGCAACATCCAACTGCAACCACGTGCACACCTGTTCTCGATGTTAAGGCTGGGGAAGTGCTGCTCCAGGTACTTTTTAATCAGCATGTATGAAGCCTCTTTGGGCTCACATAGACGCGTGATGATGAGCGGCAGAGCGTCTCCCAGAGCTTCCTGCTTGGAGCTGGCCTTCTGCAAAACGCACGTCGCCATCATCATCATCGTCATCATCGTCATCACCAGTATCAGCACTTATGACATCAATTCCAACACCTACTTTGGACGCGGAAGTCGGCTTGCCGATGGTGAAAGTTCCCGAGAGGCCTTTGCCCTTCAGCTACGAGCACAGCAAAGCAAGCATGTTTTAATGAGCTGCTAGTGAAGTTTTAAATTCTTGTTTTGATTCGACTGCCTCAAGTCACCTGTTTGATGGTGCCCTTCTCCAGCTGTTTCTTCATCGCCTTCCTGATGTGAAATTTCTTCTTGTCCAGCTCCATGTCGGGACACTTCTTGGCGATGTATTTCATGACCGACTGGTAGGAAACTCCGGACCTGTGATCAAATGACTGCACACAAAAAACAAAAAAAACAAAAAAACGTTTTTGACATGAGTAACACCTATCCGGAGAAAGAAATATTTGCTTGGTCATCGCAGATGTTCTAATTTAAGTGCAGATATTAACAGAGTAAAAGCATATCTTCCAGATGAACACTGTAAATCAAGGTTTATCTTTAACTAGGGAACAGTCCATTATTGCACTTAGCATTTTTATTAGATTGTGTATGTATCAGTGAATGTTATTTCTCATCTTTTAGGAGATACTGATAGACTTCCCAACTATTTGGTCAGTTGATTTTTTTTAGTCCATTTTGGCTCTTTTCAAAAACAAAATGTTGCTGATTAAATACTGATATATTCTTATTGTCTATAATGCTTATATAGCATTATATAAACCTAAATTCTGTTGTAAACAAATGCTAAAGGACAAAGTAAAATGTTCTGTTGGTAATTCAGATTTTTGATGGTCTAAGTGTTAGGGGACTAAAAAAAAAAAAACAAAAAAAAAAAAAACAAACGGTTTTATTTCACATCTTTTTAAATTAATTGTTTACCTGCATTTTTTGCTGCCAAATATTGAAATCTGCATCAACCCTAATCCTTTAATACCTTAAAGAGATACTTGACTTATTGAGACATTTTCAGCAGTAAAAAGTTAGTATTTTGTCCAGAATGAATTTGATAACCTTATTATTTTTCTTAACTTTAAAACTACTTTCCCACATGCTGTTGACTTATTTTTTCCCCCACTAACTCACACAAGCTTACATGTCTGACAACTGTCTGTCCACAGAAACGCCCCGCTGTTGACAGAACAAACACAAAATGGCAAAATACACGGTGGAGGCGTAGGGGTAGAGGGAAAAATCACCACCACACATTAACAGAAGCCCAGAGGTGTAGATTGAGAAGGAGTTCATGGTTATACATCCTGTATTTATATAGTGCATCTTCCTGAGTGAAAGCGGAAGACCATGCCTTTAAGATGACATCATCTGTGCTGAGGAAGTAGGTAACGACCAATCATGGCTCACCAGTTTTCTGGGTTTGGTCAACAAACGGAGCCATGATTGGCCATTACCTACTTCCTCAGCACAGGTTATGCCATCTTCAGTAGACAGCAAGTGTTAAAAGGTATTAATTGTACATGAAAAAAATAATGACGCTACCAAATTCATTCTGGACAAAATATGAACTTTTTGCTGCTAAAAATGTCTCAATGAGTCAAGTATCCCTTCAAAACTTGAAATCACCCTCCTGAAAGACAACAAAAATGGGTCTAGCTCACCCACATTCTCTGTGGCTCAATATTGACTTTACTACCGCATCAGCGTTGCATTGTGATTGACAAAGTTGACCGTACAGGAAAACGTCTTTGCAATTGGAGTAAACTGAGCGGAACGACCGCGCGTGTTGTACGCACCGTGATGGCTTCGATGAGGAGATGGTCCAGTCTGTTGTACGTGCCGGAGTAGTTGGCGACGGGAAGCTTCTTTTTGGCGGTGACGCTGGCCCATACCGGGATGGTCCTTTTCACCTTCTTGACTTTGGCTTTCTTGTACTTGTAGCCATCCTTCAGCCTGGAGGGAAAAGAGGGGGACGGCGAGAAGCGTTGAGTGACGTGGCTCGTCGAGGCCAAGGAGCGATATTTCACTGTGATGGTTCCCACCCTTTATCTCTCGCGCATTCTCACCTTAGTAGGAGAACATAGCAGTGTGTTGCGCACTGGCCAGCCAAGCAGTCCTTGCATTTCTCACTCTGTCCGGATAAACTGAAAATTTGAGAACATCTGTCTTAATAAGTAAGTCGTAGCTACTCTATAGTGCTCGTACTCGTTTTGCTCAGGAGAACAAGGAAGAGGAGAGGTTACCAGAGTCAGGAACATGGACTTAGATCTCCTCAGGCTATTCTCAGGCTTCCTACGGGTTTCTTCAAGTTCAATTTAAGACTTTTTAAGACCATTTAAAAAAAATAAAATAATTCTTTTTCACAGCCTTATTGCTAAAAAACAAAAGCAAAATCTGTGAACGTGCATTCAATCATTTCTCAAATGTGGAATGTGTGCAGGATGTAAGAATGCAAGCATGAGTAGGCTACTCATGTGACACCACCACAGCGTAGGCACGAACCACAGATTATATTGCATTACTATAAAAGTGATGTCAGGCTAAGACGGGGGGAGCTCAACACCGATAACGAGCATGCCAACTATTGTACGTGCTCGGCGTGTGTATAAATGAAAGTAGTTTACTCAACCACGTTTTCATTACATTTACATTTCCCCATATCTCTAGTCTAGTCTAATATGAAATGGATGGCACTGGCTACATGTAAACAAACAAAAAAATAGTAATTCTTCGTGACTGCGTTTGTGGAGTGGAGCTCTTCAGTGAACTGTCCGATTATTTTGGCCAAAGATCGTAACGAGTCTGACCGGGGCTGTGTTGTATTCTCAATGATCGGCTCATCCATTCCATTTATTTAGGCTAAAAAAACAAAATCAGGGCTCTAGACTAACTTTGAGGCGCAGCCAAGTTTTTTTTTTCTTGGTTGCACCAAATATTTTGACCATATCACATTCACAGTGAGTGCACCTCAAGAAATTCACTTCCTGAACAATTTATTTTGAATTTTTATATTTTTACATTTCTGTCAGGAACATCACAGCAGGACTATGTGCAGGAGTGTTTTATATATATTTTATAATATATGTTAGGCCTATTAGTATTATTAAATCGTATTGTTTTAAAGACTAAATCACTCACAAAATTATTTGCTTAACAGTAACATTTCAACAACGCGCATTGTGTGCACACGCACCCACATACACACCGTAATTATGAAACGACGACGACAACAAATGTGTGACGACATCTCCATTATGCCAGTGGCAAGTTTAGCTGTTTTTATTCTTAACGTTGCGTTTAAAAAGTAAAGCTGTGCGTGATTTGTGATGGATGGGTAACACTTAGGTGACTTTGGCTTTCTTGTGAGCCCAGAAGCTGCTACCAGTTCTAGCTTCGCCATACACACACGCACGCACTATTATTTTTCATTGGACCTATACAATTCACGTAGGTCACATTTGTTTTCTAAATCTCTAAAAAATCTCTCTGGACCAAACATGATCATCTCTTTTTGAATCAAAGCATCTAATTTGCATCTGAAATCACCTCTGTGGAATGGCAATGCTGCGCCGCGTAGGAGCAGCCTGCCATCGTCCAGCGGAGGTAAGGACCATGTGAGCAGATAAAAGTGCTATCAGAGTGAAATATCGCAGTAGGTCCCCCGTTGTGGCGACTAGGCGCACTCGTGGAAAACTCACTCTTTTTTCTCTGGCCCATCATCCGACTTGTTGGCGCCGCCCTCGTCCGCCTTCTCGCCGTTCTCCGCCGGCTCGGCTGCGTCGCCCGCCTTTGCCTTGCCCTTGCCGGCGGTCTCTGCGGACGACGCGGGCTGCTCCCCTTCGGCGGACGGAGACTCCTCGGGGGTGTCTTCGGGCCCTGACCATCATAAAAAAAGAATTTACGGAATGTTAGGTTGGAACTAGTTCATTCAGTATACTACATCAATTATTAAAAATGTGCAGGTATTATATTTGTCCACTCGGGGTCACCATCCTCATGTTCTACTGTAATATCTGTGACAGAGTGGGTTTCACACGTTCCGTGAATGTAAACATAATCATATTGGAAATGTGTAGGTGGATAATTTTTGTGCTCCTCAAGAATTTAATTTCATCCTCAATCAGGTTAATAGCAAATAAATAATAAAAGCAAGCAGGTTCATGCAAGAGTGGTGGTACAAGGTGCACCAAAAAGCTGAAAAGTTAACACTGCAATCATAACCTCTCCATGGTCCTCACCTGTCTCTGCTGCTGCCGAGACGGGCTTCTCCTGCGTTGGAGTTGCTGCTGCTCGGCGAATCGGCATCACAGGAGGTTGATCTGGAAAAGTTTTATAAAAACTGAAGTGAATCGAATCGGGGAGAAAACCCCCCGAAATTGAATCAAACTGAACTGTTGTGAATCGAAATTGAATCAATTGAAGAAATTAGAAACAATAGTCAGCCCTAATAGTCATCTGTAGAAGGAGTTAGAATACAGTGATATAATACCTTTAAAGTTTGCTACATTTGAGCGCATTTGAGTGTGTATGTGAATAATTTGCGCGGCTAATGAGCATTAAAGCAACAGCTAAGTAAGTCAGTCAATAAAGCCCAGCCAGGCAGTGTCTCAACACCTTTGTCTTTGTTACTTTACTGCTGGCCTTTCATGCCACCACAGCAGCACACAAAGGAACTCGTGACACTTGCCTGACCGAGGATGACAGGTTAGTTCAGCGCTAGCGAATGGTTATTACACATTACTGATGGCTTTACTGGAGTAAATAAAGCAAGACGAACACCCTGGATTCCTTCTACCGTTGGCCAGGGTACGATAAGGGATCCTGGAAATTGAAGTAAGTTATTTTAAACTTTAACTTTAAACAATGTGTGTTTTAAAGTGCTTTATAAATAAAGTTGAGTTGGGTAAAACGTGAAACCCTTTCGGTAGGTTAATACTGCTCTGTCATATAGACACATATTCAAATTAGTGAATAAATGATGTTTTGTAAACTGCTTTGGACACCGTATGGTGTGCAATTCACAAATCACCATTCGTCCCAATTTATTTGATTATTATTTATTTTTTTCTGCATTTGTTGTACTAGGAATCATTTTTCGGGAAAAGAACATTAAGCATCCAAATTCAAGTTCTTTCGGTACTCACTTGTTAACACAAAGGCAAATAGGTAAGGTAGCTTTTGGATGTGAGTCCAAGTTCAAGGTAATGGTTTATAACAGTTATAAATTTGTGAATGTTATAGTGAACATTTGGGTAACTGGTTATGACAGTTACTGTGACATCAGAATACTTGCAAGTTACAATGGTATGAATCGCTCAAGAAATGTGCTTAAGAGGCACACTACTTGTAGTCTAGTCTTGCAATTTTGTCTGTTATGTAAATTCAGATGACAAGGATTTTTTTCTTCTATTTTTAAAAATTGGGGCTAAGATGTGGAGCTTTATTATTGAACATCACAGTCACTTGTTTTTTTTGTTTTGTTTTTTTGCCAATGTGGAATCAGTGTAAAATTGTAAATGCATTATAATTTTAAAATGTGGGAAATTGTTACCCGGATGTCCTCAGTATTGTTAATATAATTCGGCGCGTCGAAGTTGGAATCGTTTGAATCAGTGGAGAAATGTGGAAGTAGAACAACGCCGGGAAAACACATTAAAGCTTTCTATGTAGAATAAATGCGAATACTGATTTCATCCAATTGCAAAAAAAACAAAAACAAAAAAAAACAAAAACAAAAACGAAAAAATAAAAACAAAAAACAAAGGCGAGTGGGGGGAGAAAAAAAACTGATTCGTGGCCCACCACTGGAAACGGATTCAAACAGGCAAAGGCTTTTACCTCATTTCACCGAGGCCCCTGGTCGCTTAATGGACGGAAACTGTCAAATGCACGAACTCCTCGCGGGTCGAGAAAGCATTTCATACCGGTTGCGCTCTTTGGACACTTGACCAGTGTTGGGGAAAGAAAATATCGCAAATTTCGCCATTTTGTCCTCTGGTTAATGTTACACACATACACCAAGTGTCACACACATACACGGCGGTGGTGATGGCGTCGCGCGAGCGTTTCAAAAACCCGCCCCAGCCTGCGAAAATTCCCACGTAGGACGCTATGAGCTGCGCTTAAACTGCAACGCAAACTTACCTTGGACTTTATGGAGCAAAAAATTGAGATATTCGCGAGTTAAAAATGAGTGCAGGAGCCTTTATTTCGATTCCTCTGTTTACGAGCCCCGCCCCGTTCGAGTGCTGGGTGACGTCACAACGTCTCGACTGTCATGGCGGACCGCCGCTTGTCGACTCTTTCCCACCATCACCACCTTCTTTGTTTTGAGAGCCATCAATTAGAATTTACTTTCTAATTTCAAGTTAAGATGTCTGACTAGAGTTTACACGAGCAAACAAAAACTGTTTCATTCGATGTACCATCTTAAATAAACACATCCCCGCATGTATTAAAATAAGACGTTTTTAAAAGCTCTGGTACCGTATAAAGAAATGCAAAGCCATTATTTTCCGTTGCAAACAAATTATGCTTGGAGACAAAAGGACTACAAATATGACCGCGTATTGAGAGCGTGTCTGTAGTCAAGGATCAATGGGAGTTGTGGTTCACAAGTGGAATGGATACGGAAATTATTGACAGGGCATATCATTATTAGATTAATAATAATAATAAAAAGTTTAAATGGTGGTTTATTTTAATACAATTCATTCTAATTTTTAAGTTGTATCTACAATAATTTACCCATTATTTAATCAAATTAATACATTTGAAAATGTTTAGTATTTTTTTTAAATTTACAATAACTAAATTGGCCATATATATATTTGAGATATTTTAGAAAAACGAATAAACATTTATTTAACCATTTTTCTGTTATTTTAGGTGAACATGGTTAAACTTGTCACCTATTATAGGACCATCTGCTTTAACTCACTGCCAGGAGGAACTTGAGCGCATTGACATTTTCAGGACCCACTGGATAATGATTACATACATCGACTCAACCAAATGAAAGCATACTTCTCCTTTCATATCTAGGCATCTAAAATGGGGCATTGATGTCATCTACTGTACTGGTGGTTTTGCATCAGTAAAGTTGTTTCCAAATTTGAAATTTACAGTGGAGTAGTCACTGGCAATTAGGCTATATTATTTTGCCGATACCTACTTTACACAAAATAGAAGTCAAAAGGAAACTAAAGAAATTGAACAAAGTGAGTTGTCAAAGGAAAGGAAAAAGTTAAAAGTGACTATTACAACCTAGTAAACAGGATAATGAATATGTTTCGGATTCAAGACTCCAACTAACACCCCAACTACCAATAAATGATTTTTTTTTTCCCCCTCCAAACCGGCATAGACACATTTTTGTGAAAACAATCAAATAATCAACACAACTTAAATGAAAACATGGCGGAATAACACATTTCCTGTCAATAAGCAAGTGAATGCTTAAAATAGGTTTAAGAGGAGTTTTGAGAAGACAGACATCACCTCCAGGTTTCGATTTTTTTTTTTTATCTCTCTCTCCATCTTTATTGTATTTACAAGCTTTTAATGAGCTGTATAGGGCTGAAGTATTACAAGCATTTTTGTCATGAGCGCCTCCTGGCATTTTGCTGGTTCCACGTCCACTTTGTTCATCAGCGGTTGTCCGTTTTCAGTCGCTCCTTAATGTGACGTGCCAAAACGAGCAGCAAAAGCAGAGGCTGAGGGACGTGTTTTGGATTATTTTGACCACAAACATACTTGGCTTTCCCTTTCACCCCCAAAATGATTTGGTGCTACCTTGTTTTAATCCAAACAGTGTAGAATCCAGGGATGGCCGTTCTATTCTTTCGTCAAAATTATTTTGTTATCATTAATATTATTTAATTATATGGTTATTTCTGTTGTTCGGGTTTTTGCTTCCATATGTTCAGTCCTTAAAAAAATAATAAATTAAAGAGTTCATAACCTATGCTGCTGCTTCATTTTTTAAGTCTCTTCTTAAAAAGTAACAAAAAAAAAGTAAGTTAAATTTTAAAACAAAAATATTTTCTATGTATAATACATGTATTTAGTGCTTCCGCCATTGGAATCCAAACTGAAAACGGCGGCATGTTTCCGAACCGTACCGCAGAAAAAGGAATTCCAGCGAACGTGAACAGGTCGCTCAAGTTCCACATTTTGCCGAGTGGGTCCGCGCGGGTCTCAATTGTCCTCCGACTCCTCCTCGGCCTCCCGTAGCCACGTGAAGAAGGCCGTCACAGACTTGAGGGCCACGCCTTTGCCCTCCTGCTCCGCCGGGTCTTTGCTGGTCTCCCACTTGTTGAACGCGTCCTCCGAGATGACGTCCTCGTCGTAGAGGCAGTCGAAGAACATCCGCAGGAGGTCTGGCAGGCGGTAAAGACAGACATATTTACTGACTTCCACGTCACTCAACAGGCCACGCCAGCCTTTTAAAGGCACACGCGTTTGACATCACAGATACTACAGAGTAGACTTTAATGACGCTCCAAGTGGACATAAAATATACCTGCATAACACCTGATAAACACTTTGCTATTTCCATCCATTTAAATGAGGATAGGCAATTCCCCCCCCCCCCCCCCCTGATACAAGTCTTTTGAGTGGTCATGGTATGGATTTAACTTTGAAAGTCACATATATATATATATATTTTTTTTTAGATTTTTAGTTAGTGCCAAAACTAGTTTGTGATCAACTGGTTTAAGAAGTTAAAAAAAAAATGTTTTTTACCTGGCTTAACATGCATTTACTCTAAGGAATGAAGATGACTGAAGTCAAGGTAAACTAACAAACACTAACAACAGCCAAAGCAACCTGCGAGGTGGACACTTGCAGCATCCCAAGTTACGAAGGAGCACTTACTGGGAGGCTGATCGAGGGAGACTATCAGCGTCTGAAGTGCATAAAGTGCTTGCAGCTGTCGCTCAGTGTCTGAGTTAAGGTACTTGAGTAATACGGGCAGCCTCCTCTGGATGATGGCTGTGTCTACTTGGCAGTTGGTACCAATGTCTGCCAAGGAAAACACCAAGAGAATGAGTGAGTTCTACTATGACCGGCGTAGAATAAAAAAGAAGGCGGGGCTTACCTTTCACCGCTGCCTTGCACACGGCCGTCATCAGCGCCCTCAGGAAAGGCGATGAGCTCATCTGAGGTTCATCCAGGTTTGCCTGGGTGGCGGACACGTGAAGCAAAAATAATTCTTGCTTAGTACAAATAATGTTATTCTATCTATGCCAACGATGTATAGTGACTTCCACTAATTTGTAGAATAATAGTTAACGTTTCTACATTTCAACCCGAGTAAGTACGTTTGTTTCCGCTGAGAACTGAGCGAGCGCCCTTCCGTACCTCCACCCAATCAAAGATCTGCTCGTCGCTGGCCATGTCCTCCAGCAGAAGTCTCTCCAGTTGCTGGCTTAGCTCCTCAGGGGACAGGGTCTTTTTGGACAGAGCTGCTCCGGGGTCCGTGGCGTCCGACAGGACGAACTCCAGCTTCTGCATGCGAGAGGTCGGTGTCAGTGTGACAAAGGCAAATCTGTGACGGCCACAGAAGCTGGTTGGAGTACCTGTTGTGAGATAAAGGCTTGGACATCCTCTCCCTCTGCCAGGAAGTCGGGCCAGCTGAGGTCAGATTCCCTCCACAGAGAACCCACAGCTCTATGGCTCTGAAGAGACAACCAGCATTGATAATCAGTCAACAAATTAAAAAATGTGAGTATGAGTCACAGCAGAGCTGCTCTTAATAATAGTGCGGGAAAAACAATTGGATTCATGGAAATGTTGCCATAAGAAATTTCAACTATGAAACATCATGACTGTAATTTTAAGGCAAATAAAAAACCTCCGTTCTTATATCAGGAATAAAATGTGCTGAACTATATCTCAGTTTACACAGACATTTGAAGGTCACCTACCATTTGTTTGCATAGTATGTGCAGAATTTCAGATATTAGGATTCCTGCTCTTCCCACAGCTAACAAAGGTTTGCTTAATTCACTGTGGACACAAACAGCACTGTCAAAACCACATTGATTCTTGTCATCAAACCACCAGGTTGGTGATCAGGACCTGAAGAGCTCTCTCATGGAGAAGCCTCCGTCCTTCAGCACGGGGGTTAGCAGCTGGGCCAGGTACAGCCAGATATGAGGAATGTCGATAGCCATATCGTCCGCCTGCTCCAGGATGTCAGCGAACCTGAAAGCACAAAATTGTAAAAAAAAAAAAAAAAAAAAAAAAAAAAAAAAAAAAAAAAAAAAATTATAAATATATATATATATATATATATATATATATATATATATATATATATATATATATATATATATATATGCTTGTGTTTTTTTTGTTTTGTTTGCTCTGATCCAGTAAATGCATCTTGCTAAACAAACCTGTACCTCTGGTCCAATGTGTACGCTGCCAAACTCAGCTAAATTTAATGCTCGGTGGTCGGCTAAATATATTCGCATAATCGCACACTGCGGGTGTTTGGCTCAAAGACAGCAGGATTTTCACATACACGCGTCATATAAATAAAAATACGAGTGTGTGTGGCCATTCAACAGCCCTCTGTGACACTCACTGATCTGAAAATATAACTGGATAGCCAATAGCCCATACACGCCCGTGCCAGCCAATGAAGTCACAGGGCGGCCATCTTGCTCATCCCATCTCGCGAGCAGACTGCCGTATAAACTATATGGTATACGTACAGATGACATATACAGCTCGTAGGCAGTTAGTATAAGGCCGGGGGATGTGTTAGGAAAAAGTAAAAGTAAAACAAAATAAATAAGCTGCTTTGAAGAACTCTCTTTTAATCGCTCTGGTCCTTAGGACTACAATATTAGATTTGGCGGAGGCATGTTTTGTTGAATTACAGTTATAATTCTTTAATAAAAACTATACAAAATTCCTCCTGTAAACATCATGAGACAAATAATTTATACATGTATTTAAGGCAAGCTGTAAAATGTCTGAAGTCCTCTTGTTTATGTTTAACCAATTTAAAACATATATCATGCTGTTTCTACTAAGTATTGTCTCAAATATTCTCCAATTTCGATACTGTAAAGATCATATTCCGAGAAACGTTTCTTGGGAGGAGCAATATGGCGGCCTCGCGACTTCAAATGTCTCGGCCTATCGGCTATCCAATCATATATTTAGATCAGCGGTGACACTATGGCCCAACGTGACTCAAATCCAAAAATATTGATTAAGCATTAGTTTTTAACCGCCAATGCGGATCTCTACACGAGTCACCACTGATTTGCGTGCAGTCCTAGTAGGTAAATACAGCAGTTGAGCAGGTCGGTAACCAGCTTGGTATGTATAGGAAGTAAAGAATGAAGGTTGTAGGTTGTAAATATTTAGGTAGGTAGCTGGGTACATATTTATAGTCTTAGGCTGTACAGTGTGCTTGAGTGTGAGGGATACAGACCCTTTGTAAAACTGTTCTTTTGGCAAGACTCCCTGCTGCACCAGCTGGAAGAAGAGCATGCCCATGTGGTCCCGTGTGATCTGACTGCGCTCCAGCGTCGACTCCACTCCGACGCGCACGAAGATGTGCAGCTGGGGGGCCGAAACCAGCTCGTCCACACACTGAACAGCCTCCTGCAAGAGGAGGGATATGACAATTGTTAAAGTCAATGGATCCCATCAAGGGGTGGGGGAAAAAAATAGTCTACAGTGAATCTCAGTACTTTATAATCGTTAATGTGGAGGAACTCGTCAATGATGGACTTGGACTTCCTCTCCATGTCCTCCTCAGACAGGACCAGCCTCTCTGGCGTCGGTGCCACTGGCTCGGGTTTAACTGTCAAGGTGTCGTAACAACAGTGTCAGTCTGAGGTGGTTTGATTTTTGTTACATTGCGTTATTGCCATCTTATTGGCCCTCCTTACCGGGCTCTCTGGTTCTGCTACGGTCTGGTTCTGGCTCTGCCTTGTCCTCCGTGACACTCGGTCTGCGGGGCTCTGCAGACTCACTCTCGCACTCCCTCCGTGTCTCCTCCGGGGATTGGCCCTCTCGCAGCTCTTTGGAACTGTCGCCCCTGTTGAGAGACGCGAGCCTCGGCGACGACGACAATGACGGCGTCGTGTGGGCCTGTGGCTTCTCGCTGCGCTCCCGCACTGCGGTGCTACGATTGCTGGACATCAACAGAAAACATGGCATCGTAGTGATTTAACCAGGTGAAACTTTGGAGGATTCTTTTTTTTAACTGAGGTATTTGAGTCATCATTTCACAACTACATTAAATGGGGTTATGTACAAGTGTTTGTCTAAAAATAAATAACTCAGCAGTCAACAATGACACTTACCTGACTGAATTGATGTTATTGATAGTCTACTTACGTCAGCATGTGTATGCACCAATCTGTATATGTGCTCCATTTGTTTGCTCACCTTCCAAGAGTCCGCCTAGAATCAAAGTCTGGGGTCTGTGGAGGAGTTGACGAGGCCTGTTGAGACAAGAGTGTGGACTGCAGCACCGAGTAGTGGTTGAGGCTGCTGCCACTGCGCGATAGTTCTGTGAGGAGGAAGGAGAAAAGGATTAGCTGATGAATGGGCGCTATAACAAACTACAAGGAACATTACTTGTTACATAATGGGAAATATACAGAGTGAGTTGAAGATATAGGACATTGAAGCGTAAAGAGCAGACCTGAGTCGCTGGCCTTGGCTCCGCCGCTGCTGCCCTTCACCCACGTCACTTGAGCCCGCGGGCCGAGCTGGATCTTCTCATCCATTTGAGGCTGCAGAAACAGCGAGAGTGAGAGTGATGACACCAACTTTGGAAGATCTATGGATCTACTTAATTCCTATAACTATTTTTTTTGGACAACATAAATTGGGACACTCAGATGTTGCAACACGTTCAGTACTCAGTGTATCCAGCAGGAGGAGCCCTTGAAAACCTAACTAGGTTGAGTTACACACAAGCATCCAGCAGGGGGAGTTGGAGATTCTGGGGCTCAGACAAGGACAGGGACCACATTGAAACAAAAACAACTGGACTGACAAGTTGGACCACCCAGACCACTGATGTGACAATGACTCAAAGTGCGACCAACCTGAACCACAGAATGTGACATCGGCAAGATTCAAACCCTCGTGGTTGGTGGATTTCACTTAGTAGCCAGAAATGTACTTTTTGTGAAATGACATGCCATTTTTGAGGAAAAATGGTGAATACGTGAGTTCCTTCAGTGATTAAAAGAGGACATAACAGAGGATGGGCTTCTCCCCTCAAAATCCGCAAATAGGCAAATTTGCAAATGCTAAAACCACAAAATGCATATGTATATGAATATGCAAATTATCACATTATACTTGAAGACAATAATTGTTCGAGAGAGCAGTTTTCAGAGATATAGCAGGGATTTCCAAATCAAGTCACCGGCCGTACCAGCAGCAATGAATAAATTCCAGAGTAGTGGTGACATTGCAGCGGTGGCTCACCTTGGAGATCTTTGGGATCTTATTCGGGTCAATGGTCCTACTGCTCTTGGTCATGGGCACAGTATTCCAGGTCTCTTCTCTGGGCATGCGCGGCTCTCTCTGCTCTCGGAGATCTGTGCAACAAAATGCGATGCGCCCACAATAAATCAACAAAGTAACGCATAATTGAAACCGAACATCAAAAGTGAAGATAGCTGACAGCAGAGGCTTCCTGTAGGCCGCTAAGTAAAGTATCGTATTTGCATGATAGGAAGTGGGAATATTCACAGACTTCGTAGCCGTGCAGGAGTGAGTGGAAGGCCTATCAAGATGATTGCCTTACCTCCTCGTCGCTTGTTCTCCTTGGAGAGCAGCTGCTGGTGCACTTTTCTCTGCTCTTCCTGCTCTTCAATTTTGGCCTCCTTGTGGATCTGCTCAATGGTTTTGGGCCCCTGGTCGGCTCTTCTTGACACCCAGTTGTGCTGCAGAGACAGCGATGAACACGCGGCAGCGTCAGGTTAATTGCTCTCAAACTGTATGGCAAGCCAGAATTTGCGGTTAGGCATTTGCAGTTCTTGGGGAACCCTCATATCTGTTTTTCACCTACTTCGACACTACTGTAATTGAAGGAATGTCAATGATGGTGTATCCCACTTAGCAAAACTAATATTTACACATAAGACAAATACCTCACAAAGGCCTTTGACATGTCCACAAACTCACCAATCTCAGGTCAATGACATCCTGCAACATAAAGCGTATCCGAGACGACGTCTTCCTCTCCTTCACTATTTTTTCCATCTGATTGAAATACTGATCCATTCGAGGCTGGGGAAAGGATTAAATTAAACAAGAGCTGATTAATCAAAATTGCAGGATGAGGTCGCAGACCAAATGTCATTATTAGGCGTACCTTGGCTTTTTCAAAGTCGAGGTCTTTGCCAATGGTGGTGAGCAGCCTGCACAGGCACTCGACCGACTCTTCATCGTGGTTCTTCAGCAGCTTGACCACGCAGTCGTGCATGATGGCCTCCGTCAGCATCTTGAGCTTGAAGAGCTCCCCGATGAACTTGATGTTGCCGATAGATCGCCGCCGCGCCTTGTCCTTGGCCTCCTCTAACTCCTCCTGAAGCCGCTCGCGCTCCGTGGACTGTGTGGACAAGATCAACATCAATAAAAAATAAAATCTGTAATAAATAATAAATTCACAATACATGTCATAAAACACAGAAAAAGATCCAAAGTGATTTTGAAAAGCTATAATGAAGCTGAAGTAATAGTAGTAGTGCAATTGAATAATTTGTGGTGTCAGGATATCTGACTGTTTGGCACATCCGCCTCAGTACAGGTCATGGGTTGAAATCTGGGCTCCGGATGATCTCTCATGATACACTGATTGAAAATGTCTAGGCTTAAAAATAATAATAAAAAAAAAAATGCTGGCACGTACCGAATCGGCAGAGTCCAGCTCTTTCTGCTTCTTCTCAAACACCACGTCGTCCACTTTGTCCTTTTCAAACTCCTTCTGGCAGCGGTGCAGCAGCAGTTTGCGAAAGTTGACTGTGTTGTTGGGCTTGTCTGATATTTGCACCCTGAGCTGTAACATACAACATAATCACAGACATGGTGGAAACAGAACAAGTCTGTGATCATCTTGCATTTGCAAAAACAATGTCTGCTGAATAATTTATTTAGACTATATTTGTGAGCAAAATTATGCAAAAACTAAGCAATACATTTTGACTTTATGCTAAAATTAATTTTGTAATTATTTTCTCAGGGTATAATTCATCAATCCTAACGACAAAACGTGAGTATTTGCATGCTTCAGAGCTTCCGAAAACAGGTGAGTCATGATCATCGTTAACCTGAGCCCTGAACAATTGTGATGTCATTTTCAGTCTACAGCACTTAGCAATATGGCCGCCATCTAAGATGGATGACAACAGGTCGATTTCCCTGCTTAACTCATATTCAACAAACGCAACATTAATCAGAACATCGTGTTTAGAGTAGTGGGGCTGCACAGAACAAATATAAAAAAAGAACAAAAAAACAAAGACAAATTTCGGAACAAATTTGAAATAGTTTAATTGATTTATGAAAAAAAAAAAAAGCAGGAAGAAATAATTATGACTTGCGAGCCGCATTTCGAGAATGCGCATTTTGCCCACAAAGTTTCCCAGGTGTCAAGAGTATAAAAAAAATCATCCCAAATTTTGTACATTCTGCCCTTTACACTATTTCATCCTTGGCTCATGGTCATCACACCAACTCATTTTGACACGAAATCGTGAGTGCGACTGCTTGCTTGAACTTTCTTTTTTGATCAAAGTATTGAAGTTATTCGATTAATCGTTGGAGCCCTAGCTTTACCTCAGCAAGGCACCGGCACATGTGGCCGTAGGCGACGGAGAAGCTGGGCTCATCAATGGCTTTCTCGAAGACGAGGTCGATCACCCCCTTGAGTCGCTCTTCCGTGTCGATGGTCAGGTCCGTCACCTGCTTCATCAGCTGGCTGAACTTTTGAGGCGTGAGCTTGTTCAGGATACTGCGCACTTTCCTGAAAAGCTCCTGAAGGAGGCAGGGTCCCAGCAAAAAAAATAAAATAAAAATGCAGGTATTCCATCTGTGCATGATAGTTAAAATACACTTTCCTACCTGTGTTCTCAGCATCTCTGGGTCGTCGACGACAGACTCCCGCTTGGAGCCTGGCTTCCAGGCGTTCTCCGCCTTCTGCAGTTTAACGTCGTCATTCACCGGCACGCTCATGATGATCTTCCTGGGAGGAGGCCGCCGTGTGCCCATGCTCATGAGCTGTGAAGACGGATGGGTTGAATCCAGTAAAGTATATTATCGTGGTTTGTATCAAAAGCAGTCAATGAGCTCTAGAAGAGTTTGTCCGGGTATTTATGTGACTCACCATAGCACCACGTGCACCGCTCATCTGTCTGCCAAAGTCTGCAAAGGCAGGTGTGAAATCGGGACCCCTGGAAATCACCCTGGGATCCGCCGCTCGAGAAGGCAACTTGTTTTGGTTAATCTGCAATGGCATGCATGTCAGGTTAAATGAAAACTCTAAATTACACATCAAGTGTGAATATAAGTATGCCTCTATATGTGCCCTGTGATTGACTAGTGACCAGTCCACGGTATGCCCCGTCTTGGGACCACAAGGTGGGCGTGCTATCGAGAATGGATGCAATGACATTAAAAAATCCTCAACAGCAGAGGGAGCAGTCATTCTCTGCTAACATTGGAGAAAAGGGCTTACAAAAAGAAATAAGTTGTGCATTTTTGACAAAGTTTGGCCTAACGGTGACCTGTCGCAACCGATAGGCATGCTACAGTAGTTTTTTTTTGCTTGGTGCATTTTTTTTAAACTGTACAGGCTGTACGTTATCTGAGCCCTGCTCAGCGGGCGGTCCAGTGAGAGAAGTCAGAACCAGATGTGGAGGGAAAGAAAAGAACACAGAAGCGAGAGGGACGAGTGGAAGAAGAGCGGGTAAAAAAAAAAAAAGAAAAGAAAAAAGCATTTGGATAAATGACCTGCTCTCCTCTTTTTCCTATAAGATCTAAAACTATAACTTTTGATATCAGCCAGTTTAGCGGCTCTTTTGGCAGAGGTGGGGGCAGGGAACGGTCTCTTAACGCTGCCAAGTGTGACATAATGGCAGTGTGATTTTAATCAAAACAGGATTTCAGCAGACCCCCGCGCTCCACATTACACACTCAAACACAAAAATTGGGAGCCTCTTTCGCGCAGAAGACCCGTTTATTAATCAACAGTTTAGTGAGCGGAGGCGGGATATTGCTGCAACTGTGTGCGCTTTCTCACTACATCCCACAATTGGATTACATTTGTTGCACAAAAAAAAAAAAAAAAAAGAAGTCCAAATCAAAACTGAATATTTAATTATTTAATATCTAGTAGCAGTTTAACCAGTCTGAATAATTAGGCTACAAAAACTCTGTACTGTTAATTGCCTTTTTTTTTGTTTTGAACTGCTATTCACTTTTAAAGGAGTTAACAAGTTGTACCTCCTTAAGAGGTGGTCAATGACGTTGGCTTGCCAGAGGCTGAGCTGTATTGTACTTGTTTTTGCAGCAAATTGGTTGCTAGAACACAATGCTTTTCCACTGTACTATATGTTACGTATAACAAAACATCCCCAACACATTTTAAGTTGATTAGTAGCATAACTAGTATTGAACAGAAGTCCAGAACAACATCAGTGGCAGTTGTTATACAAGTAGTTACGCATTAGTAATTGTATGTGCTTAGTGGTTCGATGTCTTATCTGTTATTTCCCGTGACCTATTGTGCCTGTGCTTTTTACTTTACTGATGACTATGCCTTGTTTTTGTGCCTTATCTACACCTGGGAATGAAAGGAAAGCAATTTCGATTACTCTGAATGTCTAGCAGGGCGGCATGGCGGTTGAGTGGTTAGCACGTTCGCCTCTCAGTACTGAGGATGCAAGATCGAGTCCGGGCTCCGGCCTTCCTGGGTGGAGTTTGCATGTTCTCCCCGTGCCTGCGTGGGTCTTCTCCGGGTACTCCGGTCTCCTCCCACATTCCAAAGACATGCATGGCAGGTTAATTGGGAGCTCCAAATTGTCCCTAGGTGTGCTTGTGTGTGTGTGGATGGTTGTTGGTCTCTGTGTGGCCTGCGGTTGGCTGGCAACCAGTTCAGGGTGTACCCCGCCTACTGCCCGAAGCCAGCTGGGATAGGCTCCAGCACCCCCGCGACCCTTGTGAGGAGCAAGCGGTTAACAAAATGGATGGATGAATGTCTAGCATGTGAAAGAATTCACAAAAAAAGCTCACTGACTTTATATTTTACTGGCAGTGTAAAGAGGAATATAATGTCTTAATTATAATAGTTAAAAAATAATCAATGCTTTTATATGTTTGTGTTGTATGTTTGAGCCTTCATCTCAAATCTAATCTTAAGATACAGAAGTAGAGTTCCTCTGCTACAATAATTGATGCTGTTGCTATGCTGCAATTTCTTTTTTCCACCAAAGCAACACATGCCTCCGGGCATAGAGAAAGTCAAGAAATGCACATATGGCTGTACTGTTGCAAATCAATAAAATGAGCGTGCAGAGAAGTCAGTGATTAATGAGGATTTTGTTGCTAGCATAGAAAGCCATTTGAAAGGTTTATATGCTGTACTCTTTGTTCTCATTCGTAAGACAATTCAGCACACTTGTAGTCTGTCAAATAAAGGCAGTTCTTAAAGCCTTTATTTAATATCCTACTAGTGTATTGATTTTTTGTTACTAGAAGGATAAAAAGCATACTAGTGCATGGACCTTAAACTGGGTACTAGGGAAGGGGCTTTCTATAAGCCTGTAGATAAATACCAGTGTGGACCATCAGGTGTGGTACCTACCGAGCATAATCAACCCAACCATCAGCCTCTACCAAATAATTTATTCACCTTGTCGAGCACCACATCACTGATTGGAGGGAGACCCTCTGGTTTCTGAACACAGGCGGGCATGAACTGGAAACGCAACAAGAAGCCCCTGTCATACTGCCGCTTCTTGCTAGGATCGGACAGGTCAGGACCAACTAGTACAGTGAAAGAAGAAGAAGAAGAAAAAAAAAAAAAGACAGTTATGATAACTCCCTTCGGAGTATGACTGGAAAGAGGTGTCAAAGTTCAACTGTATTTGCATATAATCTACTTGTTTAAATCAGGATTATGCTAAAATATAATGCTATAATTAGGCTCCTATTAAGAGTCAACTTAAAATTGAGTAAATTTCTGGTTTATTCTTTAAAAAAAAAAAAAAAAAAAAAAATCCCATATAGTTGTTAATTTCTGGAATGTTGCAACCCTAGACCTGAGTGGAATTTCTACCACCTTCTATCTCCTGCGAGGCCCCAGTGGAGTTGTCTTTGTCCCCAGGCGACACTCCGCTGTCGCTGCTCTCCGTTTCAGAGGTATGGCCTGCCCCGTTTCTTAAAGGCTCCGGCTCGGCATCGCCGTTCTCCTCTGGGACAGTCAGCCTTCTGTCGGTCTCGGGGCTGCTGGCAGGAGCTGGAGTGTCAGCAGAGGGGAAGAGCGATGGCGGGGCCCCGGAGACCCCCAGCAGAGCCGTCTGGAGTGCCGGATCCGCGGCGACAGGATCTACGGGCCGAGGTTTGTCCTGTAGCAAGAGTTCATATATAGGTGTTCTTTGACCTTACTGGCATACTACATTTGAAGGTAACATGGTGTGCAATCATGAACCACCTTAGTTTCCACAGTGGCAAAAAGAATACGACACAAAAAAAAAAAGCATGCACGCTATTGATGCACTTGCTGTCATTAAATTCCGAAAACATTTATTACAGTGAAGAAGCTGTGTAGCATTAGAAATACTATTATGTCCTGTTCCAAGTCCCAAAAGTATGTGCACTTATAGCCAAACTACCCAAATCTAACAAAATAATTAATATTATTATTTTGGTAATTTAAAAAAAACAAAAAAAAAACAAAAAAAAAAACAAAACAAGCTGAGACAGAGGATACGTTTCTTCAGCAAGACTAATCTAACTATATGTCACATGACTACTTTTTCCAGTGATGGCCATCTGATGGTGGCTAGAACATATTGTAGGTAGTACAACTAATAACCCTGAAATTGCATATGCTCCAAGCTCCATTAGGTCAGCAGTATGGGAGCCTTTGGGCCACCTGGCGAAGAACCGAGATGGAAATCATGTACGTGACAAAAGCCAGACTGCTTGCAATAAGTGCTTAATTGAAGAAGAAAAAAAGAAGAAAAAAAAAAACTATAGGAGACGCTGCATGTCTGTTCTTGTGTCTGCTTCATCTATCCAATGGAATTCTGCTTTGGGGCTTTGTCTACAGCATTAAACCAAACACAAGCCATGAAAAAGGCTATGAAAAAGCATGGGTGTGGTTGTCCATCAATGAAGAGCAGGAAATGAGAGAAGCACAAAGCTGAATTTACAAACAGTGCGCTGAATGAGCAGTGAGGATGATGGATAACACCTTGCTCGACCCAAAAGCCATGTCTAAGCGCTTTCCTGCGGCACATGTGGAAACATTTTCCGCATGATTTATTGTGCATTTCTGCTCCCCTCTCTCTCTCTCTCTCTCTCCAACTGTCGTGCTTCTTCGATACGCTGATATTTTTCAGAGGAGTTCGTTTTGAAAATGAAGCGCACAAATCTGTGAAAAATGTCATAGCACCTTCCTTCTCTTACCTCATTTTCCTTCAGAGGTGCGTCTCCGGCGGGAATCAATTCATTTGGTTTCCTCCAGGTCTTTGGTATAGCAGCAGAAGTCTGATTGACTGCAAATGAAAGTAAAGATTTGTTGCAGTTTTCATTTAGTCACACAGCACATTTCAGGTCTTTAGAGTTCGCATTGAAAGCCAACATTTCATTTTCGAAATGAAAAGCTTTAGCGGGGACACATTATGGAAAATTGGCGTTTTAATTCCATGTATACATATAATTTGGTCGCCTGAGAGCCTGTCCACCCATCAAGAGTGAATAAAACAACCTATTACATCTTTAGTTTAGGGCCACACAGTGTATAAGTACTGTACTGGAAAAGTACCACAATACTTCGGCATAAAAATTACACAACACGTTTTCAGTACTGATGTTCTAAGAGAGAACGTGACAGACGCTGGCTTAAAGAATCACTGCACAAATACAGTCATGTTTTTAAGCTTTTTAATACAATGCCTCTACATGTAATCTTTTGGAACTGTTTTGTTTTTAAACTTCAAACTAGTGTTTAATTCTGTGATTATGTTGGGACTTCAAAACACTTGTATCTCAAATCATCTTTCCCCATTGAAATGAGTGAAAACCGTTGGAAATTAATGGAAATTAATCCTTCCCAGCAGCTAATTAAAAAGCCACCCAAAATTAAAAATAAGAAAAACTGCACTCAGCATTTTTAAAATCAGAATTATATCTCAAACATACTGTACACAATGAAGGTTCTGATCAAAGATGTGTTTCCAGTGTGCTTATGTACCTGTAGTGGGGCTCTTCCGAGTGAACGAATTATGCTGAGGCTCCGTTTCAGCAATGCCTCCAGGTGCCTCTGCCCCAACCCTAGTGACAAGGTCATTTCCGTCCAGGGTCTGCTTGGGCTCATCGGTCTCTGCTGTGGCTTGCACAAGAGGCGGAAGGCCCGGGGGGAGCCTGACACGTAAAGACATGACGGGACTGGAGGTCAGGGCAACGGGCAGCACCGTCAAAGTTGCCATGGGGGCCAGCTCGGCAGCAATGGGCACCTCTGGCCTGACATCAGAGGGTAAGGTTTCTAAAGAGGAGGTCTCTTGGAAAGTGGGAGAAGAAGTAAGAGGATGTGCTCCAGATGGGGATGCCGAAGGAGTCTCAGGGGCTGGCACGTCCATATCAGTGTCAGGGTCTGCAAGACCATTCACAGCCTTGGATATCGGCGATGGCGAGACTGTCAGAGTCCGTGAGGGGGCGTCCGTCAGAGGCTTGTCAGCAGCGGGAACATAAGGTGCCGCCGAAGAATGTTTATGGTCACCGCCAGAGAATGTAGCAGTCGAGGGTGGCCGATCACCAGTGTCGACAGCTGTGGGCGGGAGGGCCACAATAGCGGGTTGGGAGGCAGGGAAGGCAAGCTCTGGTTCTACAGTGGAAGAGGTTTCTGATGCAGGAGCGCTGGCTTCCAGTCTTTCCAGGGGAGCTTCCGGCTGCAGGAGCCCAGGTGAGGAAGACTTTTGGACAAATGGCTCCAATTTTGGTGTCTCATCTGGAAGAAACAAAAGAACAGTTTGCCAGCACCAATTAGGAATGAGGGTGAAAAGACAGAACATTTGACAAGAAAAAGACGGCAATTGTGGCGTTCACAAATTTCAGGACTCTTCAGTAAGTGTTGACAAAGTGATGCATCAATGTTGCATGATTATGTGCTGTGACTTCCACTTAACATGCACAAAAAGGTGATTTCAAAATAAGATACTTCAATGTGTTGTCAAACTGACAGTGATGTTCCTGTTCATCAAGATTAAACCAAATTTGCTAAGCATATCGGTGTCCACAAAAGTATTGATACATTCAACTCATTTGAATAATTAACATTATTTGAATTAGATATCATATAATTTGAACATCACATTGTCTCTCATCTGCCCATTCCTCAATGTCAGCTGACTATTTAACTGTGTTGGGGGGGTTGTTGTTTATAACAACTATTTCATCATTGTATGGTGGCTTTGCTACTCGAGCCAAAGTTCCCCTATTTTCTATTCCCTATTATTCTGAAATTTTACCAGAAAGTCCATTTTTTTTTTGCCAATAATTTATTTTTGTCTCCAAATGGAACAAAACTGTTTCCAAATCCAAACAAATAGGTCACACATTGTCCAGAATGAACCGTGATCAAATTTCAAAGAATTTTAGTGTGGAGAGGATATGTTGAGGCACACCTGGTCCTGGTTTGGCATCTGGAACTCCGGTTGTTGCTGCTTGCTGTGGCTGCTGCGGGGCCGCGGAGGGCTCCAGCGCAAAGTCTCCGGAAGCGGCGTGCTGAGGCTGGGGAGGCTGCGAGGGTGACTGCAGCTCCGGTGTCTGCCTGCTGCTCAGCGGCTGCTGTGATTTGAGGTGGAAAACGTAAGGATAATAATGAGGGTGGGGCTGGGAAAGCTGGGCAGCACAAATCAACAAAAAGGTACAGCGATGCAAGCCAGCATAGGACACACACAGCACACAATTTGGAATAAGACATAATAAAAGAAGCAAGAGGATGTAGTTTAATATGAAAGTGATTGCAGCACAAAGGATGCAGAAACATACATGTAAAAAAACAAAATAAAAGACCAAAAGACAGAGGAAGATGCAAGACACTGTTAACATTTAGGTACACACAGGTAGGACAATGAGGCGCCACATCAACCTTTGCAATCAAGCTGCTCTTAAAGTGGTAGTGCACTGAGCCCTACCTGAGGGGGGGTTGGAGTGGAGGAGGGAGGGCCAACAGGGGGCGTTGAGTTCCTGCTCCCCGAGCCCCCAGCCATGATCTCCTCTGTGATGTCCTTTCCACCTTGACTGGGGTCGCGGATACGAATCTGGGAGGACAATGGCACAAAAACAACACACCTCACTAAAGCGCACAAGTCCAACAACAGCTGCTGAGGGTCCTTGTAACCCATATTTGTACAGTAGTCTATCACTAATTCAGTAGTAAAGTTAGAGTTACAGTACATATTTGTATTTGTCATGAACTGGAGATCCCCCATGTTAAAACTGGTGAAACAATGCTGAATGAACTTCTAAGGTACTGACTGTTTTCTTCTCGCGCTTGGCTGGTGGAGGTTGCTGTGGTGTAGGCACTATGATGGGCGGCGAGGCCGAGTATACAGTCTGCCCTGGATAGTAGGGCGGACCGGCTGTGGGAACGGGGGCGGGGACAGAAGGGGACACGGGTGGATGGTACCTGAGGGGATCTTCGGAAAAAAAAAGAGAATGGTTTAGTATGACTATGTTAAAAATCAAAGATGACAATTGTGTGCCTTTGGAAAAACTTACGATACGGGGACGGGTACTCCCCTGGTCCTGGACCTGGATAGAAGGTGCCAGACCCCGGGGGCTGGACAGAATACTGCTGAGGAGGTGCCACGTAAGCAGTGCTGTGGCGATACTGCAAAGAGAAAGAGCCATTATTGATAAGTGGCAAGACAAGAGCGCTCCTCTCCTGGGGCACATTTAGACAACAAAATTGATATTTTGCCTCGTGCTCAAGCTTTCTCTCTACTTTTCACTACTTCCATTCCTCACAAAGCAAATTAGTGACATTGTGTTGAAGGCGCAGAGTCACGACCTTGTCAGTCTCACCACGGAAACAATTTGCAGGTCATAATTATGCGCAATACACAGCTGAGTCACTGCGTCTCACCTGTGGGATGTAGTACTGTGCAGCCTGTGGCGACGGGAAAGGCATGGGCGCCATGGCCATCATGATTGCTTGATTAGTAGGGTAGACGGCCGCTGTGGGAGCCTGGGAGCCGGGTCGTATGGTGGGCGTGTTCGTGGGGATGGTGGGCCTTGCAGTCTGCATCTGAGCCCTCTGGAAAAACTGTGAAGAAAAACAACAAAGAGAGAGAAAAAAAAACAACAATATATAGCTATTGATACCCGACAAAAATTATTTACAGCAGAGGAGATTGGTTTGTTGTGCAAATTTCAACCATTTCTACTGCTTATTAGACACTTTGCCCGTCACGTTTGTCATATAGAGCAGTTCAAAAATAAGAAATACAAGTATTTTGAGAGTACAATGACACTCAGAGCGCTAAATTGTCGATGATACTGTTCCACTCCAGTCCTGCAGGTGCTGATAAAGTGCATTACAAATACGCTACCAAGTTATTGCCTCACACCGAAGTTGGATCAGTGCCCTGCCTCACCTCAATTCAAGCACACAATAATGAAAAACAAATACATTTCAACGTGGGCATCTTTATCTGCGACAAAATCTAACCAGTTCTTTCCATATTTAATGGAATCACAAAATGCAGTTAAAGCACAGAACTGCTAGTTAACGAAATATATATTAACACACTAACCAACCAACCACATGCTTTTAAGCTTGGCAGAGGTTCAAAAGCTGAATCCACTCAATAGCACAGATACAACCTAAAATAACAAAACAGCCTCACACCACTAATGATTACACTAAATAAACAATTGTTTACAGTACTTTACATTGGACAATAAAGGGAGCATACACAGAAGGTTCCTTTTGTGACATCACAGAATCACTGTGCTTTGTGAAGCTGCCAATGACGCAGTGTTGCAGTTTTGTTTTTTTTGTCCAAAAGTGATCCAGCCCGAGGTGAGATGCCCATTTCACACTTGCACTAATTTCAATATTTGCTGTTGTAAAACTTAAAAAAAAAAAAATACATAAAAATAAATAAATAATCTGGCTCCATGTTTCATAAAAATATTTGTGACCTGGAGCACTTAGACTTCATTAATATCACTACTCAGTATTTAACATTATACACCATTGTAAAGGCTCTTCAAGTGGCCTACTTGATTGGTTTAAAGTTTATAAGTCGGCTTGATTGATTGTTGTAAGCACCCTGCTGGCATTGTAAGACTTCAACAAAGCAACCACTTTGAGATTGAATTGATGCCTAGTCGAGTGGATGAGCATTTCCTGAGAAGAAAACGGATCCATATGGAAGGCGCGTGAAGCTTGTTCTAAAACCACCAAATGGTTCACTGCTTCTGCCTCTTTAATGATAATTTTCTTTTTTGATGACAAATATTCAAAATCATAATCAACCTTAACACTACAGTAGGATCTGCCTACATTAGATGAATTACAACTGTCGACATGTAGGAAATGTACAACGTGAGATAGATTTATATGCATAAAAGTGCATTTGTAAAATTTATCCAGTTGTTTGAGAATTTTCACAAGGAAACTGTAGATTTTTCAAAAAGTTTAATTTTTTGAGGATGTTAAAATTTTCAAGTTAAAATGATTTGAAACAGTTAAGAAATGTTGAATTTTGGGTGAAAAATGTCTCCTTAAATTTCAGAACTTTCTCTAGGAAAACGTGGACTTTTCACAAAGGAGGAATTTTTGGATCCTCAAACTACTTTAATTCAGAATGATTTTAAGTAGTTGAGAAATTATGAATTTGTATTTTTAAAAACCTGCATTAATTTGGGAAGTCGCTCGAGAAAACTGGAATTTGCCAGTTTTAACTTCACTCTTTCTTTGTGTGCTGTTGAAGTGTCCTTGGCCAAGACACTGAATCCCAAGTTGTCTGTAGCTCGGCATTGTAAATGGGAAAAGAAAAAGATTAAATTAGTAACATTTCCTCATGGAAAATGTGGACTAAAAAATTGGAATATTGGGAATGTTGGAATGATTCGACTTGGCTAATTTGAGGTGAATTTGGAAAACTTCTCCATTAGGTGAATTTGTCAAGTTTATACATTAAAGCTGCTGAGCGCAGAAAATTCAACTTCGAATCGCTACTGCCACCTGTGGCCAAAAAATGAAACTGCACACTTCCTTCTTCACATACACAACGCGCACATAATGTCATATGGCAGACAGAAGGAAGGGAAATTCGAACCTGAATCGGGTCTGAAAACTATAACCCATTGTGAGCAGCTAAGGTGTTAAACTACCATTTAGAAGACGTTCCAGTCAAAAGTGGTCAAATAAACAGGCTATTGTAAAAATATTTTTGGCCAAATTGTTTCATAGAGCAGCTTGAATATGAATGAATTTGTTACTGGTGGAAAATGTAGAATTACAGGAATTTAATTTGTTTTTTATTTTTTAATCCTAGTCTGTCCTAAAGGAGCTGAATATTTTGACATTGGAAAGGTTTAAATTAGTTGAGAAAGGTGGAAGTATAAAAGCACTTCAGCGTTTGCATAATTAATCAACTTCAATGGCTTTTCTTGTAAACTGCTCACTGGAAATATGGGAAGTTGATCAGCAAAAAGATTATAATAAATCTCCTGTAAGTGTATCCATGCAAAAGGGATATAATGGGTTCTCTAGATTGTCTTACTATCGAGGGAGCACGATGTTAGTAAAACGTGCATATGTGCCTTGTTAATGCCACATGCTGTTGGTGCAAGTGTGCAAGCTGGTTAGGAGATGAGTCATGCACAAAGACAAAATGGCAAATGATGAATGGGTGCAAGTCAAAGTGTTTTCTCTACAGCAGGGGTGGGGAACCTACAGCCAGTGGGCAAAAATGCAGCTCATAAATGTGCATCATGTCTAATAATAAACACGAGTTTCATCTCTGCATCAGGATTTGTTCCTAAATTTAGTGGGGCCCTCTGAATACTTCAAAACAGGCCAACGGTTCCCCACACCTGCTCTGTACAAATAAAAAAAGATGACGCCAGGGGTCCGTCACATGAGGAGGGGACGGGAGAGCCAGTTGCGATGACCCTCATCATCATCATCATCATCATCATCACCATCCTCCTCATCATCATCATCATCATGCCATGCAGGTCAGCCGGTGCAAACGTATTACCTGGATGGGCCTGAATCCTCCCTTGAGAGCAGGAAAGAGAGAAAAGCCAATTGCACTGGTGAGACTGCAGACACGCGCATGCAGGCACACAACACGCAACCATTTCTGTCGAACCGACACGGACCACCAATGGGACGAAAAGTACCAGCCTCACAATGAGCATTGAGCAAGAGAGCCAGTGGAAAAACGCTTGCTGGATACAGTCACAATTTATTGGCTTGTCCGCATGTACACACTCACATACAACCACACACGAAGGAAGGACAAACAAACACGTCCACACACCTGCAGATACACACGACACACTAATACGCACACGTGGTCAAAGACAGCGTCACCAACCAGCAGCAACACGACACAAAAAGACAAGTACACACAAACGGACTCAAATCTGTAACCCCTCTCGCGCACACACAAAGATAAACACACATTCAAAAATACAAACAGACGAAAACCTTCAGCCACACGCACAAGCTACCCACGTATACACAAAACACACATTGAGCCACAAACCTAAAGCCACAAACACTCAGTGAAGTAGACACATGCTTTCACAATTCAGCATTGGTCACTTAGACCTGCAGTGTAAATCCAGCACTTAAATACTTACATTAAAAAAAAAATATATTAGCCCAACGGCTTGAACCTTGAACCTAATTTTTCTCTTTCATTTTCTAAAGGAGAAACATTTATCTGTTTCCCCTGAACTGCGTCACTTTCTTATCACTGCTTGCCTGCCTTGCGCACACAGCCACTCACAAAGCGGCTCTGAACAAACACTTCAAATAACACTTGGCCCAAAAGTGGTCAAATGAATCTAATAATAGGTGCGAGTGATGCGTCCCTCTTCTAATAATCATTCCAGTCAAAATACAGACAAAACAATGTTTGAATCTGATGATGTAAAAATCAAGGCTCGGTTGGGTGTTGTTTTCTCCCCCAGGAGCCATAACGGAGACAGGCGTAATATTGTTATTATTGGTCACAATGTCTGCTAAGTGTAGCTACAGGATGGGGATGTGACTCACGGTAGTACCAAAATTAGAAAAGACAAGCTGCTGTCCGATCACCCTCACTGTGAGATTCGATGTAGCGGCGAATGGCCACAGAGGCTCAATAGGGTCCCAAAATGCTAATTTAGCAAAACCAGAGGTGGCCAGGGAATACCTCTCTGAAGTGTGCGAGTTGTATGTGTGAGTTGCTTTGTGTACTAGTATGTTTGTCTCTTTTTGTATGTCTTGCTTCAGGTTTGTGACTTTGTGTGTAAATGCAAGTACAGTACACTACCCTTTATTGACATCCGATTAAGATGTTCAGCTTCTAATAAATTCATTAAAAATAAATAAATAAATATGACCCAAAAGAAAAAGTGAAAAAAAAATCAAACCATTAAGTGCATATTTATTCTGTTAAAAAAAAAATCACATTAAGAAATAATTCATCATCAATCGATGTGCGCCACATTTATTAGTACCATGTTAATACTTTATACAACCCCCTTCTGAAACAAAACAGCACGTAATCTTCTGCTATGTTTTACAAAATGGAGAATACTGGAAGTGGGATCTTTGGGGTTGAGGTCTGGGGACCAAAAACCATGGGAGGATCTTGATTCTGCGTCTGGTGAACCATTTCTACCGATTTAAGTGCGAGTATGCTTTTGAATAGGGGTGTGAATTGCCTAGTACCTGACGATTTGATTCCTATCACGATTCATAGGTCACGATTTGATTCGATACAGATTAACCCAGATGCAAATTTATAAGTCGATTGTTAATATTTTGTTTTACTCAAATTTAGAAAATACTAATCAGTAAACTTGTACACTAAGATTTGTATGAAAATGTATTTTCTCTGAAACTGCAGCCTTATAACTGTGAGCCTCTGTATTTAACACAGTTTCATGTTTGAACAGCATTGAAATAAAATATTAAGGCTTAATGTTCCATTAATATAATTTTTTTCCGTGCTTAAGGTTTGAACTCAAACCATGACTAAGACGTCTTGTCGAATATTGTTCCATCAAAAATGGATGTTTAAAAATCGATTCGGCCACGTATTGAATCGATTCGAGAATTGTGTGCTGTAATATTGCAATATATTGCCAAATCGATTTTTTTTAACACCCCTACTTCTGGATTCATTTTAAGGCTTTTATCACAATTTAACCAGATGTGCAAATAATTTGCTTGCGTGTATACACTCAAGAGAATTGTGTCACTTAAATCAAGCAGCGTAAGTCCAACAGATATGATCTGTTGGTCAAACACTCAGAATGCTGAGTGATCATTTCCACAGACCTTTTGTATTTTTGGGTAAAGTGCGTGCACAAACGCACTCGGTCCACCAAAGTATGCAATTGAACTCAAAAGAAGACGCAATCTACGCCAAATACATAACACTCTTGACCAAGTGAATGAATTTGCTCATGGCTGCACATGGAGTGTCTTACTCCGGGCACAATGGACGTTTCTCCATTGGAATAAAAAGCCTTAGTGTTCGGCTTCATCTGCTTTCCGACTCCACTTCCGTGGCGGCACAACAGAGCATAGCGCCAGTTAGTGACAGCCAGCGCATGCACTGTGTGTGTGTGTTCACACTAAAGACACAAAACACTACACACTCATTGACCTCATATGACTTGTCAGAAAAAGAAAAGAAAAAAAAAAGCTGACGTTTAAGAAGGTAGTCGAAGATAGTTTTGCATCTGGAGGAGTTGGTGGGTGCTTAGTGTATGATGACTCAGCAAGTTACAAAGTAGGCTGTCGGTAACCTGACATGTTGGCATTTGCATTGTGACAAAGACTAGACGGTTAGACATGACCACTAGTACAGCCTTAGACTCAAATGACATTGGATCACAGAAGTCAAAGTCGAAGCTTGTGAGTTGAAGGTCCCACGGTATCATTGTTGAACACTAAGTAGCCAAGCTTTCGAATCAACATATCAAGCAGGAACATGATAGTCGTAGTATGTACCTGATGGTGGGTCGGTCGTGGGCCCGTCGCAAACTGATTGGAGGGAGGATGTTTGAAGCAGTGGTGGCAAAGCAGGCAGAGGGAAGAGCACAAGAGACACAGAGATGAGCAGTGTGGCAGACGGTAAAGAGCGACCAATCTGCAGGAGTGCATGATGCAGCAACATTGCCTTAATCAAACTGACAAACCAGGGCTTGAACTCATTGAGAACGTCACACCACAGGCGGGCCTCGATTTATGACAGTGAGCCATTCAAAACCAAAATGCACACTTTGGAATGCGCAGTAGTCACTTAACCTACGCGATTGCTGTGTATGTGTATGGTCATATTCAAAGTCCTAATTACAGTTTTAGTATGAAAGATACTTCTAGGCTTTAAATAAAACAAGCAAATGAAAAAAATCCACTCGAAAGGTAACCGAGTACGCCTTCCCGTTACAGGCATCGAAGTATTCTACACTTCTGATACACAAAACTAATTCATGGTGTGCTTTTTGCAACTTTACACTGTTTGAGTGTAGAGTGTCTTCTCTATTTCAACCAAAAAGTGCTTGACAGGGTTCTTCCACACCACTCTGTGTAAAAGGCACCATCTGATAAAAAGCCTGATTGACTGTTAGGTGGGCTGTAATATATTTTTTTCCCCCCTTCATTTAAATGTTATGTTTTTTTCAAAAAATGATATATTAATTTGCTTATCCGCGTATCTAATCAAATAACTGGTTAACTAATATATTGGAAATAATTCATTTACTCTAGTGCACCCTCATTAGGGGTCGTAGGTAGCTGAAGCTTATCCCAACTAACTTTGGGCCCAAGACTGGTTATCAGCCAATCGCAGGGCATCGATGCACAAAACCCTTCACACGCACATTCACACCTATGTACCGGTGGATCGATATGGATCAATGACCCTGATCATGTATGATTTTTATGTAAGGGAGGAAGCCAAAACAAGTGGTGAAAACACGAAGCAAGGGGAGAAGATGCAAACTCCACACAAGAAGGCTGGACCCCGGATTCAAACCCACAACCTCTGAACCACCAAATCCTTCCATCCATCTTCTGAACTGCTTAAATCAATTACAACAACAACAACAACAACAACAAAAAAATAAAAAAAAAGGCTAATTCTTTATCTTAAATATTTAAAATGCACATTTTTACTTTTTGACCTAATCTATGATATGACCTGACCCATCTTCCTATTTTGAAAATCGTGACCACCGGGCTCGAACGCTGACTGTCACAGTTACGGGTGGTGGCTGATGCATGAGAGGGGCCTGGGGTGACACTCACCGGGCGACTCTGTGGCTGTGCATTCATTTGCTGCGTCTGAGGAGAATACACTAGCGGGGCGGAGCCAGCATTCTGCCCAGGGTTGTACGGAGACTGTCAAGAGTGGAGATAACAAGATGTTGAGGTCAGATGTAAGTCAATTGAGGAGCACACGCTTCATCGGCCACAGTATTATGGACAGCGCATCTTGCGATCAAGTCAGCTGGTAGTATTTGCATGCGGCTGCAGTAAATGTTATTAAATTGGGGCTGATGTCTTGCACATAGTGGCACCCTGAAGGTCTGCAAGTCTTGCGGCGCGTTATTGCTCATCAGAGCCATGTGGAGGCCAGTTTATCTCCTTTTCTCCGAGCTACCGTCAGTACGGTTGTGCCCATTTAAGAGTGTGCTGGCTGAGTGAGCTATTTTTAGCACGTTAAGACCAGAGCTGCTCCCAGGGCGCACAGTGGGCGACCGAACTGCCAACACCGAAGATTCCTATGATAGTCTCACATATTTCCAGGGAATACATGGCACGGTTGTTCCGAAATTGGCCTCAAGTGCAGCTGAACTGGCGTTGTGTTTGTCCATCGCATTTACTGGTATGTAAACGAGCGGTCCCAAAACACCCAACATGCACTTAAACTAAGACAGTAACAATACAGTATTGAAACCAAAAACCACCGGATTCACTAACATATGCACAGTGGTGAGAAGAATATTGGCCGGTGTGCATGTGTCACAAAGGCGACGAGGATTTTGCATAGTGTCCAGTGGAGTTTTCTAAACGCTTAAGTGGATGAAGCCCAATATAATGAAAGGGCTGTTTTGAAAATACACAGAGAAACAGCTAATTTACCCACATAATTTTACCTCAGCATCCATTGGAGATTCATATTAGGAATAGATTACCATAACCAGTTATCATATTTTAACTCATGCACATTTTACGCCTGTGTTCAGATTAAGAACAAAAGGAATACGTACTTAACACATAAAAGCAGACATTTGGGGAAATCGCAAACATGAGTACGCAGAGAGGATGAAGGCGGCGTATGTCACACAAACTCACCCCTGCGCCCGTCTCCCAGCCCTTAGGATAGCGATACGTGGGAGCTGTGGGTACGGATACCTGAGAGAGCGCCGGGGAGTGGGCATGACCGGGCGGGGTGCCTGCCAAGCTCGGGTGTCCCTTTGTGATGTCGTGAGGGGTGTAAGGGGGGCCAGCGTGCCTGGGGAGCTGGAGGACGGGAAAACAGTACGGTTAACGTCCAATCAGTGCTGCTAACACGGAAATGCTGGCAAGGCTGCACGGTTTGACACTTGTCCCGCCATGTGTTGAATGTGACTCGCTGTCTGAAGCTTGTGCTGAAGTCATGCATCAATTCAAAGGCTGGATTTACATTTCATGGGTTGGAAAGAAGCCTCTTCCGAAAGTGGTTACAAATCTGATACATATTAGACACCTGCCAAATTAATGTGAGTGCATATCGTTAGGACTGTGCAATTAATCAAAATTCAATTCCAATTTCAATTAGCACGCTCCACAATTACAAAATCAGCAAAATCGTTCAAGAAAAGATCAATACAAATGTTCTTAGTTGTTTAAAATGTATACATTTGCACCTTTTTTAATTTTAAAATAACTGAGTGAATAAATTCTTTCATCCAAAAGGAAAAGTGTTTAATATTATTTGTCTTAATATTCACGTTTAAACGTTTTATTTTGTGCCAAAAAATAAATGATCGTCCTAATCATGATTTCAATTATGACCAAAATAATAGTGATTAATATTTTCTTCATAATCAAACAGCCCGATATACCTCGTTAATGCAAGCTTGATGTCACTGAAAGAATGTGAACCTCCACAATAGTAATCATTTTTTATGGGATTTTACAGGTGTCCAAATTTAGAGTTACACAACTTCAACGTAAACCATGTTATGCTGCAACATACAGATAGCACTGAGGTCAAGACAGGAAGCAAAATGAACAGAAAGGTTATGACTTTCAGTGTATTATCATAGCGTTTTGCCATTTTAATCATTGTTCCCAAAAGAGCGGAGTGAATAAATGCCAGCAAGTCTTGTGTTTTAAGGTTTATAATCACCCAAAGACCGATACGAATTTCCCTTTGCCAGTTTATAACATTTTGCATTGTATTTTAGCATTATGATAACAGATTCAAACGAAATTATATCGTTTGGTTCAAATGTATAATGTTAAATTCTTTTTTGTTTTATGTCTGTTTTTAAAGTAAACTGATGATTTGTCTTCAGAGTTCCTTCAAGGTCGCTAAACGTTAAGAACCCTGTTGAGAAATTAACATTCTCTAGCTTCGCAAACATTCGCCCCTCAGTGGGATACGAGCTTTATTCGTTCAGTGTAAATCCAGCCTAATCATCCGATCGCGGCATGCTGTGTGAAAGTGCCCACTCGGCTCAGTTCAGAGCGGCGGCGTGGCACAAAAGGTCTCGCCCGTCGCAGCTGGCACCATTCTCGCCATTCTGACACACGGCAGAATGAGCGCAGACACTGCAGGAAGGCAACAAGAAGCCCCGTACGTCTCAACAACGCAACTCTTCCCTCAAAAGACCCTTTTTCCTTTCAACAACGGCAACATTCAGCTCATCAGCACCCGGCGTGCAGCGGCCATCGTTTGTGCACGTCTCTCCAGCTCCTTTGTGTGGCCCACTTCCCTCACATGACCCAGGATAAAGCAACTAATCTCGCTGCCGTTGCCAGGGGGAGGAGCCTGCTCTGGTGGGCGACTGACTGATTCGGAGGACATATGGAGTGATGGTATGGGGGAGGGGCGCCTGTATAGGATCTGTCAAACGGAGGGAGCACTTCACGCCACGGGCACGGCTTTAATTGACAAATCTTACAGTGATTATACAGCGTGCCATGTAAACTCATCAATTCCACCTTGGCCAAAAGCACATTTGGTACTTTGAATAAGCAGGATGACTTGGATTGAATTGCTGGAATTTGGTGAGCAACGCCCATCTGCCAATAAAGGGTTAGATACTCAGGTGCGTATTTATATTAGACTTGAATGATTACTGGCATTGCAGACTACATACTACAGTGGTATCTAACAAATATACTCGGAGGGACCTGCTTTTGGCCGCAACCAAGAAGCTCACACTGGCAAACTTGACTCCTGATGTCACTTGCTGGGCCACACCCCTTAAAAGGTGCACATCCAACATGCAGAAAGACAAAGTAATTATTAGGGCTGGGTATCAGGTCTTTCAGAAATGTAAGAAAATACTTTTAAATTCATGTGAAGAGTACATTTCAAGAAAAAAAAAAGTAAGATTAAAAAAATGGCTTCTAAAATTCCATTTTCTGAAGAATTTTTGGGAAAAAGATATTGAAATAATGGTTTTACAAATCAATATCAGGCTTAAAAAAAAATTGATTCGATATCGATTATTTGATTTCTTTTAAAACCCAGCCCTGGAGATTATGCGTTCGACAAACTATTTCTTTCGATTCTGTATTATGTTTTACTAGGTTTTTATACAATAACGTGCAATTTTTCTGGCTGCAGCGTATCAATAGAATTTCATTTAATTTCAGTGGTGAAAATTGTGAGTACTGTACACCTTGTGTGTGTAGTATGTGTCCTGGCCACATGTGTGTGAGCGTGCGTGCGTGTGTGTGTATACTCACACTGTAGACGGCAGCAACTCCAGGCTGCGTGGAGAAGATTCTGTCATCCAGTGACTGTGGAACCCGAGGAATTCTGCAAAGGATCATTTTAAGGAAAAACCAGCACTGTGATAAATGGACCTTTTCGGGTTGTTGATTTCAAGAGAGAGCTATAATAAAAAAATAAAATAATAATAATAATAAAAAAAACCTCACTGATGATATACAATCACATTTAGTACACTAAAAGGAAGTTTTAAGCCAGTAGAAAATGATAGAATTATTGTGTCAACCATGCTAAAGCACATTATTTCCAAAAGGGATTTCCTCGAAGTTCAACAGCTTGCCGGGTTTCATTTCAAGGATCTCCTCCAAGTGCTCCTCCCCACTAAACATGCCTCTCTCCAAAAAAAAAAGAAAAAAAAAAAAAGTACACGATGTACCTTTCACCATTTGTAGTGTTAAAGGGAAAAACGTGAAGTGGATTTTAAAGGCACTGGGGGCAGCTAAGACGACTGCTCACCCTGCACAAGGGGAACTGTAGAATATAACTAAATAGTAAAACACAAAACGTCCTGTCTTGACTTGATCAGCTTGAACGCGAGCCAAGGAGCAGCGTTTTGAACGGGCTGATGAATGGTGAAGCAGAGAGGCACTTAGCGAGGCATCACAGATGACCAAAAGAGGGAGCGCCAAACAGCCACACATGACAGGGAAGCCCGCGGTTAACCTGCTTGGCTGCGCGTCTGTGTCACACTCGCAAACCGCTGGTCACATGGTTTAGGGGAAACCGAGCGTCTGGCTGTCTCCCTCCTGGCCCAGAGTCACGCCTCCCTATTCTCCCAAGCCAGCGTTCTTCAGGCCGCTCTTGGCCCCCTGCCAGGTCTACTAATCATACCGACTATAGAGTCTTTCGGGCAAAAAAAAAAAAAAAGAGAGAAAAAAATCTGTGCTGTAGTGAGTCGTGACTTGAGTCTTTTGTGTGGTCAGGCATCTGCTCTATTGTTACTACTACAACCATTACTACCAGTTTCTTGTCCTGCCTTACCCAATGACATCTGGATTTTGGTCAGTTTTATTGCTACTTCACCTCTCTCCTCTCCTGCTCAGACAGGTGGAGATGATAAAAGTTAGGCTTTTGCTGTGGAAGATTCTGCATCAACCTCCCCGCACAGGTCTCGAGGTGAAGCACTTTGCCGCAGGCATTTACCTGCGACACTTTGTTTCTACTTTTCACAAACATGTCCCATATTGGCAAAAAAAACTGAATTTAGCTGCAGTATGACCAGAGCCTTACAACTAAAGACTCTCCACATCACGGTGAGGAATCCGGCATCATCTGTTCTCAATTACGCAGGCTACCTGGAACTCTCAGATACGAAGATTCGAGAGAGGAGGCACAGGAAGTGAGCAGACACGTCCCAGGTGGTGCAAACACTCTCCCTGTCGGCCCACTCCCCTCTCACTTTTATTCTTTCCCAAACACCCCCCCCCCCCCCCCCCCCCCACACACACACACACACACACGAAGTGGCACTAACAAAGCTTTAACTGCGTGCTGCAGCTGAGACCACTCTTTCACTGCGGTACGAACAATAGGTGCTAGCTTTGTGGATTCAAGCCTCGCACACCAAAATCTGGGAACTGTTACATGTGCTCTTATAAAATATATTTGTGAATTAATACATTAAAAAAGAATATTTAACCCTATACTGTTTCTAATTTCAAGATTGGGAATTACACATTTGTTAAGAATCTTTTGTACATCTGTGGAGGAACTTTGGCCTTCACGGCATGCTACAACCAACAAATGGCACAAAAAAATTCAGGCCCAACTTGTTTACTACCTAACGGACTGACAGAAAAAAAACCTCAAACAGTTGAGCCCTGCATATTTGCGGTTCGGTGCCCTCAGATTTGTACAGTATTTGCACTTTTTTTCTTGCTTGGGCGTTCAATCAATTATATGCATAATTTGCGCCATTTACAAACCGGCCTGGTTCATATTCCCAGCAAATAGCAGGGATAGACTGCACAGGAATTTAGAAAAGAGAAAGAAAATGTGCAAAAACCTGTCTAAGATCAGCAAAAGTCATTAGAATTCACCTCGTGTCCAGAATAGGGGTTTGTATAAAATGCCACGTCAGTCAGGCCAATAACTGACGAGGCCTTTAAAAAATGTCAACGTTTCAGTAGCACAGGAGGCATCGTCAGGGGTTGCCCCCAGGTGAGCAAATCGTAGTTCTGATACGTTCATCAAATACGATGGTATTTGTGATGCTCTTTAATTCAAGGTGAGTAGTGAAAGTTATCTAAATTTGTAATATATTATTAAGTAACATTTTGGAATCAAAGTATGCTTCTTTTTCTTTTTAAAACCCCTAGGGAGTGCTTAGGCACAAGTAAATATTGAAAACAATGTTTGTTTGTTTTTTAGTTATTTAGCCCATTGTATAACCCCCCCCCCCTCGATTTGAGATTAAAAAAAAAAAAAAAAAAAAGTGAAAGGATTTTACGGTAATATTTTTTTCCCCAGCAATGTATAGTGACAGTCAGAACAAATAAATGCCCTCCACTATACCTGACTATCAATCATTTTTCCCGTCACTTTGTCAAGTCTGCATCAAAGGAGCATCTCCAAATGCTCCTAAGTTCCAAAAACAGTGCCAACGTTATTGTGCAAGTCTGCAAGTACAGTTTGAGGGGACATCACATACATATTGTTCTCATTTGGAGCATATCCGGCACAACAGCAAACAAAAAAACAAAACAAAAAACCATGACAAATCTGTCGGAATGGATGACTATGTCATTTGCTTCAGATCAGCCTGTCCGGGAAATGAAGCGTTTGTCAGCTGGCACCATGGAAAAAAAAAAGATGGCTCAAAACAACAGCCAGGAAACCATTATCAACAAGTTCAATTCAAAAAGCACTTACAGTATCAAACCTTGCCAAAATGACACCTAGACAAGCACATTAAACACTAAAGACTCAACACGGACCCGTTTCTGTTCTATAAAAATCATTATTTAAAAAATAATAATAATAATTAAAAAAAGACCTGATACGAGGCGACGGACGCAAACAATAGCGAGCATGCCTTCTGACATCAGGCAGGAAGTTGTCTTTAACCACGGGTGCACTCTCTCTGGAATACTCTGTCCTTTGCTGGCTCATAACAGCTCAGCAGTTTATTTATAACTTCCCACCATGAGCACAGCACACGGACGTGAGGACGTTTTAACAGGCAGGCTACACGCACGCACACACCTGCCCTTAAGTACAGTGTTGTGTCAATGTGCAGCTTGTACATACAACATAGCTGGAGCTGGGCCTCATACCTAAATGTGACGGCATGTCTGGCGGGTGATGTGATCAAATGTAGCGCAGATAACTACTGCTACTGCACAGTTCAAGTGACACATGCCGTGGACAACTAAATAACCACTAGATAACACATAAATATTACCTCAATGTTATTTACTCCTGTGTTGTCACTACCAAATGTTGATAGTTTAAATTCAATTTTAAAGTCTGTACATATGGATTGTTTTCCGTCAGTGTAAACACAGTTATATGGGATGTCTCACTTAATGTATTGATAGTAAAAAAATATGATATAGAGTACATATTAATCTGAATTTGACACCTGGACCTGCTGTTTAAAGCCATCTATCATCTTAGTAGCCTGGGAAAAAGCTGTCAGTTTCTCAGCTGGGCCTGGAGCGGAGTGAGGTGAGTTGGAATGAAATAAGAAGAGGTGGCTGGGAGAGCAGGAGGGGGTCCCAAGCAAGGCTGGCTGACCTGGGCCTTTGTTGGGCAGATGGTGGGAAGCGCCACCTTGGCCTCTCGCGCTGAATGCTAAGCAGCGCCGCCTTTGTCAGAGCTTGCGCGGCAGCAGGCGCATGCGCCGGGCGTTCCTCTGGCAACCAGGAACAGGAACGGTAACCAACTACAGTACAGATATGCACCATTTCATCCCTCGAGAGTACGATACATAACACAAATTCTATACGCCGTGAGAGGTGAGAAAAAGGGGACGTTTGGATGTCAAGTGCAGAAATGGGCGTTGCCATTGATATTTTTATTTTATCATTAGCTCAAAACTGCCAAGTAAAAAGTATACGCATTCGCGATAACACGAGAGTTGTGCGATACACCAATTTATAGCATAGTTGTTAGGGGCAGGCGAGTGCTGATGCCAAGTCTGGGTATCGGGGTGATACTGGCCTTACATATATATCGAGCATAACAACGGCCGATAATACCAAACATCGATATCAAGATGCCCTCTTGTGGCCTTTTTACTATCAGGCACGCATGGCTTACAGAACGTTTTTCTAAGTGAACTGTGACCATTTCCATCCTCATTTTGCACATTCAGATGCAATTTCTAAAGGTTAATTCATGTTTATAAGGTTTATTTGAATGCTTAGAATGCTAATTTATTAGTGTGCTGCTACGCATTTGGCTGGTTTGATGACTATTACAGTAACACAAACTGATTTTTCACATTTACCATTTTCTCATCAACTGAAAACAAATAGAATGCTGTTATGATTCCGTGTATTAATAAGGTCATGATGAAGAAATGATAAGGACAGTTAACTTAGGTAACTGCAATGTCACCGACCGAATAATGTAACGCTATTGGTCGGAAGAGGAATGTTTTCCGGAAAAGGCATATCTGATCAATGGCGCAGGTGTATCAGACCATCAGCAGTCACAGGACATTCACAAGTCGGATGACGTAACACAAAAGCTTTCAAGGTGTAAATGTAAATCACTGCAGCGGAAATCTCAACATTCATTCCACTTTCATAAAACAGTCTATAAACTTCTATACCCCCAATGATAAACATTTACAGCCATACAGTGGAAAGTAGGTTAAACAAATTCAACAGTCAGGGGGAGTCAAACAAGGACATTGCAGAGTTAGCAGAGACGACAACAAATCTCTGTATTCTGTTAAATGTAACTACCACAGCACACTTAAGGCCAATTGTGACATACAAGCAAGTAGCCAACACTACAACAAAAAACAAGTCACAGCAAGATATTTTCACCTGTGTTTTTGATAGAATGATCCCTGCCCACACAGGACTGCAAAAAGGTAATATGCATGCCGGGCCACTAGTTGGCAATGATGATCCCGTGCACTCGCAATCATAACAAACATAGCTTTTAGATGTCTTCCATTGTTTATGTCAGAGAAGTATGGGGTAGAGGCCACGAACTTCCGACTTCCGGGTTTCACACATCAGCGCCATTTCCGGCCACTACTGTGGTTCCCGCCCAGGGCGTCTCAGCTCTCTGAAATGCTTCGGACAACTGAGACAGACACACTACACATTCGCAACCGTCGACGGGAACGGAGTGTGAAACCCGGAAGTTGGAAGCCCCGCCTCCTCCGTGGCATATACCCCATTTACAACCCTTATATTAGTCATGCAGTGAACAAAAGTACTCCAAGTGTAACCACACCTAGACTAAGTGCAATTTCTGGAGAAATTGTGTGGGAATGCTGAAAGCTGAATGCTAATAGCTGATGTTCTGAAGATTTGAATGCATGCGGAATGCTTATGAAGTAAATTGAAAAAATACGCTTTACCAACTTTGCCACTGAACAGTATCAGACACCTGGTAATGATGATATGTATGGAAGTGGGCGTGTAAAGTGATACTTAGAAAAAGTTCAATGTCTGTCCCATTGAAAATGAATGGGGAAAAGTTGATATAAAATGTTAAATTGTGCAAATACTGTAAGTAATGTGGAATCAGACGATATATACCCCGGGAGGTGTGAATTTTTGAAGCTAGTTGGAATTTAAACAATGGAAGTATTATGTGGGAGTTGTTACGCGGCAAAAAAGTGTGGAGAATAAAAATCACAATAACATAACTGTGGTCCAGCCTTACTCTTTGAACAAACATTTTTGATTTGGCCAAAATACCCTTAAGAGCAAATAAAAGGGATTTTATTTTTTAGTAAACACTGTTCTTTCTTACCATGGCCCGAGGATGAGAGAATACAATTCTACCTGTATCAACCCCCGCCTCTGTACAAAAAACACAAACATAATTTCAAAAAAAAAAAAAAAAAAAACACCCACTGTGAAACTTTTTGCAATCCAATTATTCCTTATTTAACTAATCATTTCAGCCAGACATGATTGTTTTCTTCAGTGTTGTCCACTCAATGTCATCTGTGGCATTATCTGCTTGCAATTTGGGCTTCTGCGCATGGTGTTTGTTTCATGTAGGCAGAATTGAGTCACTTGAAATATAAATATAAATAGAAAGCCCCAAAAAATAGATCTAATGTCATTCATTCTGAATTGGACATTTGGACCTACAGTGACTCAGCCAACAACTTTGGGTCTTTGGGCCATTGACTGATGACTGACTGGGAAGAGAATGTCATTGGCCACCGTCTCACACTGACACCTTGCTGAAACTGTAACAGGAGATGACATAAGTGCAGTGACTCACTCCACTCTAAAGTAGGCTAGCCTGTCCTCGGTGTGAACATCTCCCAACAACACAGGTGAAGGTAAACAGGCCAGTGGTGGCATGTGATAATGATATTTGGCATCGCACCATGCTCCGGTTGTTAATACTTGATAGGCACCGGAGCCATTTAGTAAAAAAATTATTTAATGACCCAGCAACATGTTACGGTGTCTTTTTTTATAGGTTAGTTGGAACTTGGTACTTAAGAATGTGTTCTTAAACCACAATTTTGTAACCTTGCTCTTGCAAGATGAATTCTCACGGTATTTGTGAGTTCACAAACTCCGGAGAATACCATCTTGTACCGCTCCCGCAGATAACTGCCAATCACAGAGCGACATTGTGTTTGGGGACGGGATATGGAACTGACGAAACCAGGAAGCCAGCGCCGACGCCGACGCCGGGGCTAACAAACAAACTTAACGTGGACGAATGGATGCTACAATTAATTCTGTTCTCGCAGAATTACTCACCGTTTCCTTGTTGAATAACAGCGAGAGGCGCATCATGCATTTCTAGCTGGTAAGATGTCCGTGCTTTTTTCCCCCTCTTCGACAAAAACGATGAACGGACACAAATGCATTTTCATCCGTGGCCGTGATTGGTTAAAAGGTGTAGAATGTCACATCGTCCAACCAGCTCGAATTATTGTAGAGAATGGCCCGCCTTTTCCCGACGAAATTACTGTGGAGTGTATTACCAGGTTAACAATTTTGTATCATTGTCAAAATGTGCATACCTATAACCGTAAAAACTAAATTAAACCAAGTACTCCTGCCAAACTTAGCTTTGGTCATTTAAAAGCTCAGATACCGCAAGTGTTGGGCGGAATCCAAATCCACGTACCTCCAAAACTGGTAATTTTCAGGAGACCCCCAAAACGGCACATTTGTTCATCATTGACATGGCATCACCAAAGAGAGACAACATTTTAGGTTGGTTAAAATTTTGAAAAATAGCTCACATTGAGGACAGACCAATAGTATAGATTTGTAGGGAAAACATATTTATATGGTAATTTTCGGCTTTTCCTCTTACTTTTTGAACACGAGGTCATTTAAAAAAGTTATTAATCGACCTTTCATCTCTCTTTTACTGACAACTTAAAAATTTGGACTGACATTTTATTTTATATTATAAGCCAGACCCCTGATATAGACAAACGACTATTCAAAATGTAAAAAAATAAAAAATAAAAAAATAAAAATAAAATGTTATCACTGATCACTGGGATCATTGCACTAGTTTAGTTATTTTAAAACATTAATTGTACAACAACAACAATAATAGCAGCCCAAAGTTACTTCGACCGATATTCTTTCCTTCTGCCAAAAAGTCAGACATTTTGGGGGTAAATATTGTTTCTTTTTCTAGCCAAGCTCATCTGATTTTGCAATAAACAAGCATTGCACCTTCCACTTTCGGCTGAAAAGGGTATAATCAGAAAATGGTCAAGTATTTTTCAATGAGTTGTCCACGAGTTTATTGACGATAAAGCACATTTATGCATACTTCACCAAAATGTGATTGCCAGAATGGTACAAACCTCTGTCTCAATTTGAGCCAGGAAAACCCAAAGCGTTATTGGACGCCTGACTTTAGGGCTTATCGAGCTGATAATTGACAGGCCTGTCAGGGTTAAACACTGCAACCTCTTTCATTTCGTTCCACGACGGCAGTTGAAGTGTTACAATCACCCACTCCCCAAACCCGGGCCTTGTTTTGGGGCTAACATTAGCACACTTCTGGTACGATGCGGTTAGCCACCGCAGATAAGCGAACAAAGCCGGCCGGGCGCCGGTAACCGGTGTCAAGAGCCATGAAAGCCTGGCTCTAACCAACAATGTCAGCCCGCTTTGAAACTTTAGAAGAATCAAAATACGCACTACTGATAGTTTTAGTTTGACTTTGGGTGTGGCGTTGTGCGGGGGACAAAAGTCCCCCCCGCCCCCTCCAAAACAAACATAATCCCGGCAGGTAGCTTTCGAAAACCGGCTAGCGTTAGCACGCTTAGCATCCTAGCTAATTGTCTCCCTCCCCTCCCACAACCACCATCACATCCAGCCTCCACTATCACGAATAAAAGTCGAACTCCTGGCCCATAAACAAAGGGGAAAAGGGATGTTAATGAACCACATATAAATGTTACCGTGCGGGTCAAAAGGATACTGAGTTGGTGGTACAGCTCCGGGCTGGGGGACTGCTGGAGCTCCCGGTGGCAGAGACACGGAGGTCAGGGTAGCCCGCAGTTGGCTCGACGGAGAGGGTCCGCTTCCAGGTCCACTTACTGCGACGGCGGCGGCGGGTTTGGGGACTACTTTCGGTGGTAAACTCATTGTAAAAAAAATAAAAATAAAAAAAATAAATCAAGAATTAACTAAAACATTAAAAACAAAATAGCGCAACCAATAGAGAAACGACCGTCGCTTTAGCTCGCACACATGGAGTCAAGACAGGCCCCAAGCCCCCCCGAGAGAAGCGGGATAACGAAGCCCAAATAGCGACACGGATCTTTCCTTTTTTCATGGAAAGTCGCTGCCCGGATCAGCGGTACTCCTCATGGGGACGGTGGGGAGCTTAGCCTCCCTAGCCCGTCCGGAGCCTATGCGGATCCCCGGCCCCCCTACCGGTTTCGCTTCTTTTCCACGACGGGGGGGAAAGAAACGAGGGAAAAAAAGATAAACCACACGGTCTTCAACCTCCCGCGCGGGAAGATTAGTTGTGGTGCTCGTCAAGTGTGTTTTCTCTCATTTTTTGCCCTCACATACGTGAGAGAGTTGGCCAACATGGCGCAGCTGCCTGCCGCTTCTCCAGCCGTCCGGGTAGGACAGATGATTCGGCAATTCTCGGCCAATTACGGAATCGCTCGGCTAATCAACCGAGAGACGACCCGCTTCCGCGGTCACACTGCCACACACTATGTGTGGGCATTTTCTCGAAGAAAACGTTTGCAAACATTTACACATTAAAGAATATGACGAACTCGCCACAAATGTACAATAAGACACGTTACGCTGAATGGTCTTATACAGATAATTCCCATGGCACACTTTTAGTTTCTAGCTTCAGTATTTACAGTAATAAAAACGTCCTTAACATTAAACAGCACCTTTTAGGACCTGCGTGCTAGTAGCGCCCTCTATCGTCTTTAGTCGTCTTCTGCATCTTCAATCACACAGTCAAATCTTTTTTGTTTTTGGTTCCACATCTTCAATACTTTTTTGTTCCACATTTTCAATAAAGTAAAATAGCACTGGATTGTATGAAATAAAAAAAGTGAATGTGAATAAATGGTAATTTTCCATTATTGTACATTAGCACAAGCCAAAAGTCACAACAATGATGTATTTGTTATGCAATCATACTTTTTGAAGCCTTTTGGCTACCTTTTTCTATATTTAGTACTTTACCGGTTACTTTACACTATTGTTACAGTCAATAATTCACCTTTTCTTGGATTACTACATTTTATTGTACTAAAAATGATTCAATTGGTGCCAAATTAGCATTTATTAATTACAACCACCTCATTTAATTTTTAATCTGTCAGCAAATTACAGTGAAAGGAATATGACATGATACAATAAACGTGTATCCACCTGTTGAAGAAAAATGGGCAAAAATACGTTTTCTAATAATTTTATTATACAAAATAATTTTGACACATAAAGGCTTAAGTGGTACAAATTGATCTGTTTTGGTTGTGAGTGCCGCTCTATTATTTCTGTATGTGTTCAAATCAGTCCAAAATTGGCTTTGTCTTTAAAATATGTCTCAAAGTTCAGCTTACATTCTCCCAATAAAATATATAACGGCCTGACAGCGCTGTACCAGCCCCACCCCTCCCCAAACAGTGCAGTTTTGCCCTCAATATTTGCATTAGACATTCTATTCATTCTGTATATGGCTTTTAAATCCTTTTTAAGTGGACTTTCATATCATATTTCCATAGGTAAAACAACAACAACAAAAACAAACCTATCCTGAATACAGTGCCATGTAAAAATGTTGTGTAAATAATACAATCCAGTGGTACCTTGAGATACAGAAGAGAATCGAAATGCAATTGATCCACTGTAGCTCACCCCCAACCACACACACACAAAAAAACATTTGTAGGAAAAATAGCTCTCTTTGATATTTATTAAATTTATACTGTAATAACATGTTACGCTTGTAAAATGGTGACTATTGATGCAAAATGTTAGCATTAGTATTTCAATGGCCAAATGAAAATGAACATGAAAAAAAAAAAAAAAAAAAGTATTTCAATGGCATTTTCCATTACCGTATGTGATAGCATTAAACTGGCGGGTCGATTGTTTAGTTGCTTTAAATACAGAGGATACAACAATACAAGAATTCCAACAGTTATTCTGTATTTTATGTTTAGTTTGACAGTCCACTTCAATTGGGAGTGGAATTAATCAGCTTTGAAGCCTTTTTTTTTTTTTTTTTTTGAGAATTGTTCACTACCTGCCAAATTGCTGCATGTTGTCAGAGTTTATGGCTACCAAACAGCTCCTGTCTCTAAAGTTGCATTTCCAAGTCGAGGCAAAAATAAATAAATAATAATAATAATAAAAAAAAAAAAAGTCCAAATGCCGGCTCGTATCATGAAAACTCGGGTAGCTCGTATCTCAAGGCACCGCTCTAAAAGTGAAAGGAAGCACAGAAGGGTTTCCCAAATTTAGGTTATCGAGTATTAATCACACCATTTCTTATCAAAGGGATTTTGATTCCTGTTTACTGCCGTAGATTCATACAGTACATACACGTATATGTTACGGCAATATGTGCTGTAGACTACATTGCTAGCTTACAAAATTTGGGAAACCCTGGCACAGGGTGACAGAAAGAAGAAAAAGCAGCTCAATGTGACTGTCACTCAATGTGACATTCTGTACTACCGGCAGTTTACAAGACATGACAGTTATTCCCTCAACTTCAAAAACACCAGTGTTCCAAAAATTAAAAGCACGTTTAGCTCAGCGGTCCTTAAAGGGACATATTATGGAAAATCATTATTACTACTGAATGGTTCGTATAGAAATATTTTGGCCTATGGAGTGGTTGTCCACCCATCAAGTATGAAATGAAACACCCAAGTAAATCTTGCTATCTGCCTATTTGTAATGATGTGTCTGGTTTGTAACAGCTCCAAAATTGAGTTTCTCCAACCATGGCATGATCAGCTAGGCTAACAGATCCAGGGCCACCTTCGAGCGACTGCACTGTCTGTGAAACTCTCACAGTTTGGCTTGATTACATAATAATCACATGCAAGTGATGAGTTCGAGTGCCCCTTTCAAGCACAATGCTGAAACACTACCATACGGAAACATCCACATCTCCCATGGGTGTCACGCCCCTGCTATCGTGTCAAAGCCAAAAGGTAAGCAGAGCTGCGCTGAGCTTTGTTGGATGGCTTCTGATGAGCAGTGCATACTCGATTGCTCTGTGACTTTGTCGAGGCGGTGGGAGGATATTTATGGTTTTAGTGATGCATCCATGCTCCACATACAGTGTAGTGTATGAAGTGCTGCCTCCATGAGTGAAAATACTTTTGCCCCCTCCGCCCTTAAACGCTTCTACAGCCTTAAGTAGAAGAAGGTAAGAAATCGCTAGTACCCTGCCTGGTTGTCACAGCAATGAAAACCAGACTTGCCATTGGCCCAGCAGTATATGGGGCGGAGTTTAAAGTCACTCATTTGAAGGCCAGCCCCTTAAACGGACTTAAAAACGTGTGTAATAATTGTTGATCTTTGGGGTATTTCTTACAAGAACATGTCACAGACATGTTTTTAAGACACATGGGAACGTGTGAAGGAAAAAAAAAACCCATCAGACTTGCTAGAGCAATCCTCCACACAAAGCACAAAGTCTAGTTTGTGACATATGTTGACGGGCATCGAGTGGTTCTTAGTGGTTCTTCCGGCCAGTCAACCTCCACAGTCACTTTCCCCTTTTCCCCCTTCTGCTGTCCACTCTGCGGCATTACCAAAGCTTGCACTTGTGCTTGGGGTTCATGGGCGTGTTTGCTTTGCAGCCAAAGTGCTTGGAGAACTCGTGCGAGTTGGAGACGGTCCCGATGACTCGGAATCTGGACGGGCTGTGCGGGTCGGTGAGGACGCCCTCATGCGAGCTCTCGGGCGTCCTCACGGTGCACCACACCTGATGGGGAAAAAAAAAGAAGGCTCATGTAAAACTGCTGATGACATTCTGGCAAGGGCTTACAGTGTGATCAGACGGTTACAACAGACAGTCTGGAAGTGGAAGAGTCACAGAAAGTGAAGAAACTCAAATGGGACGTTTCACTACATGGAAAAAGTTGCCCAAGATGGGTCAATACACATTTGAAGTATAGTAGTTCAAAGTGTGCCTTAACAGATTAAAAACATGCTACAAACCTGTGCAAATGCAACAAAAAACAGTTGGTGGTTGGTCATTCCCAGAGCTGGCAGTGTGGCTTCCTCACCATTCCTTTTGATCCAGTTCATGTAAGCCTTGCAGGGGAGACAGACCATCATGTTACACAAGTTGGACACTGACATCCAGAGAGGTAGGTGCGAATTTTGTGTTTAGCAATAGAGCTCAATTAGTAGTAAACTGTTGAACGTTTGAACCTCATAGGCAGCTTTGAGTCCCCCGTTGTCGGCGATGTTCTCTCCCAACGTGTGGCGACCATTCAGGGGCTCCTGGTTGATGCTGTAGTTGCCGTACTGCTCCACCATACACTCTGTTTGCTTCTTGAAGGCCTCCACAGATGAGTTCTTCCACCAAGAGCGCAAATTGCCATCTTTGTCGAATTCCCTCCCTTTATTTGCATAAAATCAGGACGGGTCACTGAAAATATTCAACCGTCATCTGTAACAGTAAACCCCTGCGGATGGGGACTGAGCCCTGCTGCGAACTGATAGAAAAATGCAATTGACTACATTTTTCATATTATGCAGGGCTTTTGGAAAGAAAAATCCAAATATTTGGAGAATTACCAGTACTGGATTTGATTTTATTATCCGTATTTGAAACTATGAAAGACAAATGATTGCCAACCTTGGTCATCAAAAGCGTGAGTCAGTTCATGCCCCATGACCACTCCGATTCCACCAAAGTTAAAAGCTCTGGAACAAAAAAAGTAGCATGATGAGGATGGAGATGATCACCACAGGACAAGCAATGGAACATTAGCATTAGAATTAGCATTGATGTTCGGGGTGTACCCCGCCTACTGCCCGAAGCCAGCTGGGATAGGCTCCAGCACCCCACGCGACCCTTGTGAGGAGCAAGCGGTTAAGAAAATGGATGGATGGATGGATGGATGGATGTTAGTATTCCCATTCATGCAAGGAAGGCAGTCACTTTCTTTTTGCTCTGATCCTCTCCCTCCCCATCCTTATCTCCCTGCTTGCTGACTTTTGGCGTCTCATCTTGAAGAATTGATTACCAATTTGGCTAATTGTTGCCCACCGAGAGCCACATGCAGAGAGCTATTCGAAATTATTGTCGTCCTGCTCCCGAAACAATCATTATCCGGACCTTTCCCCTGTTTGAGAACTACTGCATCTGGATGCTTGTGTGTCCTTATCGCCATCTCCTCTCCTTCCTGTGTCCTGATTAGGCAGCTAAAGATTGTCTCAACAGAAATGAGACAATATGCTCTGGCGTACCAGCTGATACACTCTGACATGCACGTCCATTCACAAAAACATACTGCACACACAACCCTATTATCGCCACCTTCTCCTCCAAATTCAAGACTCACTTGGGCCAGTGGCGGCTGTAGAACGGCATTTGGAGAATTCCCGCCGGCAAAACAATCTCATTCTTGGTGGGGTTGTAATAGGCATTCACAGTTGGAGGGGTCATGCTCCACCTGCAAAAAAACACAAAATGACGGTGACACATTTAGTGCCAGCTCAGCTTTACAGTAGTGCCTTGAGATGCAAGTGACCTGACTTAAGAGCCCCTTTGGCCCCTTCCTCTCAGTGTTCAGCACTTTGTTGTTAAAGTAGTCGATATATAAAGTTGAGCTGAGGAGCCCCCTTGGACGAGCAGAGACACTCACTGATTTCTGTTTGGAGTTTTTCTCAGCTGGTCTGCTGTCACCCTGGCGGAGAAGTTGTAGTACTGCATGACGTTCTGGAAGTAGAGATCCGACACTACCTCGAACTGCAAAGAGAAAGTTTGGTTGTTTTGATGAGGCAAAGTGTCACGTGGTTGATTTGAATGTGACCACATTTACTTACGTCATTGAACACTTTGTCCAGCTTAGTGGCGTTCATGATGAATTCTGGATAGCCCACCATGTCATAAATCGCATCTGCCTGTATAAAAAAAAATATATATATATATGTATATATATATATATATAATAAATGAATAACAACAGTGGATAATTTTACGCATGAGGGCGCAGTGATGTGCCCCAACCCAATCTTTCAATGGTCTGTGATCTTTGCCCTCCCACCTTCTCTTTCGCCGTCTTTTTTGTGTCATCGTCCATCCAGCTCACATACTTTAGGCTCTCCTCAAACGCTCTTTTAATGTCGCCGACCATGTCCTCAGCCTGCGGACGGGACAGATGGGGACAGTGAGAAGAGCGCCATCTCACGCTGGACCAGCACTTACGCACTCACGGTGGCCTTGCTATCGTCGGCGAAGGTGGCCTTGACGAACATGGCGCCCAGAGCGAAGCCCAGGCCGCTGTCTGTGTCGCTGACGCACAGCTTCCAGCGAGGAGTGCAGCTCTGCAACGTCGTCAGAAGCAGCAGCAAGTTTGATGATTGGGAACGTAAGACTGACGTCAGTGTTAATGTCGGTAGTTCACTTAGTCTGAGTAATTTTAACCATGTGTGACAAGTGGCTTTTAAGTGAGAATTCTTCTCGGAACTGTTCTAAATGGGGGGGGAGATTGACTAATGGATTTGATTAAGGTGACCATTCAGCTAAGATAGCCTGTTTTTTTAACTCAAAAATTCTACGTATTTTTTTTTTTTAAATCAGGAAAGATTGGCTTACAGGTTTCCCCCAGTGCTTTATAAGGCTCACGTTCCTTTAAATGGCACCGTCGAGGTTCATTGACGGGGAGCCAACACAATAGAAGCAATGCTGTTAACAAGGAATCTTCTTCGCAATTTTCTTCACACACACAAGAAGGATTGCTCTATGTGACAGAAAGAACCCTCCTGATTTTAGAAGTTGTGAGGATGACACTCACACACTTTTATATCATTGCCTCATTTGCTTGCAACGACCATGACCGACTTTTGTTCAGTCCTTTTTGTCCATTCATCTGAGCGTAATGTGCGTGTGTGTGCGTGTAGGTGGTGAAAACAGAAGCCGTTGTCAAACGGGAAACACATGAGGCTTTATGTTGATACTTATACTAATTCCACAGCATGTCGCTCTGCGTAGCCCTGAAAGCAGAGTACATGCACGAACAATTGGTCCTAATTTGAGCATTTGCCCTGCCTTGCTATCAAAGCCAATTCCTGATTGTCCGCTTCCCGATTGTCTGATGTCTGAAATATTTATCCTGTAAAATTTGTGCACCAGTGCTGCTTTTTCTTCTTTCTGTCACACACAAAATAAATGTGACCACAGACTATCAAGCAATATAAACTACATGTGTTTTCATTTTAACAAAGAAACATAAATAATAATAAATAATCTTATTTTATTGACTCCTCATCATGTGTGGGGTATATCTCACATTCTAAAAATAGGTTAAGAAGATAAAAAATATATAATGTGTGTTTCCCCCACTTGTGGTACAATCAAAATGAGTTACTGTTAAATCAGGGGCAAATATACGCTGGTGGAGCACTGCACATTAAGAGATCAGGTGAAGAGGAAAGATGTGGACAAAAGTGGCTGCACGCATACATACAGTAGATAAGCAGTCATGGGTCTAAAGAATGAGTTAATGGAAGGTCCTGTGGTAACATAAGTCTCAGCTGCACCGTCGCATAAAACTCACATACACGTTGTCTTTGTTATTACAGCTTGACCCGCTTGAAAAACAAACAGGATCTCACCCTGATAAACGCTAACAGGTCGCCTGCACTTATTCCATGTTTCTCCCCTCCCCTACGTCAAAAAAACACAGCAATCCACTCGAGGGCCGAGCTATTTCCTGTGTAGTACTGCAGCAAAGCATAACACCGCAAAAGTTTCTCCCAGCATGACTGTGATTTTTTTTTGCGTGTTCATTTTCACTGTGTTTAAAGGTAGTGACTTATTTTGGCTGTGTCTTATTCACTGTAGTTCCACAAATAGCGGGCCTTGTGTTTGTATGAGCGTAAAGTAAAACTGGAAAAAGCGGACTATAATGAAGAGAAAAAAAAACTGATCCATGCTCACCTTCTTAGTTCCATACATGACCTCGAGGAGGCGCTGCTCGGCATCCTGAAACCTCCGGTCCAAGATGGACACCATCTTCCTTACCACTTTCATGATCATGAAGTTGTTGAGAAGGCTGGAAAGCAGACACGGTCACTGGGTAGTGAAAACTACTACAAATATGCAGGGGTTCATTCACTGTATTCATTTGCTCTCACACACCTTCGTAGCTTGACTATTTTTTTTTGTGACAAATTAAGAACAAGCGTCTTCATTTGACAAGTGAAGGAGGGGAATCATACCTTTTATTGGTGTTTGTTATGAGGTCCGACACATTCTGGAGATACTCTGTGGCATAAACGACCACCGGCTCTGACTCGTTGATAGGCACCGGAGCGAACACCTCGTTGAGGTAAGGGATCCAGTCCACTGCAGGAGCCAGACTCTGCACACAAAAAGTTCAAAATCAGGAAGTGGATGGAGGGGTCTCAAATCATCTTTCACCACTGAAATACATGGAAATGCCATTAATTTATTAAAGTGCCTCAAAAAAAACACCAACAAAAATATTTCTAACATGTATCTGCACTCCACAGTATTGCATTTGATAGAAAACATAAAGCAATAACACAATTAAACAATGTTTAAAAAAACAAAAAAAACGTTTTAAGCATCATGGTAATTCAATGCACATTGTGCTGCTCATTGCGCATGTCTTGGCCACTGGGGAGCGGTATTATACAAACTGCACATACTGTAGATTTGATGAGGAAACAGAAGATTGCAATATTTGTTGCATGTTGTGTCTGCATGTGTTTCTACTGCTTGTTTTCTCATCTAAGTTGTTAAAAAGTTTATAATTGCCGTAACATCAATGCTAGTGTCGCTAGCTCATCTATGGTGTGTTGCATAGTGGACATGTTTTGGATAAATACAAAGATATAATTCTCTTTTTTGAAGAATTGTTTACTGTTTACCAAATTGCTGCTTGAAAATCTGATGAGCAATCGTGAAAAACTCATACAAGTTCAAGTCACTCATAAATGGAGGTACCAGTGTATGTTTTCTTATCGTAGTCTACCAACTAGCTCAAACTAACCTTCAGGTCTTTGGCCTCCATCTTGTGGTAGATGAGCTCCTCATCCCGTCTTTTCTCCAGGGGCACCGTGATGTTCGCCAGGGCCGTTTCAAAGTCTAAAATCTCTCCCATGAGCAGACGAGACGTCTCCTCAGAGCCCCCCAGCAGAACTCCTAACTCCACCAGGAAGTTCTGGTATGCTGTCAGATACTGCAAAGAGAGGCAAAGCAGTAAGTGTCGGTATAGAGGGAAACAAATGAATTAACAAGGTAATCCTCAGCTATGTGAATTCAATCACCAGCAGATTCCATCCACATTGCATGAGTCAATTTCTTTTTTTCTAAAAATTTGAAATTTAATTTATGTCTTAACACGTGTGATTTATGGATGGACATGTATTGTTGCTCATTTGTATTTGAAATGTGTCATTAATAAAAGAACTAAGAACTAAAACTTAACTGTACCCACTTTTTATAGTATTTTTCCCATAGATGACATCATGACAATCTACAAAAATTCCTAATAAAAAAGATTAATAAACTCCAAAGAAATAATATCCATCCATTTTCAACTCAGCTAGGCTGCTTCTAGAAGAAAAATACATACGTACATAAAAAAAAATATATTTGTGATTTAAGACTTATTTGTATTTTACTGCATATAAACATGAGATATATTATTTATAATAATTAAAGTTCTTAGTGACACTGTCAAGACGGGTAGTCATGTAATACAAAGTGTTGACTTGACATGCGGGTTTAATTTGTTCTATGACAAACGTACGCATAATCTCAAATCCTCTTTCCCCAATGAAATGACTGGAAATGCCATAAAAAAATTAATTAATAAAAATACAACAAACATTTATGTCATGTGTTTTTTAAATAAGAAAGATAGTATTGTAATATTGTAATTTACAACAACACAGAAATGACTAATAAATAATAAATAAAATGTATAGACATTTAATACTTTTTGATATATTTTTTGCTTCAGTTAAGTTGATAGTGCTTTTTTTTCCTCGTGCATTGTCACTAATTGATTAATTAATTTGTATGGAAAGTGAAACAGCATACCTTTTCATTGGCTGTTTTGTTGAGGTAGTAATCCCGTGAAGGGAGTCCCAGGCTGGATTGATCCACCTACATCATCAAAAGAAACCTCATTAGTGTCAGAGCACCAACACACAGAGTGAGAGGCATTATCAGAATCAGTGCCCGGTCCGCTCACCTGGATGATGTTACTGGAGGAGTTCTTGGAGTCGGTACTGACAAACACGGTGAAGAATGGCGAGGTGCGGTAGTTTGCTGACACTGCACGGAGGACTTCCTGGAAGTTGTCTTTGTCCCAGGGTCCAGTCAGAGCCCACCCTCCCATCTAGAAGATGTAGTAGAATGTGATGTTAACAGAGTAGCTGAAAACTATCGGGCAGGTATGCTAACCACTCTTCCACACTGCTGCACAGCAGTCATCGCCAATGTTCCAAACTTGTTTAATTGTAAAACATTGAACACTACCTGTGAAACAATAGCAAGGGGTTGGTTTTAACCACACATGAAGTAGTTATCTCAAATAAAAGTGAAACGCCATCATATACCTGCGTGATGAGTTCCTGCAATGGCTTTGCTCCCAACTCCTCGATCTTTGTCTCGTTCATGCAGGCCTGATAGTAACGCTGGGCCTTCTCCTCTGCTTGACTCAGATCTTTCATCGTCGTGTTCTCTGCTCAAATCACGACCAAAAATAAATCGTACCGCGGCAATGCAATGACAAAGAAACATCAATCAACTGTTACGACACTCACCCAATAATTGCTTCATCACAAGCATGTTGCGCTCCCACAAGGTGCTGAAAGAGCCCCAGCGGGACTTGCCTTCAGGAAGGTGGTTGTTCTTCATCCAGCCCCCGCAGGCATAGTTGTAGAAGTCGTGGCAAGGGTCCACAGAGCGGTCCAGGGCGGACATGACGGCGCTGGCCACAGTGATGCATGGCTCGGTCAGGCAAACACCCGGATGTGCTGTAGAGGAGAACAAAAGCGGGTCAAACATCACATTATTATGACATTTTTGAGTAACGCCGTGAATAATGGAAAAATATTTGAAAAGCTGGGCATCGATGCATGTGGCTTCGGGGGAGCATCTGGAAAGTATCATTTTTGACGGGCTCGAGCCAACATGAAAATCCTGAAAGGAACACTCTCCCGTCATAAAAAGTCAGTTTTAATAATTATTCACATTTTAAAGACTGACAGATTAGAGACTCTCGGACACCTCTTCACAGTGCATATTGAGACAATCGGTAGAACGAAGACTTCCTGGTCTTCCTGTGTCTAGTATTAAAAGCCTACAGCAAGACTATTTACTAGGACTGGAAAAAAAATGGTCATATTACTAGCACCTTCTTATTAAATTGGTATGTGAACACAACCACTCACCCTGTTGTTTGCATTCAGATGGTTATGGATGTAGGGGTAGTTAAATTGGGATTATTTAGCATTTTGCACATGAAACCATTCAAAAACACAAACTGAACAAAAACTCTCTTACTGTTCTCTTAATATGCCCTTACACAACTATGGGATTTTCACAAAAAGGCATCCTCATAGCCTTTAAGACGTGGGACAGGGACAGAGACAGAGATCTGCCAAGCAAGAAGTTAGCACCCCGAAGAGAATTCATCCCTGTTCCTTCCATTATGCCACCGTACGTCGTGACATACGCACTTGTGAATGGCAGGAAGTGGCATGAGGCTTCCCATGGCACCTCAGAGGAAAACCAACATACGAAATGGCTCATCCACAAGCTTTTTTGTCGGGATATAGAAGCTCACGGGAGAGGCTATGAAGGTGTTGTTGGGAAGCAGAGCTCAAGGTGTGGCTGCAGTTTTTCCACACAATCTCCCCCTCAAAAACAATTGTGTGAATGGGATTATTTTTGCTTTTTTTTTCCCCAAGCTGCCCTCAGTTAAATTTAGGTGCTGATTGACCATGCTATTGTGTTTGTTTTTGGTATATCAAAAATGTTAATAGGTCTATGTGACAGACAGCTTGTCTCCAAACCAAACCAAACTATCATGTACTGCATTGCTTTTGCTTGTCATCTGTATTCGGTTGGCAAGCCACTTTGTGATTCATGGTGAATAACGTTATATGAACGGATAGGTTGTGCCAATTTTACTTTGGGTTTAGCTCCATTGACAAAAAAAAAGAAAAAAAAAGTGCAAATAATGCTAAAAAATGTAATGGGCATCCAACCGTCCATTCATTTTCTTAACCGCTTTTCCTCACAAGGTTCGCAGGGGTGCTGGAGCCTATCCCAGCTGGCTTCGGGCAGTAGGTTGGGTATACCCTGAACTGGTTGCCAGCCAATCCAGGATGGAATGAGCATCATGTTAATAATTCCTTGAGCATTCATTAAAACCCCTTAAAATTCAGATGGTCTGTGGCGGGCAAACATTCTTAAAAAATATATATAAACTATGCCGATACTCTAAATGGTTCAGGAACAGCTTCAAACTTACTGTGAATGCAATTTATTTTTAAAGCATTTTCGGCAAAATTGCTCGTACGATAAGGGGTTAACTAAGAATCCTTCTTTAGTGTGCGAAATTGATTAAGACAAAATGGAATGCGCTAAACATGACGCCATTTGTGGCGTATCAAGTCTACGGCACAACTCCTCCAGATACTGTTTTCTACCTCAATGTGTTCTGGATGCTGAGCAAAAATAAGTACTCACTCTGCCGGTAGAAGACGGCGGTTGTGATGAGCGATACGAACAGGCCCGCAGACAGCACACACACCAGACACAGGAGCTGCCTCTCCCTCTGCGTTTTCTCAGGCCAACACGAGAAACCACAGCCCTGCCGGAGAGTCACCTGTGCAAACATTAACACCTTTTTACAGGGGGCATATTATGGAAAATTGAATATTTTATTTTTTACATACAAATGCAGCACGTGTTCCCTAGACATTCCCGATTCGTTCCTCACGTTTTCACCTATCCGCTATTATTCGGTGAAAAAACTCACCTTTTTGAGGTTTTGTTCTCAGGCCAATGTGTTGTCTACTATAAAAGTATTACTTTGGCAGCATCTTGTTGCATTTTGGTGTCAAGGAACTATGTTGAAGTGAGATGAGCAACTTCATTTGCTGCTTTGCTGCCATCTTGTGGCATCCAGCCCATCCATTTTCTGTACCACTTATATTTGTACCCAAGAAGTGTTTTTTAACTAAATATTTATTATAGTTATGGCTTTATTATGTCATTATGCTCGGTTAGTGATCTACTACAGCGTGTTCTGAACCCTGTATCAAGACCAAACCTGAGGAACTTGCATAAGATTAAGGCTTTTCAAAGAAGTACAAAAAAAAAAAAAAGTATATTAGACTCATTGAAAACACAATGTTGACCTGTAAAGTCAAAGATCCCTGGAAGAGTTACAAGATAATTGAGCATCTCCTCTCCACATGCGCAGAGACAATAACATTTTTTGTTAACATACCCGCAACGTAACCTAAAGACCAACCACCAAACAGTATGACGGGGGTGGCTTAATTTCAGGGTTAGGTTAAATTCCAATAAATTTGAGTGTTGGATCAATTTGTTCACTACAGGAGAGTTGCCAAACCGCAGCTCTCATTGAACAGCTCCGACCGCAACGTGACAGCAAGTCATCCTGTTGAAGCTGATTCCACTGTGCATATATCGCATATAAAACAATCCAGCTTGCTCTCTTTTCAATCAGATTAGCCCAAGTTAATGTGGCCGTGTTGAGCACCAAAGCCGCAGCATTGCTTAATCACTCGGTTTGGACTCAAACTCAGTTTAGCAGAGAGAAAAGGCCACAAAGGAGAACTTTCTACTACATTTTGAAAAACCTCAGTGAAATAATCTACAGTAAAGTCAAATACTCACTTTGGCCTCTCAAATATCACAAACTTACTCTGCTGAACAATGTCAGCTACATAATGTGAGGTCTTCAAACGAATGCTTTAAAAAAAAAGTTGCTTTTATTGTAGCAAACAATAGTGTAAGGGTGTTACACCATCTGGCAGGTTCAAAGGGCATTTCCTCCATGAGACCATGACCTAGAGAAACACTAAATCACGTAGAACTAAACTTTTACTGTTCATGTATTTGTGTATGAAATGTATCTATAACTATAATGCAAATTATACAGGCTGGACCCTATTTTCTATACATAGGGTTTGCATATTTGATACCTGGGGTATCTGAAACATAAAAAAAAAAATAATAATAATACATTTTACATTTTGCTATATAGAGAAACTTATGGCCCACCCCGTCTGAATAGGAGTTGTACTGTATAGTAATTGGCAACAAGGAAATATACTGAAGTTTTCAAAATGAGTCTGAATTGTATCGGGATCATAATTTGTAGGACGGTAATATTTACACTTGAAACTATTAATGTAGGCGGTCCCAAGCCTAGATAAAAACGGGTGAGTCAGGAACGGCATCTTGCATTCAAAACTGATCATCAATATTAGTCCAGGTACACACAAAAAGAGAATCCGGTTGTTTTTTTCCCCAATTCCCACCCTCCCGACCAAGGGCATGAAACACCCGACAATCCCATGTCTTACACGATTGTTTTATAAGATTATACTTATGTCTGTGTGAGGCGTATTAGGACTGGTGTTGTCCGATTTACAGAGTCCAAAACGAGTTGGGGCAGACAATCTTCAATAACGAACGTTTTCAATATTTATTACCAAAAATCCTCACGTGTGTGAGGAAAGCCGTCGTCTACCAAGCCGGTTGACTCCACACTCACAGATCGAGACGTTACGGAATGTAACCAATCAAACGAGCTCCCTAACTGACAAACAAGGAAGCGGCAGTAAATAAAACAAAGGAATGTCCCACCCGACGGGACACAAAGCAGTATGGATAATGGATTGATGGCACAATTGGTTTTCTGGTTACATTATGACTTAAAAATACAAAGACTAGAGAGACTAAATACCATGAGCATAACTATGGAGAGCCAAGTTAGTGATTTTTCTCTCTGCATATTTAATTTATCAGGTTACTTCCTTGTATGTAAAAGAAAGCAAGATGACCCATGGTCTACCATGACATTCTTCGGCACAAGGAATGTTGGCAAGCAGGCTACTTGCTGGAAACAAAGCTAAATGGTAACAATAGGACCGATAACACAAAGGAAATAACTTTTCACTATTCTGCTTCTGAAAATGAAAAAATAAATAAATGAGTCATAAATCAACCTAAAATGCCGCTGAGCATTATAAATGTGACACTATGATAAAAAAATAAAATGCTAGACAATGTACTGTAAGTCCCTTAATGTGCAGATTGTGTGGCTTTTACCAGAAAAGTGCACCGTTTTTGTCCCATTTCACAGTTTATTCTCTCACCCTTCAAGCTTGAGTGACACTGTTTTAGTTTTAACAGTTAAAAAAAAAAGAAAAAAAAAAAAAAAAAAAAAAAAAAGAAGAAATCTTACAACACAATCCTGCAGTTTGGTGTTGACAGGTGGACAGGAAGCATGTGTTTAGCAGCTTGGCTTCAGATGTGGGTTTGGCAAAGGCATATGATAATGTTGCTTTTGAGCGTCAATGTACGGTAGGTTACCTCGAATGTTCACATACACACACAAAAAAAACATTGTAATATTGCAGTACTATTATTTAATACTCCAAGAAATCAAAACTTGTGAAATGCATGTAAATACCTTAATCTGAGCATGTTTAACCTTTTGGATCAACAAACCCAGACTACTGGATGGAAAACCAAATTCCTCTGGCATATACACACTTCCAGCCACCGAACATGCTCTCGCCTCTATGGTTGATTGTAACATTAATCCACAAGAGAAGAAAGAAAGCAAGGTACCGGGGAGCGTTTTTAGTATAAGTGTCTCTTTGCTTTCTGATCAAAGTCGGCTAATTGATTAAAGACTATTCAGATGGGTTGAGTGTTTGTAGGTTTCATTCACTACATAAAAAATGACAACCAGACAAATTTGCAAATAACATGGGACCAGATAAGAGTTAGCCTAGCTTCTATGTCTTGTTCTTGGTATTTCCCGGCAGTCTGGCTGGCCTGTGGCAGCATTTTGCCTATCTAGATCTTGGTACAACATAAGAGATCTGGTTTGGAGTGAGATGTCAAAAATTGGTTTGGAATTGGCTTAACAGAGGGTTAATTTAACATAAAGCCAAGAAGTCAACAATTAATCAAATAAAAGCAAAACATACAGCATAAAGTTAGCTCCCCTGCAAGGCAAGGCTAACCTCTGAGGCACAAAAAAAAAAAAAAATCATTCCCTTCCAATCTCAATGGAACGGTTTAAAAATTAGAACGTGACTTGTGGTTGACTTCCTGACAATTTGTGTTTTATGGGTTTTCCCAGATGATCCAAACAAAACATTAAAAGCCTGTCAAGTGAAATGTTGTTGATGACGCCTTACCCGCATAGGTCCTGACTGGTAGACGTCATCAGCGCCAGAGTCCACCAGGTCTTCCTCGTCCAGCGTGGCTCTCTTGTATGAAGACATCTGAAAAGTCAGATGCACAAAAGAGTCCCTGAGTGCCTCCATGCTGCTTCTTCCTACCCCCTTCAGCTGTCTACTCCTCGGTGATGTTTGGAGATTCGGGTTTCACCCCGGCGTCCATTGCAAGTGAGAGATCTGGTCGGTCCGGTCCAGCTCGACTGACACCAATGCGTATTTCAAAGGCATCCCCCGCCAGTTCCCATAACTGCTGACGCCGCACCTCACACACAATAACACCCCCCCTAAATCCTTGAGAGTTCTCCTCTCTTATCACTTGCTGGTTCTACCTGGTGCAGGGGGAAGCGGAACCAGTTGAAAAACAGGCTGGAGTGGTGACTGTGACTTGTGTGTGTGCACATTCCCAGAAAGATTTGGGCAGGCGCAGGCCACACCTCGTCTCTTTCTATAGGACAAGACACTGAGAAGGAGGCGCCCCAGGGAAGCATGTTCGCCTCCCACGTCATGCTTGCTCCCGGTAATCGACACCTGATAGGTTCTGAGGTCTCGTCTCCTCTTTAAAGCGTCATCGCCGGCCCCCACTGATGTCGCTTTCTTTTTTTCCAGGTCAAACTGATTTTAGCAAAATATATTCATGTTAGAATGAGAATCATCTACTACCTATGTATGTTAAAAACACAAAGAAATTGTCTGTAATAGTTGGAGTCACTCTGAAGTAAGAGAACTAAACCAACATTTAGTGTGCTTCAAAATTCAGACAAACAATGTTCCAAAACTAGAGCTCTATTAAAATAACTTTGCTATCATTAATGGTCAATTAGTACAGTCCCCTCCAAAAGTATTGGACCGGCAAGGTTAAGTCCTTTTGTTGATGTTGTATACTGAAGATGTTTGGTTTTCAGATCTAAAGATGAATTATGAGACAAAAGTTCAGCTTTTATTTCATTATCTACATGTGTTAAACAAGTCAGGACAGAGTGTTGATTTGTTTGAAGCCGCCGACTTGAGCAAAAGTATTGGAACAGGCATTATTCAATTAACTTAAAATAAATACTATTTAATATCTGTTGGCATAACACTTACTTGCAAAAAACTGCATCAAGCTTGTGACCCATTGATTACACCAGACTTTTGCATTCTTTATTTGTAATGCTTTTCCGGGCCTCTACTGCAGTCAATTTTAGTTCTTGTTTTGTTCTTCAGGAGGTAGTTTTCCCGATTAGATTGGATTTAGATCGATTTTTCTGTAAATTGTTAGAGAAAATGGGTTTGTGGACTTCAGAATTCATTCTGTTGTTACCGTCATGAGTTCATGAAAGACATCAAGAAAGACACTGAGCCTGTTCCAGAAACAGCCATGCAAGCCCAAGCATGGTGGAGATAATGTCATAGCATTATCTCCACCATGCATCACAGATGAGCTTATGTGTTTTTGGATCCTTTCTTCCCTCCACTCTTTCGTCCTTCCAACATGTTGGTTAATCTCAGCCTCATCAGTCCATAAAACTTTGTTCTGAAACTTTTGGGGTACCACTTTGCAAAATCCAATCTGGCCTTCAGATTCTTTTTGCTGATGAATGGTTTGCAATCTTGCAGTACAGCACAGCTGGTATATTTCTTCTCTCAAAGTGTTCTTTCAACAGTGGATGGTCATACCTTCACCTCTGCCCCTGTGGAGATTGACAGTAATGACTGCTGTCTTTGGGAGTTTGTTCACAGCTCTGGCAAGGTTTCTCTCATCATCCGCTGTTGATACCTTTGGCCAACCTGTTCAATGTCTGTTTCTCAGTACAGCAGGAGCTTTAGGACATTTCAAATTGTTGTATTGGCTATGCCCACTGACACTGTTTGAGCAGTAGCTGTGATTGATTTTCCCTCTTCTCTCAGCTTCAAATTATTTTGCTTTTCTCCCAGAGTTAGCTCCCTTGTCTTCACAGCAAATGCAGTTTTCACAGGTGAAATCCAAAGCCAACACCAAGCACGATCTGATGTTCAAGCAATCAATATAAAAGATGACACATGTTCCAATACTTTTGCTCAAACAAAATGTGCTCTGTCCTGAGCGCTTTAACATCTTTAGATGTAAATACCATGAAATAAAACCTGGAATTCTGAACTTTTGTCTAATATTCATCTTTTGTTCTAAAACTCAAATGTCTTCAGTAGGGGTGTTAAAAAAACATCGATTCGGCGATATATCGCGATACTATATCGCGCGATTCTCGAATCGATAATAATCGGCAGAATCGATTTCTTTTTTTTTTTTTTTTTTTTTTTTTTTTTTTTTTTTTTTTTTTTTTTTTTTTTAAGGATTCACACCTTGAGCATGGAAGAATGTTATATGAACGGAACATTAAGCCTTAATATTTTATTTTAATGCTGTTCAAACATGAAACAGATTACAACCTCTATAAGACTGAAATTTCAGATAAATAAATAATACATTTTCATATAAATCTTACACTCTACAAGCTTACTGATTAGTATTTTCTAAATTTGAATGAAAAAAAAATCGCAACAATCGACTTATAAATTCGTATCGGGATTAATCGGTATCGAATCGAATCGTGACCTGTGAATCGTGATACGAATCGAATCGTCAGGTACTAGGCAATTCACACCCCTAGTCTTCAGTATACAACACTAACGAATCGACCTTGTCATCCCAATACTTTTGGAAAGGACTCAAAAATATTTATAACTGCAAACCGTGATAAATAGTTCGTCACAGAACCTGGCTTTCTTGGGACTAATCCTCAAAATAATGATCAAATGATCAAAGAATAAAAACTTCTCAGCAGTCAACCATCTCTGAGGTTACCTGCTTCCCGTATTTGGGCGACTTCTCTACCTGAAATTTTACACGAGGCGCATGTATGCTAAAAAAATATGCAATGCTAAAATGTAAACTTTTTTTTAACGGATTAATTGACTCTACATTAACATTCCTATGTGAGGAAAAATGTGAAATAGAACAACTTGGACTTAGGATGATCCACTGTAAATGAAGTCTGAGCCATCTCGTCTGGTTCCCATCTAAACAAGCTTGTAACCCAGTAACCCAATATGTTTACTTGACCCAGACAGCTACCTGTAAACCACAAAGGACACACGCTCGCACACCCCTGATTTGTTGCTCTCCATTGCTTGCTTCAAATAAACACAGGAGAACGGCCGTTTGACATTCCAGGCAAAGAAAGAGAGCCATTTAATTGCTTTTTTTTTTCCTGGAAAGATGACGCAAGTACCAACAACACCAGGTGGAAAGAGCTCAAAATGTTCACGATTCCAAAGGTTAACGTGAATATGCCTCTTCGCAGAACAACAATTGTAATGTTTTTAACTTTGCAGCCAGCCACAAAACCACATTGCATTTGTCAGTTCATGAAAAGTTTATGGATGAAGACCATGTTGTTGTACATTGCACACTTCTCAGGAACGCAACTTGAGGCACAGTCAACTGCTGACTAACGTAGGAACCCTCCTTTGGCTTTCCAAACAATGACAGGCACGTTTGTGAGAAAAATATGCTGGGACACGGTATGGCAGCAACCAATATGAGAAAGTAAAATTTAACTTTTTTTTTTTTTTGTACCACTTTGGGACTAATCATTAATGCTACTGGCCAGTGTCTTGTTCTAGAACTGGAATATTTTATTTAGAATGCCTGAGGTTAGGTGTTTGTTTTGTTTTGTTTTGTTTGGAAGCTTTTGTTTCATTCTAGTGAGGTGGGTTGTGGTTAGCACTTCTGCTCAGGAGAGCTATGTGGTGTGGGGTGTGTAAAGGCAGATTCCCTCCTGATCTGCTCGCAAAACAGTTGGGGACGACAATTGTAAATGTTCAATATTTATGATCACAAATCCTTACAAAAATAAAATGCCAATCATAAAAATAACAATGATACAAGTCTGCTATCAGATAAGCCAACAATTACCCTAGCATCTTTGATCACAAATATTACACTACTCTTATTTGCACTTTCCAGCAGTGTGGTGCTATGCTGCATCTGCCAGGTTGGTCTTGGAACTACAACTGGATTTTAAATGCCACGTCTTACTACATACAGCCTCCAGATTTTGCCGCGTCAGCGTAAAAAAAAGAGGCTTTAAATACAGCTGACACAAACAAACACATGCGAACAAACAAGCAGTTTCCTTGTACGGGGAAAATCATTTAAGTAGCAGCACAATGGTGCCCTTAAACTTGAGTATGCTTCATCAACAAGCTTCATCAGATTAGTTCAAAACCTCAGCCAAAGGTCTCACACAAATGCACACACCCCCAATGAAAATGATACAAAGAGGCACACAGTTACATATGATGACAAACAGAGACAACACAAAATAAAGTTATACAAGTCGATGACATAAGAGACAACACAAAGTTACACATGCACAGTTGCACACCATGTGCCATTGTCCACTCAACATGAGCTAACCCCTTGCCTGTCCTACGCCGCATTTCGTTTGTTTGCTCTCCCATGTGGAACGGAAACAAACAAACTGGGCCAATGACTCAACAGGCAAACACTTGCGCTTCACAATTCACACGCCCGCGGTCGCCCGGCCTGCTTGAGAGCGACAGATAGTGGCGCGGTCGTCTCATGGGTTTAGCTCCTGACCTGTGACATCAACACGACGCAGGAAAAGGTCGCTTTTTTCCCATCCTGCAGAAATGATGTTTCCTTTTCACAGAGGAAAACACCCTGATAATCATGGAAGCCAGCTAACATAGCCCCTTTCCCATTGAATTTGAAAGCAAATGTATGGCCGCCACGTGGTATAATGTGCAAGCTGCAAGTTCAGGAATTCTTTACATTCCTCAGTGCGTAGTTCAGGTACTCCGTGTGTGTGAGTATCTGTGTGTGTGCGTGCATATGTCAAGGTTATAATACTTTTGCCTTTTTTTAATATAGTTCATTTTTATTTCATTTGTACTCTTTTTTTTTTTTAATTCATAACTGAAGAAGAAGAAGAAGAAGAAGAAGAAGAAGAAGAAGAAGAAGAAGAAGAAGAAGAAGAAGAAGAAGAAGAAGAAGAAGAAGAAGAAGAAGAAGAAGAAGAAGAAGAAGAAGAAGAAGAAGAAGAAGAAGAAGAAGAAGAAGAAGAAGAAGAAGAAGAAGAAGAAGAAGAAGAAGAAGAAGAAGAAGAAGAAAGAGGAGGAGAATGGCTCCAGGTGGAGGAATGGAACCGTCACTTGCCTTTGGTGCCGGTTGGCTTTGGTTCGATCCTCCGCCTGGGAGAGGCCCATGTGTGGCTTACATGAAGTAGGCCTTGTGTGTCTGTGTGAGTGAGTGGAAATAAAAAAAATAAATAAAAAATAAAATAAAAATAAAATAAAAAAAAAGGAGGAGGAAGCGTATCAGACGAAATTGAAGAAGATGATGAAGGTGAAGAAGAAAAAGAGGACAAAGAAGAAGAAGATGAAAGAACGGTAGTCATGGTAACTAGTTTTCAGTTTCTACAACAAGGATTTACTGCGCCAAAAGGAACATTATCCCACCACGATTGTACTTTTTGCTACAATGCAACGCAGGATTCTGGCTAAAGTAAGCCATTTATAAACTTTAATGTAGTTATTATTTCTTATTATTGGAGCACTGTCTGACGTACTGGGCTCCGGTACTGTTTTTTGGGGCATGCTGAATAACCAAACATCACATAAAAAAAACAAAACAAAAAAAAAACGCTCAAAGTTTCTAATCTGTTTGAGTGAAACAGTGCACTTGTTGATATTTTCAAACGCACCCACAATGAGGGAACAAGGATTTTGATGGTGATGTTTGTTTTTTTGCGAACTAAATATCACTTTAAAAAAATAAAACTAAATAAATAAATAAGACATGGACTGGTCTTTGGATAAAATAGCAAGAAAACTCACGAAGTAGTGAGGTAATCCCGGAATTTGATGAATTTGTGGTCACAAATGACAACCCTGCAACAGAGAAGCCACAATAACTGAACTGTGAAGTGGCGAGGGAAGACTATACTGTCACTTAAAAGCTTTGTGACATGGAGGGCATTTCATTTACGCTTCCTAGCAACTTGTTTAAATTGTGAGAAAAAAAAAAACATTATTTAAAAGGAGAGGTACATGCTGGTGCTTTCAGTAGCTTTCGAGTCATAACACAAATGATAAGAGGCCATTCCCTCTATGCGGCTGTTTGTTGTGGCTCTCTGTTGCACACTCTCCAGACACTTAGCTAATGAATAACTGCTGAGCAAACAATTCACTGAGAAGCCACACTTTGTGTGTGAGTGCGTGTGCGCGCGTGTGCGTTATCAAACTAATCAATCACTCTGGATGAGGGAACTTGCAGTACTCTGTGCCATCATGTTTTGTGTGGTAACAATATTTATATGGCCTTACTACACATGATAAGCAAGCACGAGGAGGGAAAAATAGCAAACCACAGTGTGCAACCACAATAAACTATCTGAGAAATACACTGATGAGTCCCATTTTCAACTTTCACTTCCCCTCTATGAGTCCCATTTTCAATCTTCACTTCCCCTCTATCATGCCATAACACATATACAACTCGTAATGCTCTGCGAGTGGAAGTACAGCACATGATTTAAAACAGTCACGCTATCGAGGCTAGTTTATTTCGAGTTGTTTTATCCTAATTTCATATTATAGCTAATCTCAAAGTAGATAAGGAGATGTTATTGTTTACTGTAAAGCAAAACATAAAAACCAAAAAGACATTTTTCTACACTATGTATGTAATTAAACAATATAACTTACAAAAGTGTGCTATCTTAATACAAACACATAATGCAAAATGCCATTGCCGTGCGATCATAAGAAGCAATGATGTTGTAGTGGGTCTAACGCTAACCCTATAGGTAATTTATACTTAAACACGACAAAAAAATACAACTCATGCAGACAGACAATATAACAATAGTAAGTCATAAGCCTAGATTCCTTATCCTCTACGAAAAACAACTAATAATACAGCTTACTGAGTCATGTAGTTGTGTAACTCTTTTTTTTTTTTATTATGAATGTTTGCATTTTACTGCCCCCTGCTGGCTAAGGTGTGCACACGAGGAGGAGGTAACTGTCAAAACCACGTTTAATTTTATTCAATTACATTATTATTATGATACTGTATGTTTTTAATATAGTATGTATGCTATTTTTTCGTGTTTTGTGGACCTGGATTTGATTAATGGCATCTCAATTCATTTCAGGATTTGATGTGAATGTTTTGAGTTCCAAGTGTGGTCAGGCAACAAGTAAGCTCCTACGTCAAGGAACTACTGTTTCTATTTCACTATTTCACAATGATGATGTCCTTCAATTCTGCAATGACCCGTATATGATTTTGACAGTCACTCTTATCCAAGGCTAGTTTCCTCCAATACGTAAATAAATACGTCGTTATTCTTGCCCAATTTCACATTACAGCAACTTCCACGTGAGCCCCCTTCCGTAAATACAGTTACATTGCGCACATTGGCACACACACACACAGTTTTAGTTGGATTTTACAAGATTAATAGGCGCTTTTTTGAGTCAGAAATGAACATTTGCGGACACACAGGTGACTTACGTTAGCAACCCCCACTTAACCCTCCTCCCGCACCCCGGAAAACGAAATCTGTACCGTTTTTGAGTGATTTTCCTTACAAGTCTGACACAAGGTTGGAACAACATACAGAAACAATGGAATTATACTCACCGTGCTTTCGGATAGTCCACTGGCGTGACTGGGTCTGTAGTCTTTTCTGGCCCGAGGGGACGGGAGGTGGGGGGCAAACAAACAGACAGCCCCCCCTCGCTATCCAATCCAAGGCTCCCCTCCGCGCCTCGCGTCACGGTAGGTCCCATCCCTCTAAACGTCATACCGGAAGTGGTCGCGCACTAGCTGGGAAACAAACACGCACATATTTTTAGGCTAAAAACACCTCTCTATCGGTTGAGTATGTTGTTTGTAATAAATGTTTTAAATCAGTCCTGTTAAAAGCACCGCTGTGGACCTCAAGAGGATTAACACACACTGATTATACATAGACAAAAATCTACAGTGAGGCGATGTCGTTGTATTATTTAAAATGCATTTATTGGTTTTTGGATTATTCGCAGGAAAAAAAATAGAACCACTTTAAATCCAGGACAGTGCTTAAAATTCAGTACTTACATATTTCATGTTAAAACATGCTTATTTGAGCTTTGTATTCATTTGGGTATTTCTTGAGTTGCTTATTTTTCCTTTTTCTTTTGGAAAATGTTGTTTTATTTTTATTCTTTATTTTTAAGTTGCATTTATTATTTATATTTTTGTTTCATTCAAATGTTTGCATTTTATTTCTATATTTCTTGTTTTTTTGCAATATTTTATAGTTTTTGTAATTATTTTGTAATTATTATTTTAAAGAATACTAAAATGTCGAATCTTCCATTTTATTATTTGCATTTTTAGTTATACTATAGAGTCATGAAACTATACATAAAGCCGTCCTACAGGGGGCGCTCCGAGTCCACATGTTGGCGCTCACAGCACGCAACTAAAGCCTGTTATTCATAGGGCTTCACCCTCCTTCACTGGGGTTATAGACCCCCCCCCCCCCCAAAAAAAAAAAAAAAAAAAAACTCGGGACGGCCTCTCTGGGCCTTTAAAAAGCGACGACAAGGAGACACATTCCAAGGTGAAACATTCAAGTGCAACGTTTGATGAGACACTTTGTGCAGTAAGTGGAACTACATAACTTTTTTCATTATTTTTTATTTTTTTTAGGTTTGACAATGAGCTCGTGTTTGTTGTATTAATTCATCGTTTTGCTTCTCTTTATTCTTTTGCGACCTCAATAATTATGCAGCATTTGAAATTATTAATGTTGTGTGCAGTTTTTTTTTTTTTAAGCATTGCACGGGTGACTTTTCTCTCGAGACACATTTGCTGCATGCCGTTGGACAATATTATCTAACGGTTCATTTGTATGTCTACAGCCAAGTCGGTTGTCTAATAGCAGCGTGCACTCATTGCAAAATCACGGGAGTCCCTCGCTCTCTAATAATTCACCTTTAGACATCTTCAACTGCGACAGAATTGAACACAACACATCTATATACACTTTTAAACCAACTGAGAACAGTTCTTGTAAAGAAAAAAAAAATCAGTTCCTTGTGTACGTTGGTACTTTTTTGGCCACTTCAGTTTCCAGGATGTGTTGCATGCAATACTTAACTTTTTCTGTCATAAGATCGTTAATCATTATCACCTACATGTGTTTGTTGCCCGTAGTTTTTTTTTCTTTTTCTTTTTTCATTACCGGCATGTAATTGATTGACTGTTGCGTTAAATTTACGTTGCGCATTGTTAACATGACACAGTGACTGTGACTTATATGTAAAATATTAAAATCCCTGTGAAAATAAAGTAGTATCCTAATAGTAAGGGTCCCAATTTGAACCCTGTAAAAACAATCACGTGTCCTAGGTGTCCTCCAAGTGTCCTTTCAGTTAGCTTTTGCAGCTTCACACATTCAAATAATTATATGTTGCACTTTGTTGTTGTTGTTAAATGTATTTTTGGCAGCATTGTGACCTAGTGGGTAGCATGTCTGCCTTGCATTTGTGAGCTTCTGGATTTGAATCTCAGTTCAAGTAAACTAGTTAAGACTGAATCATCTGCTGTTGCCTTTGGAGGTCACCTGAGTCAGTGCTTCAAATCCTAATCCCAGTTTTAAGATTGAGCCTTGGAGGAGAGTGAGAACAGTCGGCGTTGGTGCTCCATCCTGGCACCATTTGAATTTGCCAAACTTTGCGGAATGTACGGTGAAGTCATGACTGACGCGGCCCACCACGTGATCTTAACCACTGTCCTGTCTGCTCTCCTGCTGCTGGCTGTGGTGGCTCTGCTCTGCTTCTTCATGTGCAGGCTGGCTGGATCGCTGCCTCTGGGCGGACCGGGCACCTTCTGAGTGGGGCAGGTCGGTGCAGCACTTTTTGTTTGTTGTGACAGGCTGAGTTGTGGTACGAACGGGGAAGAACGTAGAGGAACTTGCTTTGTTTGTAAATCGGTATCTATTGTTGACAACGTACCAAAATTCTGACTTTGATTGCAACCGCTTAAAGTGTCTTAATTCAATACTGACATGATGCCAAGGCAAAAACCTACATATCAGTAAAAGCAGGCATCTTAGATAACTTTATTTTAATTAAAATACTGGTAATAATGGGTATTGAATGATATTAAATTAAATGAAACGTGGATACAGGGCCCAAAGAGGGCCCCTACCTGTTTGCTGGGTCATGTGACATTCGCAAGATGAGACCTTAGGCACTGTGATGTCAATTTCAGTCAACATTTGGCAAAATGGCCGCCCCCCTGAGAGAGATTAAACGGGTATTTTTTGTTGTTGTTGAATTCATGTTAAATGGAATACAGTATACATTAGAATACCATGTTTAGACTATCCTGTGTGGTGTTTGCATGTTCTCCCCGTGCCTGCGTGGGGCTTCTCCGGTCTCCTCCCACATTCCAAAGACATGCATGGCAGGTTAATTGAGCGCTCCGAACTGTCCCTATGTGTGCTCGTGAGTGTGAGTGGTTGATCGTCTCTATGTACCCTGCAATTGGCTGGCAAACAGTTCAGGGTGTACCCCGCCTACTGCCCGAAGCCGGCTGGGATAGGCTCCAGCATCCCCGCTACACTTGTGAGGAATAAACAGTTAAGAGGATGGATGGATGGATGGATGAATGGATGTTTAGACTAGCGGGTTGCATATGATTATAAAGAACATTTTTGACTTTGTAATTTGCCTAACTGTGCAAATATACTGGCTGTATTTTTTAGTGAAATGACATGGAGGTCATACTAGCTGATCCTTGGCCCTAAAAGTGGACTGGTTGCCAACCAATCATAGGTCACACCCCCCAAAAAAACAACACTGTCTTCCTGGTTTCATAAGTGAGGTGGAACCTATCCCAGCTGACTTTTTGTCAAGAGAAGGGAGTCAGACTTTGGGGTGGTTGCCAGCCAATCACAGGGGAGTACAGTCGGCGTACCCACGGATGACACTTAACAAGGCCAGAACCAAGATTCGAACTTACAACCAAAGAATTGTGAGGCAGACGTGCTGTCTTTCTGCCTAAAATGCTATCAAGCCGTGCAAAAAAAAACAAAAAAAGAATCATACCCCGGTGTAAGATTGGTTTTGTGCGTGTGCAGTCAATCATTGGCTGTTAATCGGCTTTGTTCTGGCCCTTAAACCTCTCAGCGTTATGGAGCTCAATCCCATTAAAACAACCTTGAAAGCTCTAAAGGCCAATGAAGAAAGAGGGAGGGTGTGGATAATCATAGCTGAAAGCCTGACTGAGCAGACCCTTTCGAAAAAAAACCTCCCATTGTGACCACTTTCCATCACAGCGAGGCGACTGGAATGACTTCTTTGGGGATGCAAAGTCTGACGTTGGCCCCCCCAGAGACGTTACATCCTGCCGCTGGGATATTGCAAAAACAGATGTTCGCAAAACTTGGCAGCAGAAGGGCACAGGAAGACCCCTATTACATTCATTACCTCCTGTCGACATGCTGGTGGCGATTTATCGCGAGTCCATGTGTCTTTTTTTTCTTTTTTCAATTGATATAATTCTTCTCCATATGAATTCATTTGTTTCACCAGCATATACAATAACTGCCCAGGAAACGTTTTTAACATACTGCAGTAACATTCCCAACTGTCACGTAAGTCTAAAGATTAGGGATGTAACGATATCCAAACATCACGATACGATATTGTCACGATATGAAGGTCACGATACGATAATTAGCACGATATTGTGGGGAAGATGGCGATACAAAAAAAAGGCCACAATGTTGTAAAAAAATTAGATCCAACTTAAAAAAAAATAATAATAAATAAAAGCACAATAACGTGCAACCCATATAAACAACGTACAATATCTAATAACACTTACTATTTGAGGCACTTGCTAATGTAAGCACACATTGAGTTCCTCCACATATTGACTCAGTGCACAAGCATATTATGTTCCCCTTCATCTGACCACTACTGTGGATGTGAAACACATAAAGGCCAAAACATGCCTTGTGAAAATTAAACTGCATTAAAAAAAATAAATACAAAAACTAGCCACCAGAGGGTTCTATAACTGCACACATGGAAATCAACCTGACCTTTTGAACAGATGTGCTGCTTTTAATATTGTGTCATGACGACAACAATATATTGTGGCAGTTGTAATATCGCAATATCACGATATTGCCGTTATCGTTACATTCTTACTAAAGGGATGTGAACTACTGCATAGTAAAACCATAATTAAGACAAAAAACAACTACTCCATGGGGAGGAAACAGGAATTTGGTTGCGCGGTGACACCGTCTAGAGGAGGATGTAAAACTTTTAGAGTAACTGCGTGGTACAGTATGTAAACTGGAATTTTAAAAAGGAAGTTTAATGGACTCCAAGACATGATCTTGTAACACCAGTTAGTGAAGTGAGTCATTTGATATGGCACAGCCTACGGGGGGGAAAATAACAAAATTTTTTTGATCTCCAACTTAACAGGCGTGTTTACTGCAGTTAGTCCTAATGTGGCTTTTCTAGTTTTCGCCTCATTTGTATGGTCTTATGCCACTCTGTCTTTGCAGATAAGCGTCCACGCCATCCAACCGTCATCATCATCAGAGAGAAATAGAAAGACGCGTCGAGGTGACAACATGAAGGGGACTTTGCAGCTTGTCGTCATCTGCTGCACTCTGTTGGCTGTGTCGTGTGCACAGCAGCCGAGCATTCCTGGTAAGTTGGGAAAGACTTGGCCTCAATGTTAGTATTCTTTGGCGCGCCAGCACAAAAGTTAGGTGCTCCCAGTAAATTTTTGACTGCATTGCATTCACTACGTGAAATTACCGCACCTATCGACTGCCGTGTGTACCGATGCAAAAACGGCTTTTGTTACGTTTTTATTCGTCTAACTGACTTCAATCTTATCTCTGAAACCTTCTGATGTACTGTATGTATTCCTAACGCATTAGAGCAAGAGAAGGATCCCAATTTCTGGAGAATGTGGGCGCAACGGACTCTGAACAATGCGCTGACGCTGCAGCATCTCAACCAGAACCAAGCCAAGAACCTCATCATGTTCCTTGGAGACGGTGAGAGACGATGCCCCGCTAGCATGTACACAATCATGAACAACTAACTGCGTGCCCAGTAGTTCCATGTTTCAACTAGGCATCACAATATTAAATTTTAACGGTATGATAACCGTGAGCAAAAATATCGCGGTATTAAAATTACATCTCTAATTATACCGCCCATTGATTGGATGCAAGTCTCCAGTGTCTTTCACAGATGTTTATTGCATAGCAAAACACCTTACAACAAAAAATTTAGACATACCAAACAAACACATATTTACTACAAACATAGCATTGCGTAGCATCTAAGCTAACGATAATTTAAATGCTACTGACCACTTTGGCCTGCTCAATCAACGGCAGTCTTCTTCCACAAGCAATCATCACAGTCATGAATGATTTAACAGCTTTTTAAACCAACTTTGTCCATTTGCTCAACTTTGCAAACGAAGAATGATGACGAAGAGCAACCAGCTCGAAAGGAAAAAGCCGTGTCTTCAAGTGCTTGTCTATGGCTGTGTAAATTGATGGAACTGCTGTAAGCCCGCAACTTCCGGTTGAACATGTCAAAATAAAAGCATCGTATTTCAAAAGGAAATAAAGATGGCAGCATTTACACTAATACAGTATATCCTTTTTAAAAGTATTTGGGTAAATAAAATCAGCCTTTTTTTTCCATTCAACACTATTTCATTTTTAAACAAAATATAGAACATTTGGTACATTAAGAAACGTGTACCATGCTAAGTTTAATTTTAAATAAATAAACATTGACATTATTTCTTGTGTTTTAATTAGCAAGTCACATCACCGGTGAGCAATTTTTTAGAACAAACCCGTTACTCACGTTGTCCTTGGGGACACACTTGCGCCTACACATGTACACTTGATTTATTTATTTTGACAGACAGTATTAGCGGTCTATTGAAACCTTGATGTTTTAAAACCACTGTAAATCGTCAAACCGGTTATCGGCCCATGTCTAGTTTCAACAAAGAAAAAACACCTTCACATGAGATGCAATCGTATAAGCTAGCATGCTAGCCTAGAAAACACAATAGCATGAACTTATGACGTCACACATGGGTTACATTTTGACATTCTCACCGAATAACAAATGTTAACGAAGAAGACAGAGAATCAAGAACACGTTTCAGTTTCACTATTACTGCGTACAAAAATTGGCATAAGGATAATAATAATAATAATAATAATAATAATAATAATAATTGAGAAGCACTGGTTTACATCACACTTGTTTGGTACAATTTTGTGAAGTTGTCACAATCAAAGCTGAAAGTACTGCAAGTCAAAGTGCTCAATAGGTTAACAACACTAGTTGAAGTAGATAATTTTCTTATTAACTCTTTGACCGCTAAAAACGTTTAATAACGATTAGTAAAATCACGATCTACGCCGCCATAAACGTTAAATGACGTCAACTACGTTTTTGTGTTTGTTTGTTTGTTTTTTTATCAATAGGCTAAGTGCAGCGCTGCCTGGTCGATAGGTTGTGGAATCAAAAACACCCACTAACTATGGCCAGCAGATGGCAGCATTGTATCTCTTTCCAGTGGGCTGCCGATGTATGAAATTACATTGAAACATGACGAATCTGATTTAATAGAACATTTTCAGGGATGAGGTGAATGATCAAAGCCTTTGTCACATTAAATCCAATTCACAGAGTGTCACTAAACAAAAAAATATTAGTGTCAAAGTCAGTGTTGTCGAGAAAATGTATCTTTTCACAAAAAGCTTGTTTTCTCCTTTATCTTTTCAATTTTCACTTAATGTTACTCAAATTACCTATTTTCAAATGGTAATTACAAAAGAACGAAATAAGGTAAAAAACATGTTTTTTTCCTAATAAAAGAATGAAATGCGATCTTTCATTTGGTACCCACATTGTATATATAGTAAAAGCGCGCAATATTCTGTTTGCCTTGAAAGATGCGTTAAAATGCTCAAAATCAGCTGGCACTGTCTGGGTTGTTTTTTGGATAATGTGTGGCATGAAAAGAGTTAAGTTTCGTTGCCTTGATTTTAGTGTCAGCCGAATTGTGCCTTATTGTGATACAGATTAATTTACTGCTTGTTTGTTCAGTGTTACTTGGAAAAGACGACCTTGGAAAGTATAACTTAATTATAATCAGAATAGTGAGTGGGGGGAATAAAAAAAAAAAATGTTTATAAATTGTTGAGCCTGTAGTGTGTAGGCACTAAATCCAAATCAGCTCAGACGTTGTCATCTCTGCGCGGCGGGTGAATGAACAGCGGAAAAGCAAACAACGTTGCGCGCTCATCAGTGGAACAATAACTCGAGTCTTTCATCGGGGCCCCTGCGCTCCACCGGCTGTTTGGACACGGGCCACCTCATGGCATTCCTGTCCAGCACGTCGAACCAATGAGCGGCTGTCAACATTTTTTCTTCTTTAAAGACAGGAAAAGTTACGTCACTTCTGAGAATGTGTGGAAAGAACAAAGTGGCGCAACTGTGATGATTTATCAACTTTGTTTCGGAAATTGTGGCAAATCAGAGCTGAAACAACCCGGTTTGTTTTCCATGCTAAAAGATCTTTTAGTGTGTGGCTCATCGGTCAATGTGGCGCATGGTTAATTGACTGACGAATTGATTTCTCGATTTTGAATTCCCACACAAAAATGCATTCTTAACGGTTGACCTGTTTGTGGCGTTTAAAGGGATGGGCGTTCCCACGGTGACGGCCGCTCGGATATTGAAGGGTCAGCTGAGCGGATATCCCGGAGAGGAGACCGTGCTGGAGATGGACAAGTTCCCCTTTGTGGCTTTGTCCAAGGTGATTGAAGTTACAGAAATATACATGTAAATTGTACAAAAAAAAAGGGAAAAATATGAAAATTGTATTTTTATTTTATTTGATCTTGGCTGGGTTTTAAAAATGGACTCATCGATTTTCCTTTTCCAGCCCGATATTGATTCATAAAACCATGAATCGATTATTTTAATTCCTCTTTTTCCCATAAATCCTTAAGAAAATAGAAGTGTAAAGGCCCTTTATTTAATCTTAGTTTTCAAATGAATTGAAAAGTATTTTATTCAATTTATGAAACACCTGACTTACTGCACTTTTAGACCAATCAGAATCGTTTTGATTCATATTCACAACTATTCACCTCCACAGTAAATTCTACAGAGTAAATGTAAGTCTATTTAGAGTGGAACCAAATGGACTCATTTTTAGAGTAACATTTACACTTGGAAGAGAGTAAAAATAAAGAATTGGAAAAAAATAAAAGTGGCTCAAGGTAGGAACAAACTCACAACCTTCAGCTTGGGAGACAGCCGATCTACTGCCTGAGCCACGCAGCATCTGCTTTCTATTAGTATATCGCTCATGTCAGCTGGAGCTGATTCCATGATTGCATGGAATCGTCATCTCCAAGAGACCGAAAACGATGTCTTTGGTCTCTTTTATTTTACTTTCTCCCTAGTGTAAATATTAGTTTACTCTAAAACTGAGTCTCTTTGGTCCCTATCTAAATAGTCAAATTTACACTACAGAATTTACTGTGTAGCATTATGAAAATATTTTTTTCTCATCCTTGCTTATTTCAATATTTGTGTAACACCTAAGTGATTATAACACGTGTTCAAATTTACATTGGAAATTCATATTTGTGGAGTTTTTATCATGTCCTTGAGATTTAAGAATTGACATTCTATAATTAATCAATATCGGATTCAAGTGAATTGAGTCAAATTGGAAAAAAATCGAATCAAACTGATCTCTTGTGAATCAAAACCAAATTAATTGACGAAATTAGAATCGATACCCGACCGTAGAAAATAAGCAGCAATTTGCCACATTTTTAGCAATTCCTCAAAATCCATTTTCACCGATTAGCGCCACACCAAAGCCTCGCAATCCTGTCTTGAATTTGGCCCTCACAGTTTTTCAAGCCCCCGCAGGTTAGGCAAGAATCCAACGTAATGACTTCTTGTACTGTGATGTGATCGACGCAGACGTACAACACGGACCTGCAGGTGTCTGACAGCGCCGGCACTGCCACAGCCTTCCTGTGCGGTGTCAAGGCCAACTCGGGCACGGTGGGCGTGAGCGCCAATGCCGTCCGCTCCCAGTGCAACACCACTTTTGGCAACGAGGTCACCTCCATCCTCAAGTGGGCCAAGGACGCAGGTAGGGTTCATTAAATTCAGTCTCAGTTTTAGTTCAGTTTCAATCACGCTTCTTAGTTTTTTTTTATCATACTTATGCTGCATCCGAGGATGGTCGGAAGTCGGACTTTGCCTCGGAACTCGGAAAATTCCACTTGCGAAGTCGGAAGGAAAAAAAAAGGACCCCGACTTCACTGGCGGACTACAATGTGACGTCACTCTGAATGGCAAAACTAGGGGCGTCAAAATTAGTGCGTTAATTTTGAGTTAATTTAAAGTTCTTTTAACGCCACTATTTTTTTTAACGCGCGATTAATTTTAACTTATTTGGAAAACCTGTACTGGGGGAATTCCAAATGCAACATAGCAGACAGGCCCACAGCAAAATCTAGAAAAAATAATTAATAATATGCATGTATTTGTGCAGACTTGGGTCAAAGAATTGTGCAGAATTTCACAAATTTTAAAGATTAGATAGCTCACTCGTCTTTTTTACAGTCCATCATTTCAACTCAATTTTATGAATTATTAAGAAATTACTGTATTAAAGACTAAAAGATGCAGCCATATTTCTATTAAATTAACATTTTTGCCCCCACTTTTATGTTAACAAGAGTATGAAAACTTGGGAAGATAAAAATATTTTATTGTACATTTTATTGTACATTTAAAAAAAATTGTGATTAATCATGAGTTAACTATGGAAGTCATGCGATTAATTACGATTAAAAATTTTAATCGCCTGACACCCCTAGGCAAAATGTAATTTACTCCAATATTGAACTAGATAGCTTTCTTCATTCATAAATATTCGACATAACTCCACGTAACACAACGTACGTATTGCGTAGGGAGATAGCGTATTGCCGCTATCTCCCTGCATGAAATTGAGTAGGGAAATACCATACAGCAGTCGTCCCTATACTTTAATAGACGCTGTGCTTCAAGTTTTCATCCAGTAGATGCCTCCTCCCATATCAAGTTGCATGAATACTCACAGCCAGGCACTATTTGCAAAAGTATGCTATATAGACTCTTCAGCAAGCATAATTTATTTTTTTACCACATAATTTGATGTCAGCTCCATATTATGCAGTGCATGAAATGGTTGGTTGCTCTCGTTTTTTTTTTGGTCAAACTGGCTACCCACAGGACAACATAATATACTCTTCCAATGCACATTCCTTTTACTTGATACTCTCAAACTCCCATGACCTCTCTTGCAGGCAAGTCGGTGGGCATCGTGACGACAACCCGCATCAACCACGCGACACCCAGCGCCTCCTACGCGCACAGCGTCGACCGAGACTGGTACTCTGACAACGAGATGCCACCTGAGGCGCTGCAGGCCGGCTGCAAAGACATCGCCAGGCAACTCTTTGAAAACATCCCAAATATTGACGTGGGTCTAAAAAACAAAACAAAACACATGGCTGGGATAATCAGACTGAATTCCGGACTGAAAATGTAAACAATAAATACTAATGGATTGAGGCTACACTGTACTCGCACCGTAAAATTGTCCAAATCCTTTGATTTCAGCATATCAGCACTAATTGGTCACATATTTCTGTAGTCATTCATAAAAGAAGACATTTGCAAACAGCTGTTTTTACTTTGTTAAAACAATGACCGAATCGGTAACATAGTGCAACATCAATCCCCCCCCCCCCTTTTTTTTTTTTAAATCACTATACGGATAAGAAGTACAAAAAAAAAACCAAAAACGGTCAAAGAGTTAATGTCAAAACAAATCTGATTAATTGAATCTAAAAATATTCGATAGTGACAGCACTACAATTGTGTCTTTCTATGTTGTGGCCGTTCAGGTTATGATGGGCGGAGGAAGGAAGTACATGTTCCCCAAAAACACGCCCGATGTGGAGTACCCCACCGTCGAGAGGCACAACGGCACCCGCAACGACGGTCGGAATCTGGTGCAGGAGTGGATCGACAGAACCAAGAACAAGGTGAAACAAGAAAACAAAAAGGCTTGGGCTTCAAATTAAGGTTGCAAGCCAGGGTTAGGTTTTTTCCAGTAGGGCAGGGGTGTCCAAACTTTTCCATTTGAGGGCCACATACAGAAAATCAGAAGGACTCAAGGGCCACATAATGTTATGAAGAGAATTTGTGTTTCGTCCTAAAAAATGTATAAATAATTTATTTGTGCTTTTGCATATTTAGAAAAATGCTACAGTATATAAACCAATTTATTTGTAATATGGCAGTAGGGTTATTATAGTTTTAGAATCTTTCATTTTATTTTTTATTTTGTTTTGAGTTTTTTTTTTTTTTATTTAGTTGGTTTTAATTATTTTTCAGGGTGGTTCTGTTAGTTTTTTATTAGTTTTAGTTATTTAATAAATGCTTAGTTTTAGTTTAGTTAGGTTCAGTATTAGTTTTAGTTTTTTGTTTGTTTGTTTTTTTAATGTGTATTACTTGTGCGCAACATTTAAAAAAACACCATGGGTGTGACATTATTCCGGATTATATCAAAATAAATCTACTAAAAGGCTCATGCATTCAATTAATTACCAAAGACTAAACCGAAGGATATTTTTGCTATAATTATAGTTTTATTTTAGTTAGTTTTGTAAACATTGTTAGTTTTAGTTAAGTAAAATAACCTTTAATAGCACCTGTGTTTTTCGACACTCTCCAGTCTTACTTTGACCATCTCCAAACATTTTTGTTTTGTTTATTTTATTTGAACTGAGTCAAATGCCATTTTTAGCATATGTCGCGGGCCACTGAAAAATGGACGGTGGGCCGGAAATGGCTCCCAGGCCGTAGTTTGGACACAGCTGTCTGGGTAAGAGTTTCAAACAAGGCTTGGAGTTTCAAACGAAGTGTTTCAAGGTGGGGTTTGGATTTTAATGTTTTTATTATGTGCATTGCTAACACCCTCTCTCCCATTTTGCAGAAAGGCTATTACGTGTGGAACAGGTCTCAGCTCTTACAGCTCAACCCCTTTAATGTTGATTACTTACTGGGTGAGTTTTGATGTGTTTTCGGCCCCTCCCCCCCCGAGTCTTACGGTCCAATAAGTGCATCCCATGTCCCTCTCGCAGGTCTCTTTGAACCGTCGGATCTCATGTACGACTTGGAGAGGAACAGTGCGAGTGATCCGTCACTCACGGAGATGGTGGAGACGGCCATCAAGATCTTGAGGAAGAACCCCAATGGATTCTTCCTGTTAGTAGAAGGTGCGTTTGTGCAACCTTTAGTTGAGTCTTTGCTTGGTTGCGTTTGTTGTGTGTCAAACATTTGAGTCAGCTGGGATAGATTCCAGTTCACCAGAGACCCTAATGAAGCCAGGCGCAATAGAAAACAGATGGCTGGATTGAAACGGCAAGAAAGACTTAGTCAAAAGTAATTGACGTGCGCTTCAGGCGGGCGCATCGACCACGGTCACCACGGCAGCTTGGCCCAGCTGGCTCTGCACGACGCCGTGGAAATGGACCGGGCCGTCGGCCGGGCGGGCCTGCTGACCAGCATCTACGACACCATGACCATCGTCACCGCCGACCATTCTCACGTGTTCACCTTTGGAGGTTACACGTTCAGAGGGAACAGCATTTTTGGTCGGTTATGAACTTGATATTGATACATGTTCTTCTACTGTCTGCATGTTGTGGATATTAAGATCCCGGTGTTGTGTCTCGTTCCGCAGGCTTGGCCCCCGAGCCGAGCGATGTTGACATGAAGCCCTTCACCTCCATCGCGTATGGCAATGGGCCGGGTTACAAGTTGGTCGAAGGTGAAAGGGAGAACATCTCCAATGTTAACTTTGGTAGGTACTAATGGCACCGCTGCTTACATTTATGGTTTACACTTCTTGAATATTTTAGGGACGGACCGATTGGGCATATTGACGAATATCGGTATCAGCCTTTTTTAAAAATCTGACGGCAGATGAAAGGACAATATAAAACTACGACGACGTATTAGGGCCACATATAAATATATATTTTTTCGAGGGTGGGGGAAATATTCCAAGACAAAAACTCGCATTATAGGTATATATATGTATATATATGTATTATGGGTGTCAAAATTATCTCGTTAACTTAAAGTGCCTTTAACGGCACTAAATTTTCGATTAACGACCGCTTCCTTATTTGGAAAGCCTCTAAGAGAATTCCAGTCTCAAAGCAGCAGAAGCGTCCACCTCAAACTTACCCAATAGAAATGCACTGTACTGCACTGGAGCTACAATACACGATGTTTAAGGGGCAGAATGTTCGAGTGGAGGAGCCATTTGGACGGTGGAGCACTTCCACCGGTTGCTTTGACATAACGCACTCGGTAGCATCAGTGTTAGCGATTAGCACAGCAGCATAGTTGCAACCAAGACAGATCTTAACTTTGAATTGCTGATAAGACTTATCGACTCTCGTTACATCAGCCAAAGCTTGTGACGCTAACCGCTATTGTCATCCTCACCCTGCCCGGCAGTCAACAAGGTTTTGGAGTACAATTAACTCAAAAAGTCAATTTTCCTTAAAACGTAATTGTCAGCCATTTTGTGATCTTTTCTTCCCACGCAGGGGACGTCCACTACCAGGCTCAGTCCGCCGTTCCGCTGAGCTCCGAGACCCACGGCGGCGAGGATGTGCCCGTGTTCGCCAAGGGCCCGCTGGCTCACCTAATGCACGGCGTGCACGAGCAGAACTACATCCCGCACGTCATGGCCTACGCGGCCTGCATCGGGAGCAACAAGGCGCACTGCATGCAGGGCGGTTCCATCTTTGACGACGCCACTCGCCCCGTCGTCTCCACCCTCGTCGCTACGCTGGCGGTTGCCCGATTTCTGTGCTGACAGCAGTGCGCCATTTGGGATTTTACTGCTGTTGCGCTCGTTCTTTTACGGCTCTTGATTTGATCGTTCTGATTACACGTTTTGAATTTACGGGCACCTGTGTCAAACATATTGCATCATAACGCCACACATTGTGGAGGTTGCCGCATAATCTGAGATGACATATGATGTAGCAGTGTTTCCCAATCTTTTTATTGAGCCAAGGCAAGTATTTTACATTACAAAAAAAGCTCACTACAGAACAAAAATATCACCAAAAAAAAAAGTATACTAAAATGATGAGCTAATCTCAATTTATTGAAATATGGGCCTGGACACGTAAAAGGCAACAGATGGATTCATAGGCTAATTGTACCCGCTGCCACCTAATGGATGAATATTAAAGTGTTCTGTCTGTCAATATATGTAGCTGGCATAGCTAGATGAACAAAAGAAAGTATCTCACAAAAGTGAGTAACCGCCTCACATTTTTGTACATATTTTATATATCTTCATGGAACAACAAATTTTAGCGTAGCTAATGTATAGCTTGCAAAACTGTCTAAAACTTTGGCAACCAAAGTGAGTGCACCCCTGAGTGAAAATGTCTAAATCGGGTCCAAAGTGTCAAAAGCATACTCACTGTATATTAATTGTTGTAAATATTTTCGGACCAATTTAGTGGTCTTATTAACTCAATTGACTAATATGCTACGGCACGTGGGTTGGGAATTATAGCATAGCAATTAAGTCTGGAAATTGACGATTAGGTTTTGCAAGCATTGGCTTTGCTGGTTTTAATCTACCTCATACATGTTGGGATGATGTGATGTGGTCTGGGCAAAAACAAAATCATTTTTGAATGTATCAATCATTAACAAAAAATAAATAAACTTTCTATATAGTTTCTACTTTGAGGTCTGAAAAATCGAATACTTTGTTGTTTTAAAGAGTTGTTCCCATTTCCAGCAGACATTTTGACATACAAAGAACTCTGTAGTCAGACACATCCGGCAAAATGTGAGATAAAGATGTATGAAGATTATGTATACATATATATTTTTTTCTCTTACGACGGTGTCAGTGGAAACGTGCAAACCGCCCAAATCATAATGGCACTGTCAATGTGTTCTATCTTCCATGAACCAGGAAGTAGTCTGCTAAAGTTCATCCCCCTAACCTTTAGGTGAAAAATGCTATTTTTTTGCCCAATCATCGTTATGTGATTTTTACCACGCTTGACTAACACAAATATTAAAATGCATTTTAAGTTTTGTCAACAGTTGGGCCTTGGTGGAGAGGCAATGCTTCACCGAGTGACGCTGTAATTCTTAACTCATTCACTGGCAACCCAGTTAAAATGAACTTTTGACGTCTACAGCCGTCAATGGCACTGAATGAGTTAAATGACAGAGCAGCGTACCTAACACCTATGCTAAAATGTTATTGCTAAATTACAGCAACATTATGACTCACTTTCCCCCCCAAAGTTATTTTTAAAAGCCCAAAGTGTCTTGTATTTTTATTTTTTTTACTTTACTATCTGCTCTGTTGTGTGGAATGCGGCAACAGGGTTCTAATGTTGAATGGTGGGGAGCACTTCATAATTAACTGGTGTCAATAAAAATCTTTTAAGGGTTTGCATTTTCTCACGGCTCCATTTTTACACAGCGTGTTGAAATTAAAGAGTCCTCTGCGGTTTTCAGAAATCAGCATCTCTGCATGACAGTCATTCAATTTTAGTTAATTGCAACACGAGCACACCTTTCTTGCCAAGAAGGTAATGATTAGGTGAAGATCGCAACCAAAACATAGCTCACATTATATAGAACCAACAAAGCCGTTATTCGTTCAATTAAATACTCTCAAATTCTATGACCTTGTCGAATTTAAAACAGCTCAAATAATGTACAAAGTATACAATAACCAACTTTGCCACAGTATTCAGAAGTTATTCAAAATCAAAGAGGGCTGTTGCTATGGGTTACGGGGCACAAGTGACTAAAAAAATAATGAAATTGAACTGAAACAATGTGAATTACTGTATTTAAAAAGAGGTTTAAAAAGATGATGGAAAAATATGTAAATCAGGCATAAATGTAAATAAATTTGTGTATGTATGTATGTTTATATATGTATGTCCTTATTATGTGTGTCTATGGGCATGTGCATGTGTGCCCACATATGTTCAATACTTAATGTTTGGGAATTGATTGTATATTTAGAGCTTTACCTTCACGCTCTCTTCCTTGCGTATATGTAATGGATAAGAACTTATAACTTATACTAATATATCTGTGCACTTAAACATGTTTTGTTTATTTTCTATTGTTTAATTTTTACGTTAGAACAACTTTAGTATATTATTATGATATAAGCATTAGGAAGTATGACTAGGTAAGTTTTTGTACTTCTTCCTACTCCTTTTGAACATGTAATTTATGATACTACTGAGTACTGACGATTTCATTTTCTCTTTTTTAACTACAACTTGTATTTTATACTTGTGATGTGTTTATATGTCAAATAAACCAATCAATAATAAGGAAAAGTATATAATGTAACAATAATAACTACAAAAACAGTGACCTTGCAGCGGTCACTGCTCGGGCTTCACTGAAAGAGGGATAAAGTGAAATTTGGGTTGCTTCTAGGGTGGCAGTCTATTGTTGCACTATCGATACACTGACGGTAGATATCGATGTAATGTGTCCAGTTGCGCAGTGTTAAGTTATAAATGTTTATGCACTTTAATTTGTCTTACTTTACAATGTTTACAGTTAAAAGGCTAAGAGGCAGTGAGGCACTATGCAGAAGTTTTGTCATTGAATAAATGCATAATTAGACATTTTCCTTTTTATGGGCATTTGTTGGCTTTTTCAGTCACATATCGTGACATATGGCAAAAAATTTTTTTTGACAATGTATCAAAAATCGTATCGTGATATTATCGATATCGTGAGCCAAATATCGTCACAGTATCGAATCGTGGTTTACCCGTATCGTCCCACCCCTAGTTGCTTCCATCCTTAAAATTTCTTACATGGTTCATAAGAAAAACATTCAAAAGAAAAATCACTTCCAGTTTCCATTCCCCTCGGGCTTCTTCTGAGCTCTCCTTCCTGTTACAATTCCCGAGAGCACTTAACTCCCCAACTCTCCCCGCACCAATACACATTCAGCACCATCATCACAGCTGCAGGCGCACTGCAGTGAATGATGGTCCCTTCCCCCTCCTTCTTGGACCAATGCCTGCAGTTACGCGGGGAACAGTGGGAGAGCGAGAAGGCACCTGACTCTCACCCTGCATTTTAACTACAGGCCCGAGTAGACGATTCTCGATTCAGCAGCAGTCCCAACCATAGCATTCATCGAGGCGGGAGGCGCCTCTCAAGTTTTGTTGAGCCAAGAGACACGATCAAACGTAAAAGCTCCTATTTGCCGGATTTTCTGATTGGCTGATTCCAATTTGACAAATAGCATCAGGGGGTTGGGTTCTTAAAAAAAAAAAAAAAAAAAAAAAAAAAAAAAAGTTATTTTTAAAGGCATAAATAAAAATGTCACACCACCAAACAAAAATGTCACAAGTGTACATAAGTGGGTCTCAACGGGTTTTTTTGTTGTTGCAAAGTCTCAACCCACGTTCATAGAAGAACAATAAAGAACACAATATAACTAAAAGTTGTTGGATGTAGCCTACTGCCAAAAGCGTATTGCTCATCATGACTTTTGCTAGCCAGAGGCTGAGCTACAGTCAGAATATGTTTATGGAATAAATTAGTTGCACGAGGCAGCTTCACTTCCTGTCACTTATCTAATATGTTCCATGTGGGAACTTGGTATGCCTTAGTACTAGGGATGGGCGAGTACCGATACCAGGTATCGGTATCAGGCCGATACCAGCCTTTTTTCAAGTACTCGAGTCCTCGTGACGCAGACGAGTACAAGCGACCAATGGCAGAGGGGGAAGACGTTAACTCTTTGACCGCCAAAAACATTTAGTAACGATTAGTAAAATGGCGATGTATGCCGTCATAAACATTCAATGATGTCAACTACGTTTTTTTTTTTTTTTTTTTTTTTTTATGGGCACTTCACCATCTAAGTGCAGTGCACGCTGCCTGGTCAATGAGTTGTGGAATCAAAAACACTCACTATGTATGGCCAGCAGATGGCAGCATTGTATCTCTTTTCAATGGGCTGCCAGTGTATGAAATTACAATGAAACATGACGAAATCTGATGAAATACTGTAGAACGTTTTCAAGACCTAAACAATCAAAGCCTTTGTCATATTAAAGTTTTTTTTTTATTTTTTTTTTATAACGTGTGGCAGTAAAAGAGTTAAGTGAGTCCTCCTTACCTGGCTGTAACTGGCGCTAGCTTGCAGCAGTTTTTCACCAAAACTTCACTTGTTTGGAAATACTTCAACATTGTGAATCTTAAACTAAAAGAGCATTTTTGTCTTTTATTTTGAGCGTTAAGACTATTGAAGTGTGACTGTGCTGTTGTTGTTGTTTGTTTAGTTTTTTTGTCAAAATTAAAGGAAATATATTTGTTTAAAAACATCTTTTAGTGATTTTTTTTTTACTTATCAAAATGTACTACTGGTATCTGCAGTTGGTATCGGTGAGTACTGAGGGTCTGAGTATCGGTCTGAAAAAAAGTGGTATCGAACATCACTACTTAGTACTGTACTATACAGCGGAAAAATCAAAATAAGAAACCGTGATTATTTACTAGCTGTCCGCAACTTACCCAAAATGGTTCCACAATCTACTTTCATGTCCTGGCCAGAGATGGGAAATGAAATCCAGGAAGTAGAAACCCTGCCACAGTTTGGCTTTATCCAAAGGTGCATGTACACACAGTCAGTTTAGCTTAATGCTAATCATGCAGCAAAACCTTACTTGGTTGTGTCATGGTTGGTCAGACACTCTACAGATGATGTATTTGCAGATGAACCATTAAAAAGTCAATTTTGCTTCATGTCTCCTACACACAGTGAACCTTCCCGACTCTGTCCTTGTAAGAACATCCAGAAGGTGTTTGGTCTCACTCCAAACAAGGAGTTTGCCTCGTTGAATTTATGTCAGTGACAAGCGTCTGCTTCGATTGATTTTTACTGTTTAGGTCCCCAACGACAGCACAAAATTTAGCCGCGGTGCAATTAGCAGGACGGCCAGCATAACAAAGGAGCTTTTGTTTAGGAGCGACTTGCAAACTAACAAATCCTCCTGTCGTTTATGAATGCAAACTTTTAACTTTAGGCGATAGTAAAATACAGGAAGTGAATCACAACGCTCGCTATGGGGTTGTCCTGTGTTTGACCTTGCCGACTGCGGCTATCTTGGACTACACTTCCTTCAAGATCAAACAGGAAAAGGCACCGTGTACTGAGGTGACTTTTGCCCTCAGCCATCCTGTGTGAAATAGAATTTAATAACAACATTGTTCACTTGGGTGGGGTTCAAATTTGGTTGCAATCAGACGAAATTGCGAAGGCAAGTTTGACTTTGAAGAAGAAGTGGCGTGTTTCCTTGTCAGGGTTCACCACAGAGTCACTCGCATGATTTGTATGGCACAGTTTTTATGCCGGATGCCCTTCGTGATGCAACACATACATACACATACAGTCAAGTTTGTCTTTGAAGAGCCTCTGGAAATGGCAAAAATACATGGGGAGAATTCTCTATCTTGTCAGACATGACTTCCTGAGAATTTTTTTTTTATGTCTACTCTTGACAGACATTTCTGTGAAATCCCTGCTCCAAAGTGAAACTGATTCAGGGGATGATGAATATAGAGCTTCGTGTTTTAAGGATGAATCATTAAGTTTGCTGCCATGATCCGCCCAAACTGTGTGAGAAAAACTTGAATCTTGAGCCTAGTACATGTGTTTTAAATTTGGTAGAACTTGCACCAAATCTGTAGGAGTTCTTTATTTTTTGAGGACTCCCTGGAATTGGCTGAAAATGATCCTAAAATGTCCATGTTAAGAGTATTTTTTTGAGACTTTTCTGCTGGATTCGGACTATTGGCTAGGGCAGTATTTGAGAGTGGAGTTTGCAATTTAGCATCACCCGTCTATCTAGTACGCGTGGTTTACATTTGGGACCTATCAAAGTCTCTTTGTCTTTCATTAAAATAGAAACGGCAAAAAACAAACCTAAAATGGCCGAAGGGCTGAATAGTTATGCAGTCAATGAGTTACTATCCAAGTTTGAATATTGTCGGCATGCTCCTGCTACTGAGGTGGTGCCCTCAATGACACAATCTTTTGTGCGAAAGGCTTACTTGTAAACATACCTTGAATAGCTTAAGAGTAGGAGGCAGAAAATCTTCATTGTTTTCACGCACCACGGTTTCATTCTGCTTCAGCTTTTAGGTTATCTAAAACAAAAACAATACCTCAACCTCAAATAGACAGATAGGCTAAACGGGTTGGAAAAGATGACATGACAAAAAGGTGAGGTAGACAATCATTTGTCACGTAAATGTGTCCACGGCACAAATGGCACTGCTGTAATAACAAGATACTATCAATCACGTACTCTTGAGCAAGGTACCTTGTTTGAAGTCAAGGGTTAAAGCTGCTCTCTGTAACAATTTGGCCAAACATGTCTTTACAATAGCCTCTTTATTTGACGATTTATGACTAAAACATCTACTAATTAGAAGATTAACACCTTAGCTGTTTACTATATGAGTCCTCCTACAAGCCTCTGGCCTATGGTTTTCAGACTGGATTCGGGTTCGAATTTACCGCCCTTCTTTCTGCGACTGTGATGTCATGTGCGTATTGTGTACGTGAAGAAGGGTGTTTAATTTTGTCAGCAGATGGCAGTAGTAGAAAAAAAGATACTGCTCTTTGATAGTGTATTTTACAAAAACAAACAGTAATGGCAAAAGAATGTAAACAAATTAAACAAGTTTTTGAAGATAAGGCAAAGCTTTGTGGTTGTTTAAAATATACAAAGTTCAGTTGACTTTGTCTTATAATTTTAAGGTACTATTATTAGTATTTAAATGTCTTAACGGTCTTGGCCCATCTTATTGATCTGACTTGCTTTTACCACATTACCCCTCGTGGCTCCTGAGGTCCTCTGGCATTGGCTTTTTCTTTTTATTTGTATTATGGATGTTTTAATAGTTCAGCACTTTGAGTTGCATTTGAATATATGAAGTTGCTATATATGCTATATAAATAAAGTTTGATTGATTGATTGATTGATTGATTGGTATTTAGCTTGTCAGTAAGCTATGGTGAAGGGATCACTCGTATGGCAAGGCTGAATTGGCTAAAATGGCCGCTTCAAACCAAAATGGCAGACTTTTCAGGCATGTGTTCTTCTGACTTTTTAACTACTTATGACATCTGTGTCCCACCAGTGCCATGTTGCGAAATGAAAGGGCTGAATTTTGGTAGAAATTTAGAGCGCCACAAGCTCTCATCGAAACTTTGTGTGTTGTCCACTTGAATCAATACAAATCGATGCCCACCATAAATGAATAACAGTTTGATTACATTTGCAACGACTGATTGGACATGTTGCACTAATTTTCAGGGATGCACGATAATGCTATTTTCAACCGATACCAATAAACCAATAATTTAGAGGTGCCGATGTCGATAACCAATAAGTAAGCCGATAATTGTTGCAAAATGAACTTGAATACAAATATACTTTCGAGTCCTACTATAAGTCTAACAAATACATTGAAACATTGTAGAAACTTTGCACAATGTTTCAATGTATGTCAAGCACTATGAAGCTGAATTTGATTGACATGAGCCACAACCACAAATGGACCAACATTGCATGTCTATAATTATTACTGGATTTCTTTATTATCTGGTTTATCTGCATGAAATCAAATTGCCGATAATTATCGGCAGATTTCTCTACGATCTGGTTTATCCGTTTCACGTCAAATTGGTCGATAATTGCCGATAATTATCGGCTACCGATATCATCGTGCATCCCTACTAATTTTCATTACAACAACAACACACAGCAGAGCAGACATGGCATATGTAAAGCTGATATTATATATTATAATGTATAATATATTGTGATACTGTATATTATTTTAATGATGGTATCTCGATTGAAAGAATCGCCACTGCTTCTGTTCTTCTTTCTCACACATCTGATTCGATAAATCACTCTTGACAGCTGACTCATGCGTTTGATTGACTTGTTTTTGTTTTTTTTAAATGCCGTCATGCTAGATCATTTTTATCCCAATGGTCGGAGTATGTACAGTATGTTTTAAGAGCAACATTTAATTGAGGACTGTCATTGATGCAATGCGCCGATGACGCCCAGACGAGATTTTTGTCAGATTAAAAGCTATGATCTGACATGCAAGGAGTTGCTTCGTAAGAGTCTTGGTGGCATTTGAAAATGCACAGTAATGCTGAACCACCCCCACCCTGACTCTTCAAACACTTTAACTTATTAAAACACATTTAAGGGTTCCCTATTATTAACAGCTTACTCCCAAAAGACGCCTGCTGCTCCCTGCAGTTGACCAAAAATAACCAAAAATATCCATGGTCACAACATGAGAAAATACAATTATTTGTACCATACAATATAAATAATGTCCTTACATGTGAGTGCAGGTGCCAGCGAAAGGCTGTGAATGAGTAACATGTTGGTGACGGTAAGGTGATTAGTGCGCTAATCGCATGCAGCACTTCGAATTTAAACATGTGACCCGTTAGATTGGTGAGTTGCAGTAACACAATCTAATGAGATCATAAATAATCAACCAATATACAAACATAATCATTTAGAAAATATTCTTCATTTATGACTAAGTATACTGTAATACGCAAAGTCGTAGAAAAATGGTGGCTTCAAGACAAAATGACTTGAAAATGACTGCATGTGTTTCCAGGTATTGCTTCTTTATTTTGGTCCAATCATTAAATGTAGACTCAGGGGCTGAATTTTGTAGTTGAGCTATTAGCTTTATTTATTTTTTGAAATGGTGACTAATCAAACCTAACTTTGCTGCCATGCTCTTCTCACACACGAGTGAAAAGTAAAATTTCAATTAGCATATTAGCACATTTCATCATTGCCTATATCGGTACAAATTTGGTGGCAATCGGATAAAACCTCCAAGACAAGTTTGTCTTCGATTAACCCCTGGAAATGACCAAAAAGGACCCTCGAAAGGCCACTACCAACCAATGATAGACTTACTTTTTGTTCATCTAATTATAACAGACATGTCTACCAAATGTGTTATGCTGCGAAGAAAAACAGATCTTGGGTGCCAAATGTATTATTATTTTAAAATAGAGTTTTGTGCATAACAGAAAATGACAACTTGTCTTTGGAAAGACACCTGGATAGGGCAAAAATAAATAAAAAAAACAACAAAAAACAAAAGCAAACAAAAACATACATGCTAATGTTAGCTTACCCGTAACAGTGCCTTAGCTCAGGACACTGCGTAGGACATTCTGTAGTCTCAAGTTGGCTGTGATTCTCCATTTTCTTGTTTGCCTCAGTCTCTTCTCTTGGATAAACTCCCTCTGTGTAGCGACAAGCACATGCTTAGGAGTCAATACAGGTGATCCCGCATGTGCTCTTCCTTCCTTGTTGCTGTTTGTCAGAGCATTTAATGCTACTTAGTCATCATTATAGTTTTTTTTTTTTTTTTTGCAGTGTCTATTTCTTAACTCATTCAAACCCAAAAATGTGTACATACGTTTTTTTTGTCCTTCACTCCAAAAACGTATTTATAAGTTTTTTGTTTTGTTTTGTTTTAATGCAGGAGCATACAGAAAGGAGGCTTTGATACAGCTTCTGACATGAAGAGGTGTCTTAAAGCAATTTTAGTTATTACAAAAAAAGGCCAGCAGATGGCAGCAGAGTATAAGAGATCAGCCATGGCTATGTTGCAACAAGCTCTTTTCCCCAGTGTTTTCACCAGGAATGTTGATATCAATGAATCTTAGCTATATTCTAATGCTTATTGCTGCAAAGCGGAAACAGATACAAATATGTTTTGTTTTTTTCCACGATAAAAGAGGAGATTCAAATCTTTCTTTTGGTAGGTTCCATGTTTTTATAGCAATAGAACACCATATTCTGTGGGACTTGCAAAATCAGTCAAAATCCAGTAAAATAGTCGGGAGCGAAGGGGGTTGTTTCAATGAAAATGGCGGCGAGTGAATGAGTTAAAGGTGAAGCTTGAAAATGACAATACTTCATGTGGACTCACATTGTATTCTGTAGCTTTCCAAAACAGTAAGATACTTACTGGAGTGATTTTAAAAAGTATTTCTTGTGTATTACTAATTTGTTCCAAATAGCCCTGCCTATGTCTCTCTACAGGGGATTGACTTGTTCAGTGTCACCTCACATGAACCTTTAAAAGACTGGAAAAGGGAAAAGAAAAGAGAAGGGGAGAAAAACATAATCTCTTCCATTCTTATTTATGTAACGTAATGTGATGTTATCTAGAAAAACAGCTGCCCAACTTTCAAGGGAAAACGAAATTGAATGTGAAAACTGCAGGGAAGGAAAGCAAACTGTGAGCGTAACCTGACGCCCGTTTCCTATTTTTGTGCTACGGCTGAGAAATGTTAACGGCTTCACTTCCCAGCACCCTCGTATTGCATATATGATTCCACAATTGTGTAAAGCAAGCACATGACCTACGCTACCTAAATGCTAACATATAATGGGAAAATCCATAGGCACGTGTTGACAATTTGACATCTATTTGTCGGTGATGTTTTAAGCAACAGATGTATGAACATACAAACTCTGCAGCAACATGTGTAAAAGGACAATATAACAATACGCACTAACATATATTCCTTATCCTCTGCGAAGATTCATATTGCTGCGTACTGAGTCAACAGAGGAGCTAAGTCTTTAATACGACGTAATGGATTAAATAATTAAACTACAAATCGTGAGCCCTATTTGAATGCTTCCTAGGCAATTGTATTGCAGTGTTGGTCATGATGGGGGTTCTTGAAGAGTCAAGTGTATTTTTTCTGCCATCGCTGAGAACAGACAGGAATAGGACGGCCTGACATTTGAGTTGTTCTCTCCATTTAAGTGTGTGTTTGTCAGTCCCTCCCCGGCCGGCCTGTGCAGTGTGCTGGGAACCCATCCTAACATTTTGACCCTGAACTGGAAAGCCAGGATGACGCGGGGAGGTTCTCTCTTATCTAATAACAAAACATGACATTCCTAATCCAAGATGTGCAAGTTGGACTTGGGAACTTGTCAGAGGCTTCGACAGAATGTCCGGAACTTTGCGTGCGGGGGTCAAGCCGCCTATTTTTGTCTCAATCGAATAGCTGTACGGTTTAATGTCTTGCAGCGGGGCTAGCTGTTGGCAAGTCTGCCTCACAGCCTGGAGGTTTTGGGTTCGAATCTGTGCTTGGATGTGTTTGTTTGTTTTTTGTTTTTTTGCTGGATATTTCAGCTTCCTCTTATATTGGGGGGGGAAAAAACATGCATGTTTAAGACATTGAAGAAAAATACTTGTTTGTCTATAGTGCCTGCCTAGCAACCAGTCTAGGCCAATGTATCCCAATTTCTCTCCCCAAAAATCAGCTGGGATCGCCAGTTTCTCTCGTCACCCGAGATGAGGAGGAGGAGGACAAGCCTAGAAAATGGATGGAAGTCTTGTGACAAGCACGATCCTGTTGTTATCTTGATAAGACGGTGCTCAACGGAACCTTGCAAATGAATGAAAACAGTCCCATTTAAACGCAAATGATGTTGCCGACTAACTGACTAAGGGTCAGTAGGATATATAAATGAGTCACTGCTGTCCTCTGGTGGTTAAATGGCGAAATTGACATACCCAAAATAAATGTCTGGAACTGACCGTAAGGCTTTTTGTGGAAGTCAATTTTCCTTACCTTTGACAGGTCACTTTTCCTTAACACTTGTTGAAATACGTCATCAGGTAAAAGAGAGAGTAAAAGATGCTTTCTTCCAAACATATGCGATGACAGCGCTGTTTGTTTCAAATTACTTTTTGACTCCACTTTTTCTAAATGACTTCATCGCGTGAGCTTTCCTAAATTTCTTCTTTTCTGATTTTTTGTGTCATTTCCCCCTGGAATATAATTACTTCCGGGTCATCTCGACCTACGACATGAAAAGCTAAAATTATAAAAGCTGGGCTCGTCCGGGATTTGAACCCGGGACCTCTCGCACCCTAAGCGAGAATCATACCCCTAGACCAACGAGCCACGTCATAGACCTCTGGACAAAATTCTTATAGGAATATAATACAAATCTCAATGGGGAAAGACTGTTCCGGGTTTTGTGACGTCACAACATTGTCTCCACACCCTCGGGAATTTCATATTGGTCTTCATTTGATGTTGATAATATAAATTGGGAAAAGGTTTGGCTTTTGCCCCATAAATTCTTCATTACGAACAAATTTACCGTAAGTTAAATAAATTTCATTTAAAATGGTGCATAGATTTTACCCAACGAATGTGCTGTAATTTAAGAAAGACCTTGATGTTATTTGCATTTTTTATGACGAATCAAGAGAAACATTAATCCATTTATTCTTGTATTGTCCATTTTCAAAGCAATTCTGGGGTAGTTTATCACAATTCATTATAGTCCACATTTATCCATGTATTATTTGATGTAGCTATTTGAATTTGATAAGTATGTCTACACACAATTTTATTTGACAGACCTTATTATTCTAGCAAAGTTTTATATTCACAAGTCTAAATTTACACATAAGGTCCTTTATTGTTTTTTTGTTTTTTTGTTTTGTTTGTATTCATAAGGATTATTTTTTTTTTTGTCATTGTCTGGTTGTATTTGTCCGAAAGCTGTAAAAACTTATGATTATTGCAAACGTTATCATTTATTTACATATATGATTTTTGAATTATCTTTCTTTCAGTTATATTGTTACATTTTATTTTGCTTAGCTTTTGTATGTTTTAACCTCCCAGGCGAGTTCTATGTTCTAATTGTTTGTATTGTATACAATGTTTGTATTCGATCTCCCCCTTTATTTTATATATTGATTAATTAATGAGCGAATACAGAAGAACACAATTGTATACAGCAGCTAGTGCTCTATATACTGAGTTACATTAAAATGACAGGTTAATGACAGTATTTGGATGATTATTTTGACTATACTTGATAAAAAATGAAATGAAGTTAAAGCCACTGTGACCTTATGTACAGTATGAATTGCTATGCATACCACTAGAGGGAGCTCACACTTTGAAAATAACTGCTATACAACAGCCATAGCTATAAAAGTGATTCTAACCATTTTGTAGGTGCAATTATGTAATATAATGAAGCAATGATTCGGCTTGCTAAGAGGGAAGCCGAAGTATTCACAAATTACATTTTGCATTGTTATATTGTTTTCATTGAATGATAATTCGCACTGTTCAAACTGTTACTGCACTTGGCTATACGTTCTTCATTCCCTTAAAAAAAGACCAACTGCTGATGTTTCATGTTTTCAAAAGGAAAAGATTTAGGCTGTTATGTTTAATGTACAATGTCATTAAATTGGCTCCTGTTTACGCAAAAGATATGCACTTTTCTTTTTGTTCTCTTACTGTACAACTGTATGTAGTCTACTGTATGTGGACCAAATCATGACCAAGGCTTATTAGAATGGTGACAGGAGCCAAATGTTACATGGTTTTGTCATAGTTTTACCATAATAATAATAATAATAATAATAATAATAATAATAATAAGGTATAGGAGTCAATTAGTCAAATGCAATGGCAGCAATTGGGTTTCCAAAAAAAGGTGCATTTTATTATCAGGTCATTAAGAGTCAATAAATTAAGTCCAACATGAAAAGCGAGTTAATCATTAAAAATAATAATTGCAATTCAGGAAGCTACATTTAAAAAAAACAAAACAAAACATGAAAGAGTGTTATTTTTTTCTTGTTGTTTGTGGATGATGATTACATATTGTAATGGCAGCCTCAATGCAGACAGCCAAAGCAGGAGGGGTTGGCACATATCTCACACGGGTCCGAAGACCTGAGAACGTTCACTAGAAAGAAAGAAAAAAAAAGAAAGAAAAAAGGTTATAATTTTTTTAGGATACAATTGTTATTTTAATTGTACCTGAAAATTGCAGTTAGATATCAAATTACATAAGATAAATCTATTTTATGTGTACAATTTTTTTTTAACGTACCTTTTTTTTTTTCAGGTACAATTTTTTTTTACAGGTACAAATCATGCCTTTACAGATACAAATGTATACTTTTTTCTACAGGTACAATTTATTTATTTATTTATTTTTTATGAGTTAATTTTTAACCATATTTATTTCCATATAAAATAAATACAGTTGTAATAAAAAAAAAAAACATATTATGATGGAAAAAGTCCCATCTTTACGAGAAAGATAAAGATGCCATTGTTTTGCAGGATTACTGCAGTAGAAAAATGTAAAATAATACAAGAATAATCTAAACCGTACTCAAATCAAAGTGTACTACTTAAATCCTCATTGACATTCAAAGATCAGTGTCATTTCAGTATACTTCCTAGAGACCAATTACTACTTTCCTATTAGACTCTGTTTTGATGCACTATTGTTATGTTTCACAAAGAGCACAAAAACAAACATCTTTTGATAGGTTACTGGCTCAAATACTGATTTCACTCCATAAAATGCACTTGCTAACTTTTCTATTGTTAAATTTTCGTATTTATGTATTTATTTGTTATTATTATTACTTTCCGCCAGTGAATATCAGTGTTGGTTGATGTTTACCAAGTCTGGAGAAGACCCCGGCAGCGCCTTGGCCTTGGCACACGGGATGAAAGACCTGCGGCAGGGCAGGGTTGGCACACACGGCACCCACCGCACCGCTGCGGGCCAACAAAGGGCTGAGACGTGGCCCCGCCCGCACCTTTTCCATCAACGCCTTCAGCTGCTTCACCTCCTCTAAGGGGAAGCTCCTGTCACCATCCTACGAGGAGCAGAAGACAGAGTTCAGGTTCAAATTTGAAAGGTGAGGACTTGGACGCCTTGTTCGAACGTGGATTGGAATGTCAAGTGAGATTTTGAATGCAGTGTGCAAACATGACTCGCACTGTTTGTTCTAATTTCACAAACAAACCTTTGGACCTTGAAATTCTTTTTCATAAATAGAACAACACACAATACTTCTCTTTGTATCTCGCTAACCACAACATTAGCTACACCTGCAAAGCAATCAGAAAATTATATTTAAGGTAATAACAATTTCGCCTTTTTTTTTTTTTTAAGGCATTGTGTGTACCTCATATAGGCTATATTTTTCTGGCATTATGATTTTAATAATGCCATGCCACATGGCATTATGATTTTAATAAGAATGCTCTGTTTACACTAGAGGGGGTGCATAGAACATATTACTGGAAAGATAATTTGGGATTTTTCTTTTCATTTAACAGTGCAGTAGTATAAAATAATGACTCTGTATTCACTTTAAAATATGTGTTCAAATAGCATGAGAAAGAAATTCTACCTGTACGGGAACAAAGTCGTAAAATTACAGGAAATGATCAGAAGAGAAAATAATATGGGGGGAAATGTAATTTAATATGGAAAAAGTCATTATTTAATGAGATAAATATATAGGGTAAATGTGTTTGTTTGTTTTTTTACAATAAAAGAAAACAAACAATGAATGCTATAAAGTTGTAGTTTTGTGAGGAAAAACACATCAAAATGTTGGAATTGTAGTGGAAAAAATAATAATAATTTCACAAGGAAAATGTGCTAATTTTGGGAGAGTTTAATTGCAATTTCCCAATAAAAAAAATTCATTTTTCAAAGTTTTTGTTTGCACAATTCACAGTAAAAGTAACAAAGTCATAATTTTACATAAAAATTAACATAATTTTATTTGAAACACAATAATTTTACCAATCATAATTTTCCTGGATTTTTTTTTAAGAATATTTTTTTAAGCAATTTTACACAACAAAATGATCTAATTTGACCAGAAAAAATATGCTAATTTTAATAACAATAATAAAAAAAACTTGGCAAGAAAAAAAAAAAATTGATATAAACAAAAATATATAGTAATCATAATTCATCAATTTGATCAGAATCAAGTTGTAACTTTCCAACATTTTTAGGAGACTGAAAATAGCAAGGTGTGGGAAAATTATATGCTGAAAACTTGTAAGTTTTTACAAACAAACAAACAAACAAACAAACAAAAAATCTGAATTTTATGCGACAGAAATGTTACCAGAAATTTGTCATTTTCCCCCAAAAACATAATTTCAAGAAAGATAGAGAAAAAAAAAATCATGTTTTTTCATCAAATGTACAATTTGTTAACTGCAATCCTCTTCTGAGGGCAATAGAGGACAACCATTTTGCCCCTGCATGAAATTAGCTCGAGGCCCGTAAATTGCATTATCTCGACGGTTGTATAGAATCACAGCTCTGTATTAACTATAAAAACACATTCTCGTCATACTCACCTTTACTTGCACACACAAGGCAATGTTGCACGCGCACAGCAGCAAGACGAGCGCGACCACACTTTTCATGGCGAGAGAGACGGGCGCGACGACGCAGAGATGCTTTCGGGTGCGTGCTTTCCTTCTCGTGTGCCTCCTGCAGGGCGGCGCCGATGCTTATAAAAGGCGTGGAAAAGGCTTAGCAATGATTGATTTATGCCAGGAATGAAGGTGGGGGTGTGCTTGCGTGTGTGTAAATAAAGCTCATTTGGATCCTATTGAATCCTAAAGAGTATTCTAACTACTACCTTGACGGCATCTCGGTGTTTGTTCACCCCGTCAAAGGGAAGTTTCACTGTTGACTTTAGCTTCCAAAGGGTCGTCATCGCCGTCATCATAAATGTCAGTCCTCTCGCATACACCATCAATGTTATGTTCTGAGGTTGCATCCCAAAGACGCAGACAGAAATAAGAGTTTAACACTTTATTCGCCTAACATCAAGAGGTGTGGAACTAGCTTGACTTGACCAGAAACAACGAGAAGGCATGATGGATGCAGAGGCATGGAACTAGCTTGGGCCGAAGAGCAGACGAGCAAGTGGCCAGATGGACAGAGGAACAGAAGTAATAATCCGACAAAAACACACCCTCCTCAAGACAGGCTTATATAGACAGCGAATCGATTTGATTGGTTGTGGCTAGACATGTGGGTACAAGGACTGACATGGAATTATCTGATTGGCAGTTGACCAGATATAGAGATTAAATATTCCTGACATCACATAGCTTCTGACATCACACAGCGTCTTACCAGTTGAAACTAGATGCTGGTTACATCAGTTCAAAACAGACAATTGACCTCACTGTCATGACCCAAACATAACCCTTGCATGGCCCAAGTATAACCCTTGCATGACCCTAGTCATGACAGTAAACATAACCCTTAAATGACCCTAGTCATCAGTAAGAATAACCCTTGCATGACCCTAGTCATGACAGTAAGAATAACCCTTGCATGACCCTAGTCATGACAGAAAGCATAACCCTTGCATGACCCTAGTCATGACAGTAAGCATGACCCTTGCATGACCCTAGTCATGACAATCAACGCTGAATGACATGTAAGGCGTATTTTAACTGGAATGCAAGCATGCAAAATGCAAGAGACAAAAAGAGAAGTCACTGGAAACGCTGATGCACCCGTTTGCAAATATCTTGATTTGATTCAACACAAAGACAATCAGTCCGCTTTCATGGAGGAGGAAGAAAAATTATTGAAATAAAAATATAGTTGTAATTCTACAAGAAAAAACATGTAAACATTTTTAAGAGTTATTTCAAATCGTTCATCAAATAATCTAATCATTAAAGGAAAGCTCAACCCAAAAATGTTATTTACAATGTTTGTGCCCTCACTACTAGTCTTAAAATGACATTACACTATATTAATATTGTATTTGTAGAATATGAGTTAAACAGGAAAGTCCATTTGTTTTTATCCATCTCAGGGGGCAGCCATTTTGAATGAAAATGACGTCACAGTTGCTCAGGATAAAGTAACAACCAATCACGGCTCAGCTTCAGAAAAAAAGGGCCATTATAATTATTGTGCTGAAGACAAAAGGATGGATTATTGGAACCATGATGAGACCAAGATAAACTTCTATGGTTCAGATGGTGTCTAGCGTGTGGATGGATGGATGGATGGATGGATGAATAGATAGATGGTTGGATGGTTGGTTGGAAATAAATTACTTTTACAGTATTTTTGTTTTGTTTTATTATTAAGATCTGATGTATTTGTGACCAGCAGAAAAGATGAAAATGTGTTTATCAGAGGGTGTGTGGGTGTAAGCTGAATAGATGTGTCAGTCAAGAGAGTGCAAATATTCCCTTTGAGATAAAAAAAAAAAAAAAGAAAGCGCTTGTACCAGTTCATTCGCCTATTGATGTTTGAAACACAAAGACACGCACACGTGCGCATGTGACTTGCAAAACACACATTTTTAATCCAAACAAAAACATAGAAAAGTACATTTAAATAGATACACAAAGCATGGTAGGATAGAAATGTAACAAAAACAATCTCAAATATAAAACCAATGACAAAAAAAGGTGGCAAATGCATTTTTTTTTTTTTTTTAAGTAACAGCTTGCGCTTTGAAACTCATTGATTTCTGTTCTTCTTTTGGCCTTTTTTCTTCTTTAATTTTTTTTTCTTTTTTTATATAAATGAAATGAGGACATGAAAATACAATTAAGACAACAACAACAACAAAAAGAAAAGAAAGTTTTTGGTGTGGGCTTAGCAGCCGCTGCAGGCTGCAAAGGCGCAAATCTCGCAGACGTCCAACGGCACCATGGCTGCAACAAACGGTTAGCATTGACGTTAGCATCTACAGTACATTGGCGCAGGTGGAGTATAGGATATAGTCGAAAAGGTCATTTGTTTTTGTAGTGAAAACTATTCTCATATATTATAGAGTACTGCTAACAGTGTAGTATTTTATAATATGCTTGATTTTATTTTTTAAATTCATATTGATGCGGTTGCTTTATGGGCTAGCGGTTAGCATGTTTGCCTCGTAGTCTTCGGCGTAAATGTGTGACACATTCACACACATTTCTCCGCAAAAGTTAGCTGACGACTTAAGTTGTCCTCGCGTGTGAACGTGAATGCTCGTTCATCTAAATGTGATTGGCTGGCGACCAGTCCGGGGTGGATCTCTGCTTCTAAATGTTCGAAACTGTCTATAATGCATACGTATATATGCCCTACGATGTACGTAGCGCAAGTGATAAGGATCCTCACCTAGTCTGGCGAGTGACGCCGACGCCCCCTTCTGCTTGCACAGGGGCAGCAGCTCCTGCGGCAACATGGGCTCCTCGCACATGGACGGCGAGCTGGCCCGCAGCCGCGGGTTCTGCAGCGGCGTCCAGGCGCTCTCGAACATCTCCTGGAGCCTCTTGACGGCCTCCAGGGAGAAGGTCAAGCCGTTCTCCTTTGAGGGGAGACGCAAGAAAAGAACTCTGAGGTCCCGCTACCCTTCTGAGGATGTCTATCAACGTTGCCGCGTCACTTACCTCCACCAGCACGGCCTCGGCGCGCCGACCCGCCGCCAGAACCAGGAGAGCGATGCAGGCGAGTGTGATCTTCATTGCTGTGATGCTGATCTCGGAAGTTTCTGCTTGCTCCTTCCAGGACCGAGCCAGCTTTTTAAATCCTGATGCGGTCATGTGACCGGAGGTGTGGCCAATGGGAGCAAAGTTTTCTCACGGGTTAATGAGTAGCGCTTTGGTTTTTACAGGCCGTAAAAGGGGAATCCATAAATCCTACTTTGTCTGATTAGCTCGTTGCGCTGGACATTAGCTAGAAACGCCTCCCGTGTCAATACTAATGTCTCATCCAGTGACGTATTTACGTCAAAACTTTTTTTTTAGCACATACAGGATGTAGTTTATTGCAGCTGGTTATGATGTGAATTTGATGTTTCGCCCCTTAGCTACTGTTGCTGAGTCAGACAAACTACAAATTGGCAGGTCAGAAAATCCATCCATCCTGTTTTCTTTTTTACAGCTCCTCACCTCATTGGCTGAACCGGAGCGTCTCCTGACGAGAGAAATGGGCTTCAACTTGGACCGGCGTCGGTACCAGATGTGATCGGGCTGCCAGATTGTATCGGGGTCGCCTGCAGATGATGTCACGCTACAGTCTTGTCTGGATATTGCCCGTTTACAATTGTTCAAAATAACAAAATTTGTGGACTAAAATTGTAAAAACGTAAATAAACCTAAAAATACAAAAGCATGATACTTTAAGAGTAAAAACATTTTTTTTAAAAATAGATTGCCGGTGACGTCAGCACAGCAGCGCGAACGAAGTTAGCTTTGGTCTGTTTTCTTTTTTTAAGCTATTCACAAATCAATCACAATAACAAAAAAAAGAAACAAAAAAAAAACAGTCTTAATAATAATACGAACACATTGACACTCTAAACTGACAATATTTGTCACATCTGAGAACATTATTTTGTGTATTTATCATTTATTCAATCTTTTTTGTTATTTATTCAACATATTTTTATATTCTTAGGTTTATTTACGTTTTTACAATTTCAGTCCATGCATTTTGTTATTTAAATTACATCTTTAATATTTTCTTTCCAGTGTTTGACGTCAACTGGATAATTTCCAGTCAATCCTGTAGCGGGACGTGTTCGTTAGGCGACCCCGATACGATCAGTCAGCCCGATCACATCCGGTACCGTCGGTGAATGTCAATGTTTGCTGTTTAGTGCACTAAACGAACTGTATTTGTAAAACTTCTGAATCTCTTCGTTTATTTCAACAAGTAGAAACAGTAAAGTAAGTGAGCAACACTGACAAAAAAAAAAAGGGCGTCACTTTCTTTGGAGTCTTGTCTACTTCCCGCACGAGTGCAGATATGAATACATGAATGCATGTCTAGGAGTGAACCTCAAGACTGATAACATGGTGTAAGTCAGCAGAGATTGCTACAATAAGGTAAAGATAATTGGCTTAATGGTCCGTGACCCGCCCACCCAAGCAGACAGGTGCGAGTATGACAAACACGTGTTGAAATGGTGAGGAGGAAATGAGAGTTTATAACACAATGACGTCCATATCTGCTTTTTTGAATGGCTGGAAATGGATTTGAATGTACTAATAAACTTAAATCGAAGTCCCTTTCTTAAGGTAACTGAGCATACCAATTGTGCGTGGTTCATAACCTCGAAATGTATGCAGGGGACGGTGAAAATTTGTTTTTGTCATTGTCAAAATAGTCACGTTTGACCACGTTTGGTGAAGTGGTTCTAGTCCGGCGCTGACAGCGTGTTTAAACAGTTAACACTGAAGACAAATATCGCAACTGGAGGCGAGTAAATCATCAGCCTGCGCGTGAAAGGAGTATATTTGATCGTGTATTTGACCTTGTTTCCGCATAATATCGAGTGGCTTTGTAAACACGTTTTTTTTTTTCTCCCTCACGTGACTTTTTGATACGCACCAGGGCACAAATAATAAAACTAAGCGTTTTTGTTTGTTTGTTTTTGTTTATACCATTAGTCTATATACTATATAGATGTTCCTTTCTCGATTAGTTTTGACAGCCTGCAGCACTTTGATATGCACCCTACTGACACCTATGGGACAAAAGAGGAACAACAATGAACTGAAACTACAACGTGAATGCTTCATTTGTTGCGAGCTGTCTTATACAAATACAAATACAAAAACATTTGTGTGATCATGCTCACCGTCGGAGGACTCGATTTTTGACCGTTGGCTGAAAGTATATTCTTTATGTGTGTGGGGAGTTCTTGAGATTATCAGAGCACTCACAGACACACACAAGACGACTAAAACTGTTATGTGTCCAATTAAAAAAAAAAAAAAAAAAAATCTTTATGTGTGGGGTTTGGCAAGGATAAAAAAATATTTTCAGAACTGGGAAAAAAAAAAAGAAAAAAAAGAAAAGAAAAATCCTGACATGTGCACCCATATGAGAGGTTTAAACCTTTTTTTTTTTTTTTTTTTTTAACCTAATCTATATTTAAGTGAGAGATAAAAACCACATGGTTGTGAAGTCTATTTTTTTTACAGTGACGTCCAAAGCCATAAAGTTGACAAGCTCAAACACATTATATAATAGTCATAAAGATATTATTTAACTTTCTGAAATGCTACACTTTCTCACCGCAAAAAAAGTAAACAAATCCCTTCTTATCACTATAAACAACGCCATTAGTGCCCACGCTAGTGCTGTACATGGTCAAAGGTAAACAAATAAGTAAGTACAGAACAAGCACAGCTGAAAAATGTAAATGCTGAGTAGTTCTATACATTACGAATAACATTCATGTTAGAAAGCCAAAGCTGTGACTTTTGATGAGACGCGGATCAATCCAGCAAGCTTTTACTGCATTACAAGGCCATGAAAAGCAAATTGTACCCCTGGATTTATCTATATATTTTGTTTTGTTAATACATCAGACACATTTATTCCGTACGCGGGCAGTGACATGCTGGCATTCGTACTGACGCATTATCATTAACCCACGGGAAGCACATGTTGACTTTCGTATTTCTAAAAATCCGCGCTAACAACCAGATTAGCGTTCCTGTTGTCGCCATGGCGACCCAGCTGTTGCATTTTATAATGCTGGCAGCGGCAGAGCAGGTCCGTACACATCTCGTGTTGCGTTTGCACTCGTTAATGTTAAAATTGCCTCGTGTCACTTTTTTTTTCTAGATTGGGTTTAACATGTCAGCCAGGGGGTGGAGCTACAGTGCTTAATTAGTCAAGCACGGCAGTGATAGTATGAAATGTGTTTTCACTGGTGGAGGCAGCACTTCCTCACTTAGCCACTGAATGACATCCGTCAATTACTTTAATGGATCTTATGTAGTGCATGCAAGTAGAAACATCAGCACATTATTACCATGAGGTGTGGGGGTGGAGCAACGTGGGTGGAAATGGAAGCGAATGTGAGCCCCCTTAATTACAACAGAATAGCGTTAGTTGTGTTTTCACTGGTGAATGTAGCACTTCCATCACATTAAATGGCTAATAAGTTGAGTCCATCAATTTTCTTGAAATTTAAAAAAAAATTAAATGAGAGCAGCACTGCCATCTACTGAGGTGGATGTGCAACTACACTTTATTTTAGTATGGCGGGGGAAAAAAAAAAAAAAAAAAAAAAAACATTGTCCAGTGCGGTCTGCCCAGTAAATATTAGGCAGCAGCTACCAGGCTACCAGTGCTTCAACGTTATTATTATCAAATATATAATGATCTCCTCACTTTCTAGATAAACTACAGACAGTTACCGCATAGGTGTGACTGACTTATCTGTTATGAGCCAGAAGAGACGCTTTGCCCCAAACAATTAGAGCAGTGTTACACTAGTTACTTATTATTAGGTGGCTTCATTGATCAGGTTGATACATGTTTGGGTATTACTCATGTTTACCATTGTGGTTATAATGTGTGTATTCAAACGTATACAAGTCAATAAGAACGCATTACAGTGTTCAATAATTGATCAGGCAGCCGCATACAACAATTCTGCACACCGGCATGGCACTAACAACAACTTAGACGGAGAGGAAATTTATGTCTTTTAATTATCAGCAGGTGGGTTAAAAGTCATTCTAGTTTGTAGTGTTGTAAAACAAGATGGGAAGTGGAGGAAAACAAGACTTGGCAACATTGAGGCCACTAGGGTAAAATCACGGAGTGCCAAGGTAAAAAGGAACTTTGGACTTACTACACTATAGGTAGCCTGGTATTAAATAGGGATGTAACGATTAGGGCAATATCGTGATATCGTGATATTAAAACGTCCACAATATTGTCGTCGTCATGTTCACAGTATTTAAAAGGAACACATCTGTTAAAAAAGTCAGGTTGATTTCCATTTGTGCAGTTCTACTACCCTCGAGTTAGTAGTTCATTAGTGCAATTTAATTTTCATTAGGGATGTTTTGGCCTTCTATGTTTAAAATCTATACTAATGGTCAGCTAATTTGCTTGTGAAGCGAACAATGTGTGCTTGCATTATCAAGTGAGTGCCTCAATATTGTTATTAGAGATTGTAGGTGGTTTATATGCATTCCTGTTATGCACAAAAGCACAATATTGTGCTTTTTTTTTTTTAGTATGAGCTCTTTTTTTCTTACCATATTGTGATCTTTTTTAAATGCCGCCAACCCCCCCAATATCGTGATAATTATCGTATTGTGACATTCATATCGTGATAATATCGTATAATATTGGATATCGTTACATCCCTAATATTTAGTGAAACAATAATTCATACTTTTTTTTGTATAAGTAGCCTATTCAAGTAATTTTAAACAAAAAGTTAACGATTTCACACCATTATCACAATTAACACTTTAACTCGGGCTTGATCTCTGCTGAGGAATGTGTTGTAAACATGCGGTCTGTTTGTTAGCATAGCAAGCTAAGATAGCTTGAAGACTTTAATATACAGCAAGATGGGTATATCCGGACACAAAAGATTTCATGTGTAACAATTTACACCAGGAAAGTAGTGATCGACGTACTGTTTAAACAAAAAAACAACATACCTTAATCTTCCACTTCCACTTTTCCCTCGAACAAACTCCATTTTTTGGAGCTAGCGGATCCAAACGACTGATTTCAATGAGTGGCAGTAATGTAGTGGCCTACCCGGGATGTTTTTTGTTTTTTTTTGTGACATAATAATGTAAATAAACCTATAATAACATAATTATGTAAATAAACATAAATATACAAATTCTGTAAATAAGTCTTTCCAGAAGAAAGTGTGTCCAATCTGCTATATTAGCATGCATGCTAATCTCATCAGCTGCCCGCCATTATTGACATGCTTGCCGTTTCGCCACATCTGTTTACGACAGCCAACTTAGTTTTTGTTTCAAACAATAACCTTGGTCTAAAGAATTATTTTGTAATCTATGTTAAAGTCTTAACCCTTGCTTGAAATCTCACTTTAAAAGCCTAACCCTGGCTTGAATCCTTACTCTGGAAGCCGAAATTGGCTTGCTATCGTTGAAACCCAGAGCAAATTCATAACATGAAATTTGGAGACCACCAAGCCTAAACCTCGCTTTGAACCCAAATTTGATAACCTCAAACCCAAATTTGAAATTTGTTCATTACCCCAGGTGTAACAAAAAGGACAGTAGCATTGATAGCAGTGACCTGCATCCGTAGTTTTTTTTTTTTTAATATATATATTCAGTGTTGTAAAACAGTTGAACTTTTGTAAATGTGTAAAAATAAAAAATAAAAAAATACACTACTGTATGCCATGTCATCCCATAAATGACGCTCAAGCTTTCATTATCTTGTCATTGTCAGTAACGGTGCATCTCCCTGGTTACAACCATAACGGTGAAAATGACACAAAGTGGTCAAGGTCAGTTGATGTTATGTGAACCAAAGAGTCTGCGTTCCCATACGAACGCATTCATATTTTAATGCTTTTATAGAGGCAACAAAACTCACAGCTCTTGACTTGTTGTATTTTCACACAGTCCTGTTTTGTATTTGCCTGTACTGTAAATCATCACTTCCGCAGCCCTTTTTACGTCAGGAGATTATTTCAAATGCTGACAGGGACTCTTATGAACGCACATCTCAATGAAAATCAAGTTTATATTTTTTGGGGCGCTATTATTGTGCATAGGTTTAAGTATCATCTTTTTATTGAGCAAACATATTGAACTGTAATAGGAGCTTCATTTAGACAAAAAGTGATTTACCACCTACTGTACATCAGTATTGTTTGTTCAGTTTCATTATACAGTAGTTAACTTACATTTATCTGCACACATCACACATGAAAAAATTCTGAGTTTTACGTAACATGTTAAAATCAACCTGTGTTGTACTTCACTTTCGCAAACAACTTTTAATATTTAAAGTTGAAAAAATGTTTTAAAAATTAAATTTTTTTCCCCTTACAATAATGGAATCGGTATTTTGCCCCGCTAGTGTTATTTTCAAAAACGCAGACACAAATAAGATTTGAACTCTATTGAACTCTCGCACAACATCGAGAGGCATAGAACAAACTTGACTAGACGAGAAACAACGAGAATGTATCGAGAATCACGAGACGCTAAGCTAACTTGGGCTGTGGAGGTGCACAGAGGAGCAGAGGTAATAATCCGACAAAAACACACACTTCTCAGTCAGGTTTATATAGACAGCGAATCGATCTGATTGGCTGTGGCTAGACATGTGGGAAACGGGACTGACATGGAATTATCTGATTGGCTGTTGACCAGATAAAGAGATGAAAGATTCTTGACATCACATAGCTCCTGACATCACATAGCGTCTTACCAGTTGAAACTGTGCGCTGATTACATCAGTTCAAAACAGACACTTGACCTCACGGTCAAGACCCAAACATAACCCTTGCATGACCCTAGTCATGACAGTAAACATAACCCTTACATGACCCTAGTCATGATAGTAAACATAACCCTTGCATGACCCTAGTCATGACAGTAAGTATAACCCTTGCATGACCCTAGTCATGACATTAAACATAACCCTTGCATGACCCTAGTCATGATAGCTAGTCTAAACACGGTATTGTGATCAATATTGCATTTGTGTAGAACATAAAAAGCAGGAAAATCCACACGATTTCATCCATATCAGGCGGCGGCCATTTTGCCTTGAGGCACGAGTACCACCAGTGCAATCGCGATTCATCTAAAAATATGGAAGGCAAATGGCCCCTGGACCGTAATTGCGACAACGGTTCTAACATGTACTGTATTATGTATTTAAGACATAAATCTCCAAATTCACTTCACAGGGTCTTTAATTTGTTGTTTCTATGCATGTCTTGAGTGCCTGCAATCTGCAATTTCACTTTGATGAGGCCCAATGAGTCACACCTCACAAATTTGATGGGTACACCAGGAAGTCATTACAGGAGAATTAATCAGCGTAACTGAAAGTTCGCAAGCCAGACATGAAAAAAAAAAAAAAAGGCCGATAAGACGGTCTGCATCATAACACCATTACAATACGAATTTTCTATATTAGTCGCTGCTTTATTGAGATTTATGTAACACGGTAGCATCACTAAGGTTTCATATGTTTGTTTCTTTTCAGTAAAGTAGGTACAAAATTAAATTTGTGCTACATAATATAAGTCATACATCACACGTTTTTTTGGATGGTGTCATTTTTAATAACTTACCACTGAAAAATGTTCATGAACTAAATAATGATGTTTTGGTGAGCTGACTTGGCGTGACTGAGAGGTTGCAGCACTTCCGGGGTGCGCTTATTTTGAAAGGCTTTTGCCCGGTGGCAGGGAGCATGCGCAGTCGTCTCAATAGAGCTTTGCGCAAATATTTTGAATAAAAATACAATTAAGTAAGAAGTAAGTTCATATCCTCACATTAGCCTACTATACTGTTCTCCAGGACTGTACGTTGTGTAATGTTTATTTCAATTAAAACCTCATTTAAATAAATAAAATTTTTGCACATTTTTACATAGTTTGTCCAGTCGGCCTATAATGTATATAGAATAGGGAAAAAATGTTAATCGTCAGCAAAACATCTTTTGTCGGGCGATACAGCAGACGTATGCATATTGAATTTGAGTTGTCTACATGTTTTCCATTAATATATATGATTTAAAACTGCAGCCAAAGGACTTTTTCCTTTAAACGACAACTTTTAATGAAAGTAGCATCACGTCTCGTCCCCATTAAATGTGCCACCGCGTTCGCCCACGTTTTTAATTATGTGTCATTTTGAGGACAGTGTGAGTGCTTTCAAACGGGTCTTTTTAAAATCAGTGCGAAGAACATCGATGCTGCGATTACACGATTCAGTACAAGGACATTCTGTCATTAAGCCATGAATTAAGGTACACAAGTGATGTGTGCCATGAGACAGATACTGTCGTCACGTCACTGGCTACAACACCAGCATGTACAGCTATTTGAAAAGGGCAACGAGACTTACATGAACTTCCACAAGCCTTATGACTACACAACCAAAATGTTTTGGAATGCCACTTGCCTTCATTTGGTACATTACTGTGGTAGCAGTACCACTTTGCAGTACGTGGGCTCCTTCTAGTGGTTCAAGAAAGAATCACTGCCTGACTGCAGTTCAGTTGTATTTCAATTTGAAGTCCAATATATTCAGATGTGTTTTCAAACTTTTATTGAAGTCTAATTTTGACTGACCATTCATGTGCAACACATTTTAATGTAACCTTTACTTGGGTAAAGTTTTTTTTTTTCCCCCTAAAATGATCAAGTTTTTGCTCATAACATTTTGACTTGATTCCTATTAAAAAAAAAATACATATTTTTTTTTTCTTATATTTTGACTGTCCATCCATCCATTTTCTTGACCGCTCATTCCTCACAAGGGTCGCGGGGGCTGCTGGCGCCTATCTCAGCTGGCTCTGGGCAGTAGGCGGGGGACACCCTGGACTGGTTGCCAACCAATCGCAGGGCACACAGAGACGAACAACCATCCACACTCACACGCACACCTAGGGACAATTCGGAGCGCCCAATTAACCTGCCATGCATGTCTTTGGAATGTGGGAGGAGACCGGAGTACCCGGAGAAGACCCACGCAGGCACGGGGAGAACATGCAAACTCCACCCAGGAAGGTCCGAGCCTTGACTCGAACCGGAGACCTCAGAACTGGGAAGCGGACGTGCTAACCACTCGACTACCGTGCCGCCATATTTTGACTCATTTCTCCTGAATTCCAACTGTTCTGTTTATGTAATACAACGTTTTAATTTGAATTTGTTTTCCCTTGAAGTAATTAAAAAAAAAAAAAAATTGTTGGGCACAACTGATTTTTTAGTAAAATTCTGAAAACAGAATAATCAGCCAATTAACAACAACAACAACAAAAACTATAAAAAAAAAAAAAAAAAAAACTTATTTTTTGTTCACTTAACACTTACAACATAAAGAATATACGTATTTAGAGGAGAACAGAACATTTAACACTGTTAAAATAATTTGTCCTTTAGTATTTGTTTAACTTTCCAATATATGGTAGCAAAAAATAGGCAAAAAACAAAACAACCACAATTGCTTTTTTTTTGGGGGGGGGGGGGGGGGGGTGATTGAGATTGAATGTCATTATCTTTGTCTGATGTACTTGTAATAGGCAAAAACAAATTTTTAAATAAATAAAAACATTTAAAAATAATAATAATAATATTGGCATAGTAAATAGTCCAGCACTTTTTTTTATTTATTTATTTATTTTATGATTCAATTTTAGATTTTTTTTTTTCCTGTAATATTTCAATTTTAGTCTTGTAAACCTTGGGATAACATCACAACGTTGCAATCCATTTTGTTTGCTTTCTTGTAATATGACTTCATTTATTTGTAATTAGACGTTTTTCAGGTTTATTCTAGGAAAAGTACATTTTCTTCTTTCTTCATACTTTGTTCAGGCTTCTGATCAGACTTATCATTATATTAGGGATTATAGCACCACCTGTTGCTTCGATTCGCCATTCTGAAGAGTGGAGCGGAGTGTGCAGTACAGGCCAAAAAAAACCAGATTATTTGTGCACTACTGTACTGTAAAGGAATAGCTAAATATAAGTCTTTTTTTTTTTTTTTTTGGATACTGCCTGTAAACAAACAACCATTTTACTGCCTGCTTTATTTTATTCATGCATCTTTTATGCTTTTATGCTTACCTGCACCACATCCTCTCCCTCTCTCTCTCCCCCCCTCTCTGACCCCCCCCCCCTCTCTCTCTCTGATATGGTAGGTAGGGAAGATGCGCCTCTTCCTCCTCCTCTTTCTCCTTCCACCCGCCTATCACACTGTTGCGTGTGTGCACATCGCAGACGCTTTGAAGAGTTGCAGAACCAGAAGGTGAGTTTTAATTGATAAACGTCATACTTGTTTGTTAGTGCTTATCTAGATTATTCTTCTATTGACACTTAACAGGCATTGGGGATAAAACTTGTTTTTAAATGTACATAAATATTTTAATTTCTTATTTTTTCTTAAATGATCTAAAGCATAATATCTTAACATTCCAGGTTTAGTTTCACATTATCCAACGAGCCAAAAGGTCAATCATGTATTAACTTTGAGGAGTAAAAAGAAGAAGTGATTGGCATTTATCAGAGCGGCGCATCAAATTTCAATTATCCACAGAGCGTCACCAGTTAACAGAACACATTTAAAGCTCATTAGTGCGGCGGGGAAATTTAATCTTGCATTCCAATCCAGCATCAGACTGTTTCATTTTCTTCAAATTAAATGCTAACAACAACAAAAAAAAAGGAAAAAGGTGGCATTGTTTTCCTCTGCCCGCCAGTTATCTCCCGAATTCCCCCCGAGCTATGATGTACACTCATCTGCAAGTGAGATGCGTTCAGCAATTTTTTGCTCGACTTTCTTTGTCTAGGTCACGCAACAGAGGTTCTGGGTTTGACTCTCATTTCCCGTTTTCTTGTGTGGAGTTTGCATGTACTCCATCCAGCCCGGCCACATTATAAGAATATGGACATGAAATTATCCGTAGATGTGAATGTGAGCTGAATCCTTGTTTGTTGATATGCGTCCTGTGATTAGCTGGCCACCAGTCCAAGGGTACATCCTGCTTCTCTTGCCAAAAGTCATTTGGGACAGATTTTAATGAACTATAAAAAATGCTTCACTGCTCAATCAATATTAGGGTGCAAGGGTATGCCAGTATTGATGGTTCGTACCTCTCGGTGGAGGACATGACAACGCAGCAGGCTTGAGACAAGATTTGAATCCAGAATCTGTCGAGCGTAAGACACAGGTGCAAACGCTGACTACAAGTTTGGAGTGGGGGAGCAGTTTTCATCATCTTGTGGTCAGGAAGAATGAAAATGAGGTTGTGATGTTTGGAATTTGACTGATCTCAACTCGAAGTATAAGTCAAAATTTGCTTTTTTTCTTGGAGTTTTTGTATTACGTGTTCAGTCCGCCAAAAATCAAGTTATTAAGGTGGTAGTGCAGTCCCACTGAGTACAGTTTGGGAACAATGACAAGCACACTCCAGACCAAAGATAAGATTCCAACCCAGAACCTCTTTAGTGTGACGCAGATGTCTTAACCACAAAATGACATCATTGACAGTTTGGAGACTTTTCTTACAGTCTGGAATTGCACAAAGTAAACAAGTCACTTTGTCATGTGTTTGTGTCTTTTATTCTTTTACAACCAGATGACCGCCACCAAGTAAAAAGCGGCTCACGTTAAAATGTTTTTAAAAAATGACATGTGTGACATAGATCGATATACCAAAAAGCACCAGTGAATTATTGTTTCGCATCATTTGTTCCCGTGAAAGGCGCTATAAAAAAAGTTATTTGGAATGGCTGTTTCATCATCACTGACAGTTTTATCAGAGTAGCATCAAAGTCAAGGATGCCAAACAACAAATATAAGAAAAAAAAAATAGAAAGTCTGACGACATCATGGGACTGTATATATTGTAGGGACGTTTGATTAGATAGAAAGAAATGATCTTGATGACTGAGAATATCCGCACGCATATTTTTCTGTTTGAAACAGTTCCATGTGAGCAACCTGACAAAGCACTGACCAACCCCGAGTCCTTCCTCCAGCCCCGACATGGATCTCCTTTGCCAAGGAGACTCGTCAAACGTCTCCAGACCGCTCCACAACGCCAGCATGTCTCCCAACTCCACCGTGGGCAACACCAGCACCAGCCTCTACACTGAAAGCAACCTCTTGGACATCCTCGGCCCCAAACGCTCGCCCTTCTTCTTCCCGGTGGCCGGCGTTTACCTGCTCATCTTTCTGGTGGGCTTGAGCGGGAACCTTCTGACGTGCGCCGTGGTGGCCAAATACAAGAAGATGCGCAACACCACCAACCTGTACCTGGTCAGCTTGGCCGTGTCCGACCTCCTCATGCTGGCCTTCGGGATGCCCATGGAGATCTACGAACTGTGGCAGAACTACCCGTTCCCCTTCGGCGCCGGCGGCTGCTACTTCAAGACGTTCATCTTTGAGACCGTCTGCTTCGCGTCCATCCTCAACGTCACGGCGTTGAGCGTGGAGCGATACATCGCCGTGGTGCACCCTCTCAAGACCCGCTACCTGACCACCAAGAGGCACGCCAAGCGGGTCATCAAGGCCGTGTGGGCGGCGTCCATGGTTTGCGCCGTACCCAACACGTCCCTGCACGGTATCTTCTACCTCCCGGACCACGTGGAGGAATCGGCTATTTGCGCCGTGCTCCAGCCGCTGTGGATGTATCAAACGCTCATGCAGGTCACCACCGTCTGCTTCTTCTTCATCCCCATGATGGTGATCGGCGTGCTCTACCTAGTGATGGGCCTGCACCTGGGCAGGGAAAGAAAGCAGAGGAGGGGCTACTTCGGGAAGAAATGGGGCAGCGACATTCGTGTGAGCGTCCACGACGACGGCGGTCGCCGAACGCAAGTCATCAAGATGCTCTGTGAGTTTCTTGTCAATGTGCTTCATAAAGCACAGGGAAATGGAAATTACACTGCTACAAGCACCACTTTGGTAGATAGTGAAAAAAGAAAATTCCTCCAAAAAGAGGCTTCAAGCTGTTTAATGTCACTCCCAGTTGAAGTTTAATGACTTTAAGTCAAACTAAACACATTCTGCATTCAAAAACAAAACAAGAGCCTTAAAAATGCCCCCACTAGCTTGATGCTAACACATGATGAAAAACACCACTGACAGGCTAACACTTCCCGTCAATAGTTCTGGTGTTTATGAGCTCTTGGGAAACTAGTAAACAATTCTTTTTAAAAGAACCAATTTACACTGTTTATTGTCACTCCAGGTCAAAGTTAATTTTCAAAATAAACAATCACACTCGGTGTATTTAAAACAACAAAACAAATTTGCCTTAAAGAATGCCATCACCAAGTTGATGCTAACACATAATGAAAAGACGTCATTGACGGGCTAGCACTTAGCATCAATAGTTCTGGTGTTTATGAACAAACAGCACTTGGGAAAATAGTAAATAATTCTTCTTAAAACAACCTTTAAAGTGTTTAATGTCACTCCCAGTCAAAGTTAATTTTCAAAATAAACAACAAAGTAACTTTGCCTTAAGAATGAACCAACTTGATGCTAACGCATAATGAAAGACGTCATTGACGGGTTAGCACTTAGCATCAATATTCCTGGTGTTTTAACACTTTAAAGCGGAGGTCAAGTTTTTTTGTTTGTTTACAGTATGTTGTGTGTGCCCCCACTCGTCTCAACGGTATTTTTTTATTATTATTGTGTTTATGGAATAAGAATTAAGCAGAATAATCAGCTTTCTTGTGAACGTTTTGTCTCTTTTCTGGGTTTGGTCACGTTGTGACAGCTAAGGCTGTTTGAAAGCGCTATCTATATATAAATAAACATGACTTGACTTACGTTCTTATGGCGAACATATATGGGCACTTCTTAAGACATCAATTTCAGTTAAGTTAGTAACAGCAGGTGGCAGCCAAGGACAAAATGGTGGCACCCTGAGAGGAATAAAAACAAGTGGATTATTCAGATTAATTCTTATTCCTTAAAGAAAATATGAATGAAAATACCGTCGACTAGTGAAGATACATAGAACTTAAATGTAAATATATATTTTTTACTCATCTGCTTTCTGGCATTTCTGCATTATACTGACCACCGACAGCCAAATCAGGCACACCAGGAGCAGCACAATGAATTGAAATGATGAACAAACTAAACTGTACCCACGATAAGTTTGGGATATTCGGCTTTCGGGTGAAACACGTTTTAGTGACAGAACAGCAGGATTTTACCTTGTAATCCACGCTGCCGTTGCCAAGTCATGCGCTCAAAAGACAAAAACATGGGGAAAGGCATGTTGCCGGTTTCTTACACGGATCGTTGCTATTTGCTTGGGAACTTAAAGAGATTTCAGGTAATATTTGTCCGTCTGCGGTTGAGTCCACAGCAGACAGTTTACTTAACAAAAAGTTAAGGCAAAGGCACATTTGTTAACAGGCATGAGAACAACTGCCATTTTAGAAGTTTCCTTTCAAACTGTCTGTCTTCATCCTTTAGCCATCGTGGTGGCGGTGTTCGGCGTGTGCTGGGCGCCCTTCCACATGGAGCGTCTGCTGTGGAGCTCCGTGCGCCAGTGGACCGACCTCATGCACAACATCTACCAGTACGTCCACATCCTGTCGGGGGTCCTCTTCTACCTCAGTTCTGCCGTCAACCCGGTCATCTACAGCCTGATCTCCACGCGCTTCCGCGAGTGCTTCCGCGACCTCATGTGCTCGCGGGCCGACGAACCCGACTCTCCGCCGCACCCGAAGTATTCGCTGGTCCTCTCCGCCTCCAGAGTCCAGACCGGAGGTCAGGACTCGTTGGTACGCTTACTGTCTCCGCCAACGACGCGAGAACCGGACGGCGCTTTACTCTCGAGTGCTTGCCAAGAGAAGACTTCGGTGTTCTGAGATATATATATATATATATATATATATATATATATATATATATATATATATATATATATATATATATATATATATATATATATGTCAAAATTTAGTAGAAATAAATTATAAATAATGCATATATTTATGGAGACTGGGGTCAAGTTGTATTTTACAATTTTTAAAAATTCAGAACTTCACAAGTTAAAATGTTAATTAAGGTTAGGTAGCTCTTACTATGAAAAGGAAAAACTCACTGAGCTGTGACCGTCTTACAAATGCAATTATGCCATCTAGTGGCAGAAAAATGCCCTCAACACAAATCAATATCCACTTTTTTTTTTTTTTTTTTACATTACAATATATCTTTTTAATTTGAACTCAATTTGATGAATTATGAAATTACTGTATCAATGACTAAAAGATGCAGCCTTATTTATTCACATTTTTTTCCCCACTTTTATGTTAACAAGAGTATGAAAACATATTTTATTCTACATTTTATTGTACATTTAGAAGAGATACAAAATTTGTGATTAATGAGTGAGTTCACTTTTGAAGTCATGCGATCAATTATGGAAAATAATTTTTTAATCACCTGATTGGAAAATGTCAAAACTCGCACGTCCCTGGGCTCTGGATTTTTTTTCCAACTCCATGAATAAATGAATAAAACATTTCAATTGTGAAAGGGGGTGGCTATCATGAATAACAGTCGTGAGGAGAAATCTCACACACATTAAAGGGCATTCAGTCTTGGATTAACTGTATGTGTCTCGCCTCGTCGGCTGTTAATCAAGCCACCTAAGCAGGGGTTGCAACGTCATCTCAGCAAAATCTGATGCAGACTGGACTCAATTAACGCTACTCAGGTTGCTGGAGGACACCTGGGGGAGACGACAAAGGCAGATTATCTGTTTTTTCTTTTTTTATCCAAAGGCTAATGTGAAATCAAATGTGGTCGCCATGATCCTGCTCCCTATTCATGTCCGATTGACCTGTACAATCACTTAGACGAGGGTATGCGGCGCATTTTTATTTGCCTAATGTAATTGGTTTCATCCAAAAGCGTCTTGCATATTCCACCTGCTCATCTTAGCTGCTCCCGGGCTAAAACCCACAAGCAGACAGAAAGGAGCAGAGTTGTAATGTTTTTCTATGTGAGCTTGTGTTTTGAGTGGTCGTGATCACTGTACAGTATGACAAATGGTGCAAAACAAAGGCTTCATCAATAAATGTCAATGCAGCCTCACCGCGGATGTCTGATTTTTTTTTGCTGCTGGCATTTATATATAAGCGGGCCAAATGCTAGCACTTTCTCTATTTTGTGCTAAAAGTCAGCAATTGCCTGATTATCGGCTGCCTCGATTATTATTACTCGATAGCTTCATGTTGGTTACGTAGATAAAACCAAAACTGGGGACCATTTAAAAAAACAAACAAACAAATAACAACAACAACAACAAACTAACTGTAATTGTAAAAGTGTTAGCACAGCTAGTGCGACGTGGCTAATGTTTGTTATGATGACTAAGCAGTATTTGACTTGACTTGCTTGTAATTTAGCAGACGGGGGTAAATTATTAGTTAGCCTAGCTTACTCTTCTTCTTCTACTACTATTCTGGCAGTGGGGATGCCCTGTGGCACTGTGCCGCCGCTAAGAGGTGAGGCATGGTACTTATGCTAGGCATCTGTTCCCTTCATTCATATGTTGCCACTGTTACCGACAACTTCTCTTATTTTATTATTTGCTGAAAACACCGTTATCAGTGTATGTTTTACGCTAGGATCCTTGTATGGCGCAATGAGAGCCTCCCAAAAAAAAAAGGAACTTTGAAATTTGTATCAACCATATTATCTTAGTATCGCGAATTACGACTGACAGAGGTTAGGTTTATATTTCGTAGCCCACATTTTGGGGCTTTGCTTTACATTTCATTGTTGATAGTTGGTTCAGATGAGTCTTTGAGTAGCACTCTGTGACATAACCTACCTTATGAGACAAATTTTAAAAATGAATTGCATTCTTACCGATAAAATGTGCATGTAGCGCGTCTCCCAGTCTTATTAGTACAACGCCATCCATTCATTGCAGAGTTTTTTGCTGCAAAGAGAACATAATGTAAAAACGCAGAGGGGAAAATTTATTCAAGTTAGTTAGTTAAGCAAGTGGCGAGGTAAAATGGCCGCCGGTAGCTTCACTTCTCCCGATGGCGAGAAACTGGCAGTTAGTCCATACAACATTGAATAGCTTGACACGTTACATCGTATTTTCAACATTTCCATCAGATGACATTTTCAGTTTCATTTGTTCTAATGTTCTATTGTTCTATCGGAAAAGAAAAGGTTAAATGTAAGCATTTGCATTATGAGAGTTATTTCTGTCCTCTCGGGTCTGCCAGCGTCGACCTGCGCGACAGAGTATTATGTGAATAATCCCCAGCCGTGTCGGGGGTCACAGTGAATTGGAGTCCATTTTCAGGGATTACGCTGCAAAGAGCCAGAAGAGCGCTGGCAGAAGCCTCTCTGTTAATGTCAAAAATATTTCACACGAGGATGTTTGGAAAGTAATTTAGCATTTAATAAATACTCTTACACGGGATGAGTCAAACAAACACTCACCGCGTGACATTAGGTACGCGCCTGTGCCATTCAAAAGATGTGACAAAAAAATGATATATATATATATATATATATATAAAACCTGGAGTTTAACAACATTTTTGGGGACAAATACAACACTGAAATGACACTAAAACATCAATTTCAGGCTGCTCAGTAAATAATGGCTTCAGCGACGATAATAAATTCAAGTGATGTGAAAGGGCCTCTGGCCCCCCTTTTTCTCAACCAACCCTTGAAATGATGATAGCGCCACTTATGTTGTGTTTCTGTAAAGCGCTTTGTGACAGCGACGGCTGTTTTGAACGCATTATATAAATAAAGATGACTTGACTCATCTGTCTACTATACCCGCTTCAAATTGCGGCTCCTTTGGATGAAAGCATTCGCAGAGGTTCACTTTTCCCCAAAGGGCTTAAGGGTCTGAAATTTTTGAAAATGGCTGCTCACCAACACCCAAATGCACTTAAGAGGATGCGAGAGAGCAATGGCAGCAAAAAAAAAAAAAAAAAAAAACAAAAAAAAAAAAAAAAAAAAAAAAAAAAAAGTCTACACACCCCTGTTGAAAAGGTCAGGATTTTTTATTTTTTTTTTACATTAAAAAACAACAACAAATGTGCCGAATGTATACATTCCATTTCATAACTTTCCCCACCATTACATGATATGATCTGTGCAAAATAAAAAATAAATACATAAATAAAAATAAAAATAAATAAATAAAAATAAAAAACTAATTTGAATAGGGGTGTGTGGACTTCCGCTGTTTATTTTTTAATTTTAAGACATTTTGTTAAAACTCAGATGAACGTGTTAGATTTTGTCTTTATGGGGTTACGTATGCAGAATTTTGAAAAAATGGGGGAAAAAATTGTCATCAATTTTTAGAATAAGGCTGACACAAAAATTCTGATAAAGTGACACACTGTGAATACGTTGCAGCTGCACCATACTTATGAAAAACTTGAGTAGTGTACAAATTAAACAGAGTTGCGTATAAAAGCCTCCACAACTTTTAATGAGTATGCTTTCAATCAAAATTGGACATTGAAAAGGCAGACTTTTTTTTTTAATCAAACAATACAGCTCATGTATTGGATTTCATTTAAATGTTTCATGGCAAGTCAGCATACAAAACAAAACAAAATAATTTTTCAAAAGAGCGGGAAAAAAATGACAAAATGGGATTGTAATTAATGGCAACGCTTTGAGAATTATAATGTGATTTACAGTACAGTGAACCACCTATTACCGAATGAATCTACCTATAGAGGTAAAATGGAGCCTTAAAATTCCAGAGTTAAATTTGTGGGAGTTATCTTTAACTCCCAATGTGTAATTTTTACATGTGTGGTAGTCAATTTAGCACTGGATGTTTTTCTGTATTCACAATTTTTTCAAGGCCGGCAAATTGAGCAAATACAAGATTACTTTATGGTAATTTGGTACGCAGGTGTCCCAAAAGTCAGTATACACTTGATTTTTTTTGTTTCATTCTGACAGATGCGAGTCCATTAGCATTTGACATATTCGGCTTTGAAGTTTTGTCCCTTGTTATGACTCGCCACTTGACACTGAAACAGCACCGCAAAATTGAAGTTCTTCTGTTGCCAGTCTGCGAATCCTTATTGCTGTCAAACTGCTCCAACATGTAATTGAATGTACACGCTTCATTGAACAGGATCTGTTCTTCGGGTTATTCAAGCGCTCCAGGTGAAAGCTTCTGGTGCTCAACAAGCCGAAGTGCAAATTGCACCGAGCGTTGGAGCAGTGTGACGGAAATCAAGAGTCTCCATCTGTCGCAGAAAAACTTCTTGTCAGGCGCCAATTTCGTTCCAGTGGACGAGTGATTGCGACGTTCAAACAACAAGCTGTCAAATGTTGACTGCATTACATCTGTCTGAAAAATGATCCGTGAAACGAAAAAAAAAAAAAGAGAGTCTAAAGTGGCTTTTGGGACACCCTGTTGCACTTCTCTGTATGCATTTCCATAAAAACGAGACATACATGTATCACTGAATCAAAAACTTTAGCAAATAGGAGCTACAGTTGTTATTTTTACAGGTTGCATACATTTATTACATTAAATAATTTAAGCCATTTTTTGAGGGTATTTTTTTAGGATTTGGGTTCATAGTTTGGTGTACCTATTAGTGCTGTCACTACCGAATATTTTTAGAATATTTTTAGGTCAATTAATTTGATGATTTACTTGTTGATTAATTTTGAAAGCTCTCGCAGATATTACAAGTTTGAACAATAAATAAGTTTTTTTTGTTGTTTTTTTTCCCCCTTTCTTGTGTGCGAGTGGGGGCTAACTCCTTTAAATATTGAGGTTTCGCCATAAAAAGTAGTATGGAAGCTCATTCCTGCTAGTAAAAAAAAAAAAAGAAAAAAAAAAAGAAAAAGAAAAAGAAAAATAAGGGAATTGTATTTATTTATTTATTTATTTATTTATACAGCATCAGAAACTGCCAGGGATTTTTTTTTCCCACTGGCGGATTCGGACGTGTAAAAATAAAAATAAATAAATAAATAAATAAATAAAATAAAATTCTCCACTGGCGGATTCTGATGGTGTACAAAAAATAAATAAATGAATAAATAAATAAATAAATAAATAAATAAATAAATAATAAGATTTCACCGGTGGATTCTGATGGTGTACAAAAAAATAAAAAATACGTAAAAAAAAAAATAAAAAAAAAAAAATAAAAAAAAAAAATACAATTTCATTGGCGGTTTCTGATGGTGTTTAAAAAAAATAAAAAAAATAAAAAAAACTCCCTTTTTTTTTTACTGGCGGGAATGGGCTTCCATAAGATAGTGGTGGTTTAAAAAAAAAAAAAAAAAAGGGCGATGAATCAAAAGGGTGAATGGAGAGCAGACAAAAGTACGAAAAACGTACACGTTGTGTCCATGCAGGAGACAAAATGATGAGTTACCAGCGTGAGAGGCTAAGATGACTCACTTTCACAACATGACCTCCTCATCCTCGTCCTTCTAATGGCCTTCATTTGTCCCATTTAGCTCAGCTGGAGAAGGACGGCTTGCGCGCTATCCGGACCACGTTGTACGTGTTGAGCCCCGGCGCGTCGAACCCCGGGGACACGCCGCGCTTGTCGTACGCGTAGAAGTTGAACAGTTGTCCGTCCTGCGCCTCCAGGGACACGGAGGCCGAGCCCACCCTCAGGACGCAGGGGTACTCCCTTTGGAAGACCACCTTGAAGACGCGCTCCACCAGGTAGTTGAGCTTTATGGTCCGGTACGTTTGCGGAATCAGCTCTTCGATCTGCGGGCCGAACTGCTGCATGACGAGCACGCCGTCCGCGCCGGCTTTGATTTCGTAGAAGGTGATGTTGCCGTAGGTGAAGAAGCCCGCGTAGGCCTCCGGGTTGGGGGGCGGCGACAGCACCCCGCGGCCCTCCCTGAAGGCCTTTTCCAAAGCGGGGACGATGTGGCGGTAGGCTTTGGCCACCACGTCCTGCTTCTGGGACCGACCGCCGGCCATGAGCACCACCAGGCCCAGCTTGAGTCTCGGCACCAGGGAGAAGGTGGCCGAGTAGCCGTCCAGGTCGCCGTCTTTGCGCAGCATCTCGTAGCCCAGCAGCTCGTTCACCTCCCACGGCGTCCCCGTGCGGTTGGCGAAGTAGTCCCTGTCGCACCGGAACAGCGGCGTCAGCATGATCTTCAGCGAGTCGGGGTCCAGGAGCTTGCGGTGGTACGCGCCCAGCAGCGTCATGGCCAGCTTGGCCAGGTCGGCCGCCGTGGAGAACATCTGGCCCGACGGGCGGTACCAACCCAAGTCGTAGAGCGGGGCGGGCTTGCCGTTGGAGTACACGCCCACGGCCACCTGGCCCTGGAGGCCCGGTGTGATGTCGAAGCCCGTGTCCTCCATGCCCAGCCGCTCCAGGATGTTGTCCGAGACCCAACGCTGGTAGTCCACGTTGACCACGCGCTCCGACATAACGTGTGCCAGCAGCGAGAAGGCCAGGTTGCTGTAGTGACATCTGCGAAGTACATTTAGCTAAATGCTAACAAACAATGCAAATAGCTTCTGTGTTGTGTTACGTCTTTAAAAGGATACTTGACTCATTGAACCATTTTTAGCAGTGAAAAGTTCATATTTTGTTCAAAATGAACTTTTTTCATGTTTAAAAGGATTTTTTTTTTTTCTGTTGCTGTCGACTGGTGATGACATCACCTGTGCTGAGGAAGTAGGTAACGACCAAACATGGTTCACCTGTTTTTGGGGGTTGGTGAGCAAACCGAGCCATGATTGGTCATTACCTACTTCCTCAGCACAGGTGATGTCATCTTCAGTCGACAGCAAGTGGCAAAATTACTTTTTAAAAAGGTATTAAATGTTCATGAAAAATATGATGTTATCAAATTTATTCTGGACAAAATATTAACATTGAGACAAGTATCCCTTTAAAAACAATTTTTTCCTGTTGCTGTCGACTGATGATGACGACATCATCTGTTCTGAGGAAGTAGGTAACGACCAATCATGGTTCACCTGGTTTCTGGTGTTGATCAGCAAACTGAGCCATGATTGGTCGTTACCTACTTTCTCAGCACAGGTAATGTTATCATCAGTCGACAGCAAGTAGAAAAAAAACAAACACTTTTTAAAGGTATTAATTGGATATAAAAAAAATATATTATATTTTTGGAATATGAGTTAAGCAGCAAAATCCAGCCGTTTTTATCAACAACAGAAGGCGGCCATTTTGCCACTTGCTGTAGAGTGAAAATAACGTCACAGTTGCTCGGGCCTCAGGTAACAACCAATCACAGCTCAGCTTCGGAAAACAGTTGAGCTGTGATTGGTCGTTCCCTGTTGAGCAACTGTGATGTCATCTTCAGTCGACAGCAAGTGACAAAATGGCAAGTGACAAAATCCCATCTTCGTTAAATGCTTTGGCACCATCTAGTGGTGTCTTAGAGCTTTACGGAAAGAGTGAAAAATCCATTTCTATTATGTGGCCTCAGGAGCATTGTCCATTTTTGAGACAAAAGAAAAACAAGGCATTTATAGCTAATGCTAATTGTCAATGCCTGTCCCGAGGACGGACTTTAACCAATCGTTTGAAATCACATTTTCATTTTTTAATGATCCAAAATGGTGTAAGTAAATCTTACTTGGTTCCCGGATCGGCAACAAGCACGTCGTCCTGCAGAAGGTTGATTGCTGCCTGAGTCTTTCCTTTCCACAGAAGGCTTGTTGCCCTGAGTCTTCTGGGCAGGCCTATCGTGTTGAAAACGAACACAGAATTTGTACGCTTGTCACAGACATGCACAAACACGTACGCGGCCTGCTGTGAATATGTTGCCCTTCTCCTTATTGCGCCGATCAATTCTTCCATCTCGACGCAGCCATTAAATAGATATGATTCTCATCACGCAGGCGACGGAGGAACACAAATTGCTGTCCTTTTTTTTTTAATTCCGGGTGTCAAATTTGTCACGGTAGTTACGTTATTATGGCAAATACTACAATCATTAAAGACAGTTAGCATAAATGTGGAGATGTATGCCTTTGTCATATTGTTGTTGTCTAATTAATGTCCAAATTTTGATTAGTAATACATATTTGGGGGGGGATTTTGTATCTAAGTGGAAAAAAAAAACCTTCCAAAACTAGGCAATTTAAAAAAAAAAAAAAAAAAAAAAAAAAAAAAAAAAAATGAGGATATTCCAATGTTTGTCCAATGTAATGTGGATAGATGACCGATGTCGGGGGATTCGTACCTTTGAGGGGGCGCTACTGAGTAAATAGTCATTTTTGGGATTCCTAAAATACAGTTTCACCAAGATACATGAATTTGCCCAAAATGTTGAGCGCCCCCACAAAAGGTGATTTAACCATCAAAAGAATAATAATAATGATAATAATAAATAATAATAATAATAATAATAATAATAATAATACATGAATAAATGAATAAATAAATAAATAAATAAATAAATAAGCTCATAAGCCCAGAGCATTTGTCACAAGAGTTGCTGTTACGAAATTATGACATTTTTCGAGTCCGAGATTTGAACAACACTGGTTCAACTGCGCAATGGGTTCAAGTTGATAAAGCAGTGAACCTGTCACGAGTTCAGAGCTGTCAAAATTAATCGATTCATCATCAAGTAATCGATTATGAAATTAAGCGACAACCATTTTAATAATCGAGTAATAGTTTGCAGCTAATTTTTTTAATCCAAAATTGTCTTTCAGCATGTCAACAGTAAGTGATCATAGATTATCTTTGGTGTTTAATCAAAAGACATAACTGTAAAAGTACAACACACTCTTTTTTTTTTTTTTTTTTTAAATCACTATATGAATATAAAATATGAAATAAACACCAATCGCTGGTTAATAAATAGTAATTGGGGGAAAAATACTTTTGTAATACACTTTAATGCAAAATTAAAAATTAACTGAGATTGAATAAATAATAGATTAATCCATGAGTAAAATATTTGATAATGACAGCACTACACTAGTTACATGAGTGAAAGGATGTGTGATTGTAGTCCCAGTTGATTGTACATTCCAAACGATCAAATGAGACAAGATTCGAACCAGACTTCCGAACTTGCGAGGCAGACGTGCGAACCACTATTTCACCCTTCTATCTTCCATTTCGACTAAATGAGTTTGGGTGTTGGAAGTACCCGAGAGCTGGCTGGCCATCCTGCGCAGCGTCACCGAGGAGGAGCGTATGGGCACCTCGCCGCTGTCCAGGAAGATCAGACCGTCCGTCACGTATTTCAGCTCCGAGTCGCGCGTCCTCCCCATGGGGTTCTTGATGGTGAAGTTGTCCACGTACTTCTCCAGCGGGTCGTCCAGCGAGGCGATCTTGCCCTCCTCCCACAGACGGTACAGCATCAGCGTGGGGAAGATTTTGGACAGGCTGGCGATTCTGAAAAAAAAAAAAGATCAAGCAGAGTTAGTAAAGCATCTCGAGTCAAACACGGATGTTTGAGGGACGACTGACTCCAAAGTCAAGTAAAAAAAAAAATGGTTTCAGTGTCCTGTTGTGTAAGGAAAGGCTTCACCATGCCGATCCAGTTTCGCGGCAATATCCAACCTACTAAAACCAAAGTTTGAAAAAGTTGACTTTACAACGTGTCCTTATAGTGACCCTCGCAGTCATCAGGGTGGGATTTACAAGAGCCACCGACACCAAACACCATTCTTTAGCTTTCGTCTCATTAAAGATTAAAAAACAAAACAAATACAAGGTTACTCAATATTTAATGTCTCCAAGACATAATAAACGGAGTTGCAAGGAGAAGGCACCTTTCCTCTTAAGTGGCACATAAATCTAACTGCCAACAGGACAGAAACTGAATGGAAACTTGAGAGACTAGATTGTATGTAGGGCTGTCCAATTAATCGAAATTCAATTACAATTTTAATTATTACACCCCATGATTAAAAAATTGACATAATCGTAAAAGAGAGATTATTAATCGAAATGTTACAAGTTATAACAGTTCTATGGCAATTTATAAGTGTACAGTAAGTAAACTCCAATGCACAATGTTTGTTTATAAACCATACTTGAATTTATTCATCTGTACCTTTTTTTTATTTTTTATTTTTTTTATTTTAAAAACTACTTTTATAAAATTTTGACCTTCCATAATTAGGGTTTCAAACCAATGGGGCTGCATACAACATATTCAGTCAGTTTTTTTTTTTTTTTTTTTTTTTTTTTTTGGTGTCAGACTTCTCCTTTAAATGATTAGTGGGCCAGAACTGGTCTCCTTGGCTTCAGTTTCACATCACTTATGCAATCTAAATACTTGTTTCCAAACCTTAGTGGAGCTCATTTTTACTTGAGAAAAATCTCACAATACACCAACAAATAAATGTCACAAAAATATGACTATTTTAATGATGATCTTGTCTGAATTTACTCCGAAAATGATATCAGTGTGAATTCTGGGCCCCGTTAATTTGAACACAAAGCTGATATACTTACAGCAAGCCATGACTTATTAAGTTGTATGAATGGCAGCAGCTTGACTGTACCTTCCGCCATTGAACCAAACACGTCTTTTCGCATCATCAGGTTTGCACTGCTAGCTGGTTGCTATTGACAGCAGGGACTTGACACATTTCCAAGTTGGAACACTGCCAAGTCCCCAGCGTACGCGACTCAATTGCTCGTCTCGCAACGGGTCAAATGGAGCGTCGCCCGACGATCGCCTTGTTCTGACGAATATACACAGAAAGGTAGAACACAACCACATGACGTGGGTCGTCTTTATGGCCTTTCGAGAGTGGAAGTGGATATTTTGTTCTGACATGCTTTCATCTATAAATAAATATGCTTTTGGCTACAGGGTCAAGAAAACTCAAAGGTGACACAGAATTACTCACTTAATTAAAACAGTGTTTAACCAACTGACGTGCAATTTGGTGGACATGTCAATTATAACAGGACCCCAAAAAAACCAAACAAACAAACAAAACGTCTTAAGATGGTTGTTTGACTTTGGGCCAATTCCAGTGCACGTTCGTTGACAATTTGAAACATCCCATTAGGGAATTTGGCCTTAATGAGCCACATGGACTTTGCTACATCGTCGACCTTTCACGCCAATTAATATGGATGGCGCATGGTGTCAAAACTCGAGTAAGGATTTGCCAAGAAAAGGGGGTCTGATGGCCCATTCATCACTTAAGTTTTTTTTACTTATCTTTCACTAGCTAATCACAGAAAAATATTTTGCCAGAATGCATCATTATGTATTTGGCCAACAACATAAATTTCCATTTTCTCTCATTAAACATCTAATCTATCTATCTCAGCTGGCTATGGACAGTAGGCGGGGTACACCCTGAACTGGTCGCCAGCCAATCGCACTTGATAGAGTCATTTCATAATAAGTCATAAAATTGAGTTAAAATGAAAAAGGATGAACTGTACTGTAAAAAAAAAAAAAAAAAAGTATGATATTGATTTGTGTTGGTCATTTTTCTGCCACTTGATGGCATAATTGCGTTTGTAAGACATTGGCGATAGCTCAGTGCATTTTACTTCATATTAAGAACTATCTAATCATTAACATTAAGTAACTTGTGAAATTCTGCACATTTTTTAAATTGTAAAATACAACTTGACAACTTTTTGCTAAGTTGAAACTACCCACTTATTATTCAATGAATGTAATTTTTTTTGGGGGCATAACCCTTAATTGCAATAACCACTTCAAGCCTGCTGCCAACTATAAAAACATTTGGAAATGGTTTTCACTGTGGAATTCATGTTTTTCATCTCTTTGCTAGATTGAATAAAAGCTACTTGCCATGGGGAGAGGCAAACATGCTAAATTGAAGCTCAGGAGCATATCAGTCCACAGAGATGCACTGAACCAACTTGAAGTAGCGTGTATCAAAAAAAAAAATCTAGCAATGAGTGAATCATCAGCAGATCCTTAAATAGGTGGTTAACTCTTTTACTGCCACACATGATTAAAAAACAAAACAAAAAAACAACCCCCAATGCCAGAGGATTTCGAGCATTTGAACTCATTTTTCGGAGCAAACAGAATATTGTGTTCTTTTGCTACATATACAACATGGCGACCACATGAAAGATCGCATTCCATTCTTTCATTAGAAAAAAAAAAAAGTGTTTCTACCTTATTCCGTTCTTTAGTAATCACCATTTGAAAATTGGTCATTTGAGTGACATTGAGCGAAAATCGAAAAGAAACGATACATTTTCTCCACAAAAGTGACTTTGATACTAATATTTTTTGTTGAGTGACGCTCCGTCAAATTAGGTTTAATGTTACAAAGGCCTTGATGATTCACGTCAGCCTTGAAAACGTTCTATTTCATCAGATTGTGTCATGTTTCATTCATGTACTTGGCAGCTCTAGTTAGGGCCCGAGCAGCTACCGCTGCCATCTGCTGGCCATAGTTAGTGGGTGTTGTTGATTTAACAACTCATTGAGCCGGCTGGCTGCACTAGGTTGTTGCACTGACCACTGATATATACACCAAGAAAAAAAAAAAAAGTAGTTAACGTCACTTAACGTTTATGGCGGCATACATCGTGATTTTATTAAACGTTATTAAATGTTTTTGGCAGTCAAAGAGTTAAACATCTAATTAGCTATTTATCAAAAATGCAAATGCTTCAAAAATAATGTAGAAACACTCTTGTATCGTTAAGACGTCACCTGTAGATGGTGTACTCATTGGGGGGTCCCGAGAAAGCATCTGAGCGGTTCCTTTTGCCGAAATTGCCGGTCCATAACACGGTGTCGTTCAGGATGACTATGGCGGAGAGAGCCGGGAGGCTAATAGGATTGATGCTCTGGCGAAGCAAAACGTCCACCTGCAGACAACACATTAAGGGATGTTTGGACAACAACTGGAATGCATTTTGGAATGCTAGCATAATCCAAGAAGACGCCACTTCCTTCTAGCAACATACGGGCACGTGCCTGCCAAGTCTACCCACACGTTCTGAAACCTTCACGATGATGACGTCATCGGCTTCCTTATGTTCCGGAGCGGCTCGCTCGGCCGCCAGCAAACATGGAAGGAAATAATAAACAGATGTTCGAGTGCTAACACGCGAGCTGCATCATTTTCCTCGAGGGACCGACTTGGCGGGATGAGAATTTTAAGCCGTTGTGTGTTTTTTTTTTTTCGAAATGAAAATAATGAAGAGGTGGAGGATGTTTAGACTGTGCTGGTGAGGAAGCAGGTTTTTAATTATTTATTTTTCACCCTCAATTCTCTTTGCTTCTTGGCAGGCTTTCGGAAACATTTACAACTCAGGACCAATGTAGTGTTTCCCTACAGAACTCTTTGTAACTTTCAAAAACATATTCTAAAGTCCCACTAATTACAACCACGACAATTCGTCCAATGGTGACTTATCATTGTCATTATTTTAGGGCTTTCATAATTGATTAATTGGTCAATTAGTTTGATGATTAACTCATTCACACCCAGCCATTTTCACTGACGAACCCACTTTGTTTCTGGCTATTTTACTGGATTTTTACTGATTTTGCGAGGCCCACAGAATATTGTGTTCTATTGCTATAAAAGCATGGAACCCACCAAATGAAAGATTGGAGTCTCTTCTCTTATCAGGAAAAAAAAAGTATGTTTGTATCTCTTTCCATTTTCCAGCAATGAGCATTAGAATATTGAAAACACTGGCAAAAAGAGCTTGTTGCAACATTGCTCTGGCTGATCTCTTATACTCTGCTGCCACCTGCTAGCCATTTTTGTAATAACTACCATTGCTTCAAGCGACCTCTTAATGTCAGAAGCTGTATCAAAGCCTTCTGTATGCTCCGGCATAAACATAATAATTAAACGTATTTTGGGAGTGCATGGTAAAGTGTTAAAAACGTTTGTATACAAAAATGAGTGAAGCAAGGAATTGGATTAAAAAAAAAATGTTTAATTTGAACTTTCATTCCTTTATTAACTCTTTGAGCTCCCTGCTCTAGGGTGTGCCACACTTCTTTTACCAAAAGTCAGCTAGCGTAGATTCCAGCTCACTCATGACCCGAATGAGAAGCGGAATCGAAAATCCCATTTTTTTTGCTATAAACAATTCAACCATAACTCCTTCGCCAAAATGCAAATGGTGGAGTCCTTTAATCTTAATGTGTAGTAAACTAGTAAAAGGATAACCAAACCAAAATAGAGCACTCAAGACCTGTTTTCCTTTCCTACCTTTTCCAGGGCCTCCTTCAGACCGGGAATGGGATGCTGCAGCGGAACGGGCTCGGGGAAGCGCGGACACCTCGTCTCCGATTTGGCGTCGTCACCCAGCTCTTCATCTGTCCGTCAGAACGAAAACGGAGATGAGGAGCGAGACGACAAATGAGCACAGGGCGCACGTAAGGACGCTCCACCTGATAACTCGGAGAATAAAAGCAGGCCCAAATTGGGGGACTTTTCAATTCTTTCCCGCCTCGCCTTGCATAATATCCGCCATTCAACTCTCGAGATATAATTTTGCATTTTGAAACCTGAAGATGAGAACATGGAATGGGGACACGTGGCCACATGGGGTACAAGAGTTGACGTACACGTGAGGAGTTCGGTATGAGTTGTGTTATCATTTGCGATGTTAAGATCCTGCTTAGTTTTATGACGTGAAATTTGATTTTCTGCCATCTTTAAACCAGTTACAACTATAGGAGTACAATAAAAGGGACAAATTGTGGAAATAGGCAGCGTGGTGGTCTGTTAGTTAGCATGTCATAGATGTTCAAGGTTCAAATATGGGCATGTTGATGGCTTTCGTGAGTTTTTCACGAGTACTCTGGCTTTGTCCCACATAAAAATCTGTACATTCAAGGCCCGAATTACGGGTTTAGATGGTTGTTTGTTTGTCTATATGTGCCCTGCAATTATATAGCGATGGTAACGGCTCATCTGTTTTCTGAAGCTCAATTGTGATTGGTCATTACTTGAGCCCTGAGCAACTGTGATGTCATTTTCAGTAAGTGGCAAAATGGCTGCCCCCTACCTAAGTTGGGGGGAAAAGAAAAAAAAAAAAAACAGGCGGATTTTGCTGCTTAACTCACATATATATGCAATATTAATCAGGATGACGCGTCTAGACTAGTGGGGGCACATACAATATAATATATTATAGATACATAAATATAAATATAATACAATAGTAAAGAAATTTTGGAGGTTTTACACCCTTTTACAGGTAAAACTCAAGCTAAAACTGGTAGTCATTCAGAATTATTTATAATTTGAATATGTGGTTCATTTAGGATGAGATATGGGCAAAAAGAGAGATGTTTAAATACTTTTTCCATATGAAAATTATGGTTAAAAAACATTTGTAAACAAGCAAGCGAATTGTCCATATGTCACTTTTAAATGATGCATACAGCTCTAATTTTAGCACACGTTTTAGCAAAGGCATTCTTAGCTTTCAGAGAGGGGAACTGCCTTCTTTTTGATTTGTTTTGACATTTGGCAACTCCACTTACTTTGGCACTCTTAAAAAAAAAAAAAAAAACACATCTGAAGACATCAAAAACCCCGTAGTCGCATCAGCGGGTGGGCCAAATCGCTTTAAGGCTTTATCAAAGTCCTGCAAGTTAGCTGAGGAAATATTTACTCGTAGAAATTTGCAATTGATAAGTCGACAAACTGGACATGCACTATGGAGACTATTTGTATACATTATAAAAGCAATATATCATACAAACTCCCATTTTCATACAAAACCAAAAAACAGACTTGTATACAACACAGAGACAGAAATTTTGACTGTCGGAAGCAGTTTGAGGAGCCTGAAAGCCGTCGGAAAGGTTCAAAAGTTGCTCACCTGGCTGCACCTTTGGCAGCTGATATTGCCACAAGAAGCATCCCGTCATCACCATGGACAGCATGAGAAAGAACACCAAACCCAATTGGGTCCATTTCACCTTCATTTTCTTAGTTTTGGTGAGTCCTTGGAAGTGGACGCTGGCAGCCGCAGCAGCAGGAGGAGCCAGAGGGACAGCGGCGGCGGCGGCGGGAGGAGTTGTCTTGAATAGAAACAGACATCAGTCACTCATAAAAAAATAAATAAAAATGGGCACAAAATTGACTCCAACGCAAAACACAAGTGATCCACTTGGCACTCCACACGGTACTCACCCCCTTAGAGCAGGACGAACGAGATTAACAGTGACACAGCAATCTTCTTACCACTCAATCAACCACCTCAACATCATTCCGCTTCAGTTCCGCCACAAAAGGCGATGGCGGCGTCCCATGTGGACAAGAAGGCACAAACGCGGGCTCTCTCGTCTGATTTTGACGGGACTGTGCAGTAATCTTACGGCCGACGACCACTCTTTCCCCATCACAATTCAATTTCCTCTCCTGTAGCTCCAGCCTGTTGACATCATAATCCCCCAGATTTGCTCCGCCAAAGCGGTCGGTCAGAGGGGAACTCTTTTAATCTCTAATCCCTGTGAATCACTTCGCTTCCATCCAGTCTGCCGAGCGTATCCCCTCAAGATGGCCGCCTTCGGCCCCCCGCCCGGGTTCAGACGGCGCGCCATTGAACCGCGCCATCGTGCAAGCCAGTAGTAATTCAAATGATTTCAAACACAACTTTCTTTACTACAAGATGCATCTTAATAGAATATTTTTTTCTGTTTAGTTCAAAATGTGAAACTTATATTATAGATGTACAGCCCCCTCCAAAAGTTGAAAAGTTTTGTATTAGGGGTGTCACGCGATTAAAATTGTGTGACTTCAATAGTTAACTCACGATTAATCACAAATTTTGCATCTGTTCTAAATGTACAATAAAAAATGCTTTTTTTTCTACAAGTTTCATACACTTATTAACATCAAACTAACAGAGAAACTAACAGAGATATGGCATCCATCCAACCATCCATTTTCTGAACCGCTTACTCCTCACAAGGGTCGTTGGGGGTGCTGGAGCCTATCTCAGTTGGCTATGGACAGTCGGCGGGGTCCACCCTGAACTGGTCACCAGCCAATCGCAGTTGATAGAGTCATTTCATAGTAAGTCTTAAAATTGAGTTAAAATTAAAAAGTATGTACTGTACTGTAAAAAAAAAACAACCCAAAAAACAAGTGTGATATTGATTTGTGTTGGTCATTTTTCTGCCACTTGAAGGCATAATTGCATTTGTAAGACATTGGCGATAGCTCAGTGCATTTTTCTTTACATTAACTCATTTGCTCCCAATAACGTGTAAATACGTTTTTATTTTTTATTTATTTATTTTTTAATGTTTTAAGTGTCCCAAAGACGTATTTATACGTTTTTTTGTTTTTTGTTTTTAATGCTAAAGCATACAGAAGCCTTTGATGCAGCCTCTCAACTGCAAAGAACGGTTAGAGAATTGGTAGTTATTACACAAACGGCCAGCAGGTGGCATCAGAGCAAAGGAGATCAACCAGGGCCATCTAGAAAAAAAGCTCAATTACTTACAATTTTGAATAGATTTGTGAAAACTGATTAAACTTAGCTCTCTTCTAATGCTAATTGCTGCAAAACTGAAACAGATAGAAACATACTTTTTGTTTCCTGATGAAAGAAGATACTTTAATCTTTCTTTTGATATGTTCGATGCTTTTATAGCAATTGAACACAATATTCTGTGGGCCTTGCAAAATCAGTACAAATCCAGTAAAACAGCCGGGAGCGAACGGGATTGCGAAATGTGAAAATGGCTGGGAGTGAATGAGTTAAAAGGAATCTTGTTACTATATTGAATTTGATGTTCCTGTGGTTTGCCGAGGGCTTTATCACAAGATATTAGCGTTGAGTGGAAAAGCTCACTCCCAAAACGAAAATGTGCAGGTGTTGATCTGGGTTACGTAACCCGCGAAACACGCACATGCACATGTACACTTTTTTTCTTTTTTTTTTACCTGCGCTTGCAGCCCATCCACAGTGGCCTCCCTGAGGACTTTACTCCCGGCCTTGCCCATGGTTCCAACTCGCCGGCGGTGACCTGACACAAAAACACATAAATGAGGCCTCATTTGCATTTTGCTCTGTATTCGTGCAACATGGCGCTTTTCACAGTATCACTCGCATGCCAGCGAGCGCCACCTCACCCCCGCGTCATCTGACATGTAACAAGGTTAACACCACCAAACAGAAAAAACCCCCACCCACACGTGGATGAGTCACTGCAACCGCATGACACGGTGATTGTTTCCTTTCCAGTATAGTAAATATGTCCCAGTATGAAAAAAAATAAAAATAAAAGAGGCCGTTTCCAAACACATCCTGGTGCTCATAATCTAGTAATATGCCACTCAAACGTCATCATACAGCAGTTATTGCAAGTACAATATGAGCCAGTACGGTCAGGTGGAAGGGAAAAAAAAAAGAAAAAAGAAAAAAGAGGGGCCCGTTATTGCATTTTTCCTTTTTATTGACCATTTATTTGATTGCTGAAAAAAGAAACGCATGCTAGAAATAATGCTGGCAGACACTTTCAATGAAAAATATCGCAAAAGCCGAGACAAATAAATCCATTTTCGACGACAATGCTTGTTCAACACGTGATAGCAAATCAGATCAGAAGACATGAAAATAATGTATCAAAATCCCAGATGATCTAAAACTCTTGTTGCAGATTTAAAAAAAAAAAAAAAAAAGTAAAATAGTAAAATCCTGTGAGATTTCTGGATATTGAGCATTAACTTGTTGCATTTTGTTTTCTCTTTGGCTTTTTTTTTTTTTTTTAAATTTCATTTTTTTTGTATTTCTTTTTTTAAATTATTATTATTATTATTATTATTATTATTTTTTTATAGACACTCCAAGGCTGCCTTCCAATGTCAAATGGTAACTGTTTTTTAGGTTGTGATAACAATAATAATAACAACAACAACAACAATAATAATAATAATAATAATAATAATAATTTATTTTATTACACTTATGGAGATGATTGGGAGCCCTGTTGCAAAAAAAACAACAACAACAACAACAAAACAAACAAAACAAAAAACAGACAGGACATGGATCACAATCAGTTTTAGGACCACACTGTAAAATTATTATTATTATTATTATTATTATTATAAGTCTCTCACGCTATTCCTTGTGAACTTACCTTGTATTGCAGGTTTTTGGTAAATGACATGGAAATGAACCTCAGTCAGCACAATGTCAAAATGTGATAGGGGGGGGGGGGGTTAATACATTTTTAGCTTCAGAGTGAGTCCATTTTTCACAATGTGAAGGAATGCAACGTTGTGGAAATAAACAAACAATTACATTGGCCTGTATTAATAGTTTAAATACACCACAAACTATACCTTACACATGATTTAATTTTGAGAAAAAAAAAAGCACTCTAAGTGCATGTGTACACACGCATGAGACAGATTTTGTGCTAAGGTCTAGCGGCTGTGGAAGGTGAAACATCATATTGCACGTTCTGAGTCATCGCGCAGTCGCTGGCGGCAGGCGGTGACTGTCACCGGCCGATTTGGCTGATCTGGGCTGACAGGGCGAGGGCACACCTGGCCCACATACGCAAACCGATTTCCCAACGTCTCTATATGTATATTAAATTACAACAGCTGAATGTCGTCATTGATTCATAAAAGGCGGCGGTAAAAATGATGGCATGTCCAGTAATACAGGTTTTCATTGCAAAATTTTGATGTTGTACTGTGCACCAGCTTATATAACAACAATAAGGAACAGGGCACATTTGGTGCAAGTTGCAGCTGGGCCAGGATTTGTTGTTTTTGTCACGGGGGAGTTGTAGAAGTTGTTCACTTGGCCAAAAATGACTCGTGCGGTTCCTCGTGGGCCACCGGCTGTGGTACTGGCAGTAAAGATTCAACTTTGTACAAAGTGTAGCAATATTGTTGAGCCCCAAAAGTCCCGCAGCATTGTGAGATGAAAGAGCAAAGAATGCTAAGTGTTTGACGCGTTTCAAAACACAAGGTAACTCCAAATTAAAAGTACATTTACGATGACAAACAAAAGAACTGACGTCTAAAAACAAAGAACAGAAATAAAAGCATTTATCCTCCAGTGGAAGATGAACTTACAAGGGCCAAGTGATACGGGAAATTAACTTTTCTTTTGACTTAAAGGAAGCGTTGAAGAGTGTGATGTGTGATGTTTTGGGCATAAACTGTGGCCAACAGAAGCTCTCCTGCTTGAGAAACATGGTTGCTAGTCGCAAACAAATAGCATGGGTATCCGAGTAACCAATAAAATAATAACAGCTATAAACTATGATGCATCAAAGTGCGCCACCCGCAACAGTGCAATTAATTCCGTGACAACCACTGAATCATTAACACATCAATTAGTATGAACAGATAACGTGATAAGACTGGTAGGAGATTTGCTCTATTGCCCCACAGAGCGAGATGCTTCTTCCATATTCCAAAAATGTTCATATATAAAGACCATATTGCCTTTAATGTACATTGGCCAGATTTTGTATGAAATCGTATTGTTTAAGTGGGTGTCATCAGGATACATATGACATGATTGTAGCATTAATTACAAGTGTACACTAAATATGCTGATGCCAACACATTTACATGCAAAAAAAAAAACATTACTGTTTACCCACTGCGCCTATAGGAGCACATGATAAAAAAAACAATAAAAAAAAAAGACTGGCCGAACAAAATATTGTGCTTTTTTTTTTTTGTCAAAATGTTTTTTTTTTTGTTTACAAAATTGTGAGATTTTAATTTTTCAGACAGTATCATGTGCTTAACCCCCCCCCCCCCCCTTTTTCTTTTATAATCACACCAACCTCACCAACTAATATCGTGATAATTATCGTATCGTGATATTTGGATATCATTACTGGGGGTGGGAACGTCTGGCTACCTCACGATACACGATACAAGGCTCACGATAACAATTATCTCACGATACCGGGATTATCGATATATTGCTCAGGTAATAAATCCACGATAAAACAACAAATAATAATAATAATAATAATAATAATAATAATAATAAATAAGCTCATGAGTCTTCTTCGTCTGAAGACTTGCGTCCATTTCCGCGCCACTCTTACGAGGCGCTCCCCCTAGTGGCCCGCCAAGTAATTGCTCAATAAGTCAGTTATAGTGGCTGTATATGAACTACAAAATATCGCGATACTTGTATAGACGTATCGATAATATATCGGGAGACAAACATGGGTTCCCTCTAGTGGTGTCCAAAAGAATCACTGTTCCAGTACAACCTGTTTATGAACTGTTTTTAGGTGGTAGTTCTTGTGTAAAAACTTTTAGAACCACAGCGAGAAATAAATTATTGCTATGAGAACTAAAACAAACTGCAGTGCATCGTAGTTTGCAATGCAATTTCCACACAGCAAAGTAAAACAGTCTGATCTCTCGTGATCGCAACATAAACATGTTCTAATCGGACTGGGCACAGTACGTACATTCTCAATATGCAGTCCAACGATTATGCACAAACCCGTTGACCTTTGTGTGTCACAAGTTTAATGCACCATTAGATATTTCCAGCATGTGCTTGTCGCAAATATTGCCCTTGATGAGCTCACGATGGACCGTCGGTCAATCGATATGAGGAGTTATGTAATAATTCAGCTCAGCATCTTAATAAACGTGCTTTCTAGATGCAGAACCGTCACTCTTCTAATAGCACAATAATAACCAACACTTTCACCGTGACAACCCGGCAATATTATAAGCAGGACTGCACACAAGCACGTTATATAAACCTCATAATGAGTCAAACGGATCTTTTTTTTTTTTTTTTTTTTTTTTTTTTAAGGTCACGAGACGTCCCACGGTCATTCGCTCCTTGTCCACTTACCTCCGGATATATCGGGCACACTTCTTTTGGGTCTTTATCGACACAGAAACGTGGGGGGAAAAAAACAAAACAAAAACGAGAGATACTCCACTTTGCTTCTGTTCCGACTTTGGGAGCGCGGGACGGTCTGACAGATGTTGGTATCATAGTTATGACTAAATCCGACTTGTATCAAACCCAGCATTCTGGATTAAGCAGCACAGCCAATGGCCACATCTGCCATTGCACTCAAATGGGTGCCCTTTTACTGTGCGCGTGTGTGTGTGTGTGTGTGTTTTCATTTTATATTTTGGGATGACGAGTTGACTGAATGAGAAAAAAACAAAACAAAACAAAAACGCGCGCACACATGCACATACAGTTTACCAGCCAGGCAGAGATTATGTTACATTAATGATGTGAATTTCTTTGGTGGCGTACTGCAAAACATACGCCGGGAAATCTTGGTTTCATCAGATTATTCAATCTTGTTTCTCACACTGGAGGGTGCTTTACCAAAGGATTTTAAAGTAGGGTTTCAAGACAAGGATAGGGTGTCAAACTAGGGTTTCAGTTTCTGATGGTTTTAGAGCCTTGACTCGGATTTTAAACGGTGCTTTCAAAATAGTATTTCCGTTAGGATTTCAAATATGGTTTAAAGTTTAAAAGTAAGGTTTTAAGCCACAGTTGCAGTTTTAAAGAATCCAGAGTTAAGATTTGTAATTAGGTGTCTATTAACTGGGTATAGATTTTAAGCCTTGGTAAAGGGTGAGAGTTTCGAGCCAGAGTTCATGTTTCAAGTCTGAGTTAGGGTTTCAAATTAGGGTTTGACATTCGGTTAGGGTTGCAAGTTTGCATTCAGAATTTGGGTTTTAAGTCTGTTTTAGTCTCAAAGTTGTGTTACAAGCTGTCGGCAAGGGGTGGTGCATGGCTGTAATGCATTGACCCAGGTGCAGAGACATGACGGGGAGGGGAACGTGAGGACTTTATTGTTAACAAATAAGACACAAGATGATGGGATGACAGAGGAGGGACGAAACTTGGGCAACTTGAATGTGGGGCCGCTTGCCAGAGCGTGGGGCCACTTGAACAACCCATGAGGCCACTTGGCAGACCGGGTGAAGACTTGGCTTGGACGTGGTGGGGAGACTTGGCCTGGACGTGGCAGGGACGTGGACTTGGCTTGGACGTGGTGGGGACGTGGACTTGGCTTGGACGTGGTGGGGAGACTTGGCTTGGACGACGTGGGGAGACTTGGCTTGGACGACGTGGGGAGACTTGGCTTGGACGACGTGGGGAGACTTGGCTTGGACGACGTGGGGAGACTTGGCTTGGACGACGTGGGGAGACTTGGCTTGGACGACGTGGGGAGACTTGGCTTGGACGACGTGGGGAGACTTGGCTTGGACGACGTGGGGAGACTTGGCTTGGACGACGTGGGGAGACTTGGCTTGGACGACGTGGGGAGGCTTGGCTTGGACGGCGTGGGGAGGCTTGGCTTGGACGGCGTGGGGAGGCTTGGCTTGGACGACGTGGGGAGACGTGGACGGCGGGGGGAGGCTTGGCTTGGACGACGTGGGGAGACTTGGCTTGGATGACGTGGGGAGACGTGGACGGCGTGGGGAAGCTTGGCTTGGATGACGTGGGGAGACTTGGCTTTTGAAGTTGTGGAAAAGGGATTGAAGTCTGGGTCAGGGTCTTGGGGGAAAAATATGTGCAGAATCACTGCGAATAAGCCTCCACAGACGCAACATCAGGTCAAAAAGACACACGCAGGGTGAGTTCTGAGGGCTCGGGCTGGCCGGTTGCCCGCGGCAACCACCCTCTTCCTGACCGACACGCCATGGAGCCCCGGCGGGAGTCACTTTCGGAGCGTGACGGTGTGAATTTAATTTACAAAAAAACTAATTGATTGCTCTTGTGCACTTTCACCGGAGAATTAATATGCAGGCTCCACACTTAAGTGCAACGCGGCGGCTTAGTGTGCTGAAGCACGGGCTTAACGACGCAAGCTAGTGGCTCTTATGTGCAAGATCTGTCACACACACTTCAACGTGTACCTTTGCGTGCAATGCAACGAAACGGATAGCTTACTTAATTCAACATTCTTACAGTGTGATTTATTCAGCGCATACAAAAACACATGGAATAGCAAAGTGCAAGAAATCACCTTCTCATTTTCTCCTCAACATGGTTGTCGCGCGGAAGCGTCTCCATTTAATTAATGCTGCATAATGTATGCTCACGTATTGCATATATAAAAAAAACCTTTTCCATGATTACACTTGCTCACTAGTCTGTAATCCTGGCATGAACTTGGTAAAGCTACTTGAAACGTTTCAAATGCTTTGTTTTGTTTGTTTTGTTTTTCCCCTCCACAAAAGACAGCAGCTGCCCACTGTGCCTTTTAATGAGCTGGTCTGGAAAAAACAAAACCAGAAAAGACCAACAACATTTTCACACTTTATAAAGCAGTTCACAGTGGTGCCTCGAGATCAGAGTGAACTGTGTGAAGAGACGTTACTTTGGCTTACAAGTGCAAACTCGAGATCCAAACACTATCTGGTGGCAGTAAACTCAACAACAAGCAACATTCTAGACCTCATAGAACCCCTAACAACATGCCTGATGTGAATTGACGCACTAAAGTAACCCTTATGTGTCAAACAAACAAAAGTATTGAATGGCTCAATGAGTCAAAAATGTTTACAGTTTAAATACGGAAATCATAATTTTTTTAATTTCAGGCAAATTGATGCACTTTAAATATTTTCTCTTATACAGTTATTGTTTTTCTTTTCTTGAATTTATTAAAGATACAATATTTAATTACTATCTCTCTTACATGGATCAATATGATGTTTGCAAAAGAAGATTTGTTTTAAATTATTTGCACATTCTTTGATTAGGAAATACTGACCTCTAGTGGACAAAAACCAATGCAACAGTGCATAATGCACATGTGAGGGGTTCTTTTCCCCTCAAAACAATATATTGCTTTTATCGAAATGTCAGTTGAATAAAAAAAAAAAAAAAAGTCATCCGCAATTAAAAAGTCACATTTCAGTCTCACATATCCACATAACATTTGCCCCTGGGCGAGACAAACCTGAAGAAGAAACTGACTGACATAACAGTGTCATGTCATCACCACTAGATGATGCCAGAGTTGCATCAAGGTTTTTAATCTCTGTCATCAGGCAGGAGAGAGCTGCTTCTGACAATGTCTATGCAATGTGTCGGTGTAATAAACATTGTCGCAGAATGCAGCTACAGATATGAAGGGCCGCCTTAAAACTTTACTATGATGTCACGCAGCTTGCTAACATCTTCTCTGAGGGATGCTTACATAAAAATTGAAGGGCTAAGGGACAACTTCTCTGTTATTTTAGTTGTTTTGAAAAATTGCGACGTCCCAACTTTCTGTTTTTGTCCATATACCAATACATTTTCCATATACTGGCTAGTAAGCTAGCACGCTATAGTAAAAATGAACCTCTCAGGTTATTGTTAGCTAATTGTTAGTTAGCTTAACAGAACTGGTTCTGCGTGGAAATTGGTGTGAAAATAGGTATACCGCTACGTAGCGTACGCATGACCTTACTAGTTTATCCATTTTAAAAGGCTGCCAAAGTAAAATGATCTCCTCACAAACAAAGCAAATATGTGCTTTATAAACAACCATCAGCGGTAAGGTTTTGTGGTGGCCTATTAGCTTTGAATAGAGCTTTTGCCTGCTTACAGTATGTTATGTTCTGGCCCTACATCTGATCCGCATAAAAAGTTGCCTTGAGATAACTTCTGATGTGATATGGTGCGGCTACATAAATAAAACTGGCGTCCATCGACCAATGTTTTGGTTCTAAATTCAATTGGCATGTTGGATCATGAATGGCATCTGTTGGCATTCACATGACATTTCTGAGAATTGCAAACTGGTAGATTGTAGTCTTATGTATGGTAGGAATTAGAGGTTTGCAGTCAAAGCATGACGGTCAGACCGGTGCAAAAATAAAAATAAAAAATAAAAATAAAAAAAATAAAAGAGACTGATTCGGTCTGCCTGTGGTGAGTGAGCAGCCATGTTGCAGCAGAGAGGGAAAGTGGGAAATTAATAAGACACAAAAAAAAAAAAAAAAAAGTGCTGCCATGTGATATGCAATTACAATAGCACTCTGATCCTCCATGTTTTTCTCATTTGCTTTTTTGGAACTCCGCAAACGCTCTCAAGTATCCGCCGAAGGTCAGATAGGATAATATAACCAGCAGTGCAGTTGGAAGCCTGTTATTAGGGCAAACACGCTTAAGCTTCTCAAACCTCAAGTTCCAGAGTTTTTTCCTCTTTCTTTCTTTCAGTTATCGCTACAGAGGACTTGGAATTTCCTGGTGTCGGATGATGAAGAACACATTGGAATCTTTTCTTTTGGTCAGAAGCGTCTTGGTTTTATTTTGTGTTCGTATTGCACTGGTCTTAGACCAGTTTTGGCCATTCTATTGTTTTTGTATTTTTTTTCCTAATTATTTTATAGCCATCCATCCATCCATCCATGCATACATCCATCAGCGAGGCTGTATATTTTAACTAATGCTGTGTTTTAGTATTCTCTCCTGAATATTTACAATTTATTTCTAATATCTGTATTTTTTAAATGTAGTTTTTGTATATTATTATTATTATTATTATTATTATCCATCCATCCATTTTCTTGACCGCTTATTCCTCACAAGGGTCGCGGGGGCTGCTGGCGCCTATCTCAGCTGGCTCTGGGCAGTCGGCGGGGGACACCCTGGACTGGTTGCCAACCAATCGCAGGGCACACAGAGACGAACAACCATCCACATTCACACGCACACCTAGGGACAATTCGGAGCGCCCAATTAACCTGCCATGCATGTCTTTGGAATGTGGGAGGAGACCGGAGTACCCGGAGAAGACCCACGCGGGCACGGGGAGAACATGTATTATTATTATTATTATTATTATTATTATTATTATTAGTAGTAGTAGTAGTAGCATAATATATCTACTTTTTTTCACATTAGTTGCATACTTTTATACATGGTTGTATTTTTTATTTTATTTTTTTTGGGTCAAATATTTGGGATTTTTTTTTTTCTAATTTTGTGTTATTTTCAATTGTATTATATTGTAAAATATATTTTGCCAGTATTTGCATTATTCTCAACTATTTTTTCCAAAATTATGAATTATTCTCAAAATAATATTTTGTGAAATATCTTATTTTTATTTTTCAAATAAATGTTTCCTATTTCTGTATAAAGGTTCTGTGATATTTGACACTTCTCACTTTTAAAGGGAATTTGCAAAAATATTTCATATTCATTATTTTTCATTTAGCTGTAGTCTATATAATTACTGCAACCAGTAGGCCAACAAAATGGTGCAGAGAAATGTGACTTGATGGTCCAGGGCAGGCATTTTGTGACCCTGTGCAATGGAAACCGAAGTGTGCTGAACGGAACCGAGCTCTACTGCTCAGTTGAAATGGGTCTCGATAGCACAAGACAGTTACTTGTGGTTTCCTTTTGCGTGTGCACGAATTTGTGTGACATTGACTGGTCACTCCTTCAGCGGGTGCCGTTACGTTGTGGTGTGTAAAAACCCTCTTCTCGCTTCTCCTCGACGACCTCTGACCTATTTGCACTCTTGCGGAGGACGTTACGGGCACGTGCAAGCGTCGCTCTCGACCAACCTCCACCTATGTAGGTCAGGCAATGGCCCTCGGTGTCACGGCGCGATGCAAGAATACGACTAATTGTGTTTCACGGGATGTTGCCTCGACGGGGGCAAATTCCATCTGTTGCCAAAGCTTCTTCATGCTTCATGCCTGTTTAGCCATTCATATGGTTTCCATTCGTTACTCGTCTTCTGACAGGCCTTACATGACAGGCACGCAACTTAACGCACTTAAGGATGACATGACTAAACAAGCACTTGCAACTTCTCAAACTTTCCCAACTTGGGAAAAACACTCAGTCGAGGGATGACAATGGGGAAATGTAATTGGACACCAAAACTAAGTGTTTTTCCTGTCTGCCGTACCCATCTACCGGGCTCCTTACTGTTCCTATGGCGACGACATAATCCCGATTTGTATGCAAGTCGAAAGTGCCGTAGTAGAATGCACCTTCATCACGCATCATGATTACGCGGTGCGTATGTAAGCAGTAAAGCATACACTAAACTAAAGCATTAAGTGCGTTTTAAGCGTACCACGTTGCTCTCGCTCTTTCGTGATGCTCTGCATGAGTGAATTTCACTGGCTTATTGGATGCGAGCGCGGGTGTAAATATACTGCATATCCACATATCGCAATGGTTTTACATAATCATCCGAATTGCTATGTGTATATCCCAGCTGGCTTCCGGCAGTAGCCGGGGTACACCCTGAACTGGTTGCCAGCCACATTGTATATGTAGTAAAGGCAAACAATATTCTTTTTGCCTTGAAAGACGAGTTAAAATGTTCGAAATTGGCTGGCACTGTGTTTTTGTTTTTTTAAAATTTATTTTATTTTTTTTACAACGGGTGGCAGTCAAAGAATTAACAGGGAAGATAACCCCAATTTTTTTTTTTTTTTTTCTTAACAAGTATATGTTCTATGCAGCCCCACTGGTCTAAATATAGTATTCTGGATAATACTGTGTTAGTGGAATATGAGCCTTTTTTTTTTTACCCATTTTTGACCAATCACAGCTCACCTGTTTTCAAAAGTTACCTAAGCAACACTGACTGTTGACTTGTACTAATCAAACACGACGTTTGTCGTCTTTTCAAACTTTTATTCTCCGGAGTCGAACACCTGCTTGCCTTCCACCATCTCACCCAACCAAACTAAAACATCCACTGCGCATGTCTAACCTTTCCCTATGTTTAACAATAGGGGGAGCTGTAACACTTAATACAATACAGCATTTCAAATCGGAACACAAAGTAACACTGACGTTATCTTCAGTCGACAGCAAGTGGCAAAATGGCCGCCCACAGAGACGGATAAAAATGGCTGGATTTTGCTTCATAACTCTTATTCCACAAATGTAATATTAATCAGAATGTCATGTTGAGACTAGTGCGGTCGCATAACGTTGTCAAGAAATACTTGACTTCCACTTTAACATTTCAACGTGATTTATTTCATCAGAAAGTAGTTGTGACTATAGGAAGTGACTGATCAGGGGCCACGTGCAAGTTCTCCGCCGCAGAGCGTCGACAGCTATCGATTCTCCTGTCGGCGGCTTTGGCGTCACCCTCTTGAGGGCTCAGAGGCCTTAACAAGTGTGGCAGCGTTGAACGAGGAGCCACTTGGTGAACAGTCTTGCGCGCTAATCTTCACGCAGTCCCGTCGTGACATGGGGCACGTTCAAGAGGCAAAAGTGTCATTTGAAATGACCTCCACTTGAGACCAAAGTTCAAGAAAACTATGAGGTGAGGAATCTCAAACCTCTGATGAGGAAAAAGTGCCACTCCAAGTCAAGAGTTATTGAGTTTTTGCTACATATCACAATGAAGCTTGAAATGATGTAAAAAAAAAAAAAAAAAATCGGTTGCAGTACAAATATTCTTTTGTGCGCTAACAAATGCTAAATACTTTTGAATGACTCGGTAAGAGCAACTCACACACTTTGGACATGGTTGCTAGTGCATGTTATTTTTATGAGCGGTTACACTACTTTAAATTCATTGCAGAGGCAAAGCACCTCATTCTGCACATCTGCTTGGGTGGCAGGCCCGACGCTGCTACTTCTAAATGCATGCAAGGGGGAAGGTTTAGTTTTTTAATTTTTATTTATTTATTTATTTTACTTCCCCCCCCCCCTCAACATGTTGCCACACATCAAGGTTTTTTTTGTTTTTTGTTGTCCTGATACTTTTTTTTTTAACTAAACTTAATGGAAGAGCATATCGACGACTTCTTAAAATAATCGCCCAAGTCATTTTTTTTTCAGATTTCAGGAAACATAAAAAAAAATTGATTTGCATCATGAGGAGACAATTAAGGGGAAAAAAAAAAAAAGAAAGAATTTTTACCAAAAAAAATAAACAAAAATAATAAATGACTTAGGCAATAATTGTAAGAGGTTGACGATATGGATAGTGGATCCAATATACAGTATCTCACAAAAGTGAGCAAACCCCAGAATATTAAATATGAATGAGTAATGACTATGTCAAGAGTCATTTTGATAGGAGTGTAAATTTACTGTTATACAAGCTGTACAAGACTGGTTTACATTGTAGCAAAGAATTTTCTGTAGCGTTGTACACACATTTCAAGACTATAATAATAATAATATTATTATTATTTTAACAACCATTTATGCGAAAACCATCATAGCAAGGGTCTTCCCACTACTGAGTGCTTGTTGTACCTGCAAAACAAAATGGATGCTACACTTTTAGTGCCCTCCCGGGGAGCTCTGAATCTGTGCAGGTGCTAGCCGGAGAGATGGCGCACATTAACCACTCCTGGGTCTTGTTTTTTGTTTTGTTTTTTTGCCTTCTCCTTGCCGGATCCGTGTGTCTATCTGGGCCGGCATCCTGAGCGCAGCGAGCTCCCTTGTTCCAGATATTAAATTACTCATGAAACATTTTCCGAGCCTGCGGGCCCTGTTGCTGCAGCTTGTTGCGAAACCTCCACTTAGCCCCTGAAATGTCCCCCGAGAGTGTAGCTTGTGTCACCTCTCCCAAGAAAAAGTCAATTTTTCCAATTTAGGAAGGGGACGTAAGAGGCGGTTTCGGCTCGCATTAGCGTCACGACGCTTCGACCCTCGTCGCCTCCGCGCTTGCCGTACCTGTCGCCCTCACCGTGACCGGAGAAGGGCTGCTGTGCTACGACAAGCAGCCTGAGAGCATTGAACGTTGTAAGACACAATGTGAGAGAGCAAGAGAGGCTAGGGAAAGAAAAAAAAAAAAAAAGGAAAAAGGCCAATCGCTCATGCTGCGTTAGCTTGAGTGAACCAGAAAGCTCTGCAGCGAGCTCAGTGAACCCGAAAGTTATTTTAAAGATACAGCGGCAGAGTTCAGCGGGACAATATGAGAACGAGAGTGTGTGCAGACCGATTGGACTTGACGGTTCCTTTTGACGATGGCTGTTTTATTCAGCGCCTGTAACTTTAATTGACAGTAACTCACACATTCAACTACTTTGTGTACCACAGCTAAAACAGACACATCTTTAGAGATGGATAGATAGATAGATAGATAGATAGATAGATAGATAGATAGAAAGCATAGACAGATAGATAGCATTTAGCATAGCTAGCTAGCTAACAAGAATTAGATAGCTAGATAGCTAGATAGATAGATAGATAGAAAGCATAGATAGATAGATAGAAAGCATAGCGAGCTAGCTAACAAGAATTAGATAGATAGATAGATAGATAGATAGATAAAAAGCATAGACAGATAGATAGCATTTAGCATAGCTAGCTAGCTAACAAGAATTAGATAGCTCGATAGATAGATAGATAGATAGATAGATAGATAGATAGATAGATGTTTACATCTTTTGGACACAAAATAAATAATTAAAATGCCATGCAGACTGGATTTAAAAAAACAACAACAACAAAACAAGTCTAAGCATTCCATTTTGATTAAATACATATACATTTTCTAATTTATATGTTCATTTCATGTGATCCACATACATGTAGTTCTGGGTAAACTCTTGAGTCATTTGAGAGCAACAATATGAAAAAGTGTTGCTCCATTTAGTTTAATCTGTCTAGTTTTTTTGTTTGTTTTGTTTTTAAAAGGGATACTTGACTCATTGAGCCATTTTCAGCAGTAAACGGTTAATATTTTGTCAATAATGAATGTGGTAACGTCATTAGCTTTCCATATACCGGTACAAATAATACCTTGAAAAAGTAAATTTTCTACTTGCTGTCCACTGATGATGACATCACCTGGGCTGAGGAAGTAGGTAACGACCTATCATGGCTTAGTTTTTGACTAAACCCAGAAAACAGGTGAGCCATGATTTGGCCGTTACCTACTTCCTCAGCACAGGTGATGTCATCATCAGTGGACAGCAAGTAGAAAATTTACTTTTTCTAGGTATTAATTGTACTTAAAAAATAATGATGTCATCAAATTCATTCTGGACAAAATATTAACTTTTCACTGCTGAAAATTGTTCAAGAGTCAAGCACCCATTTAACCATTAAAAAAATAAAATAATATATATATATGTGTATATATATATATATATATATATGTGTATATATTAGGGGTGTTAAAAAAAATCGATTCGGCGATACATCGCGATACTACATCGCGCGATTCTCGAATCGATTCAATAATCGGCAGAATCGATTTTTTTTTTTTTTTTTTTTAAGGATTCACACCTTGAGCATGGAAGAATGTTATATGAACGGAACATTAAGCCTTAATATTTTATTTTAATGCTGTTCAAACATGAAACAGATTACAACCTCTAAGACTGAAATTTCAGATAAATAAATAATACATTTTCATATAAATCTTACACTCTACAAGCTTACTGATTAGTATTTTCTAAATTTGAATGAAAAAAAATCGCAACAATCGACTTATAAATTCGTATCGGGATTAATCGGTATCGAATCGAATCGTGACCTGTGAATCGTGATACGAATCGAATCGTCAGGTACTAGGCAATTCACACCCCTAGTATATATATATATATATATATATATATATATATATATATATATATATATATGATTAATAGCCTGTACCTTTTTTGTACTACATTCTCAAGGATCCATCGTTAACAAAATTAGTGGCAGCCCAGGACTTATGCACAGTACTCGCTTGGATCATACATTTTTAAGACAGTTTTAAATGTTAAATTCGCTTTTAGGGGGGAAAAACCCCCATCTGAAACCATGTGGAGCTGAAATTCCCCACGCTGCTTCCCCCTCCCCCGAACATCTTTAAATCAATTTATGTCTGCCAGCCAAAGGAAAGTGACTGGAGCATAAAAGAAGACGTTGAGGGAGATGAAGAGAGACAGTTGAGTTGTTTGACTGCGACTGGACGCTGTGAGTTATTCTTGTGCAGGCGCACGTCAAGCCGGCTGAGTGCCGTCGTTTTATGTGTAAGAAACGCCTGGGTCGACTCGGGGGAGGCGCAACAGCTGCAACGGCTTTAAAAAAAAATAAAAAAAAAATAAAAAAAAATGACAGGATCCATACTAAGTGGAGTTACAATAGAAAAGGGGAAAAAAAAAAAAAAAAGATATGGTCTATATTAAATGATACTTTACTTATTCAGCCATTTTTGGCACACAAACATTAATATTTTGCCTATAATAAATTTGATATTTTCATTATTTTTCATGTACAATTAGTACCTTTAAAAACACATTTTGCAACTTGCTGTCGACTGAAAATGACATCACAGGGGCTCAGGTAACCAATCACAGCTCAGCTTGTGAATGTCACATGACCAAACCTAGAAAACAGGTGAGCTTGTGATTGGTTACCTGAGCCCTTGTGATGTCATTTTCAGTCGACAGCAAGTTGCAAAATGTGTTTTTAAAGGTACCAATTGTACGTGAAAAATAATGAAAGTATCAAATTAATTATAGACAAAATATTAACTTTTTATTGCTATAATGGGCTAAATAATGAAGTATCTCTTTAATTAAAAAAAAAAGAAAAAAAAAGAAGAAGAAGTGTAACAGCAATACAACTTTCCTTCATTTAACTTGGGCGGTTTACTGATAAAGTTTGGTACATTTACAAATGATATAACCATTACAAAAAATAAAATAAAAAAATGAAAGATACTGTATACCATATTTAAAGTGTTTTGTGGTGTGTACTTGGGACTTTTAAGGGCAAGTGGTGCAGCGTTGACAACTCAAGACAAAGGAAAAAAAAAAAAAATGCCAGGGAGAAATTGTGACTTGTTATAAGAGACTTTTAAAGTCTCTGACTCCCTCCCAGATGCAGTCAAAGCAGTTTAAAGAAAGCAAAGTTTAAACATAGACAATATTATTATAATTATTAAAAAAAAAAAAAAAAAAAAAAAGAGAAAAAAATCAATCCAAGAATGAAAACCACAACTTAGTCAGAGGGAAAACTGGGAATTAGCTTTTGAAGTGCTGGCACTTCAGCACTCAAGTAGTAGACAAAGCGCGGTCTTGGAGGCTAAAGCTAACGACTGGATAAAAGTGCTTGAGTTGACAAAAAGTCTTAAAAAGATGAATATAGGAAATTTGATATCAGGATTTAGAGCCTTGCCATCTTAAATGTATTAAGTTTTGTCACAATGACAAATTGCTCCACATTTTGTGGGTACCAGCAGGCATAAAAAAAAAATCATTTTCTTACAATTTCTAATGTCAAAAAGTCCATAGCTTGATTGATTTTGCATTATTTTTTTGTGGCAAGTACTTTGTGTGTCTATCTTATATCAAGATTATATGGATCGTTGTGATGATTTGGTAATTTTCATACCACCGGCCGCTCACTAAAAGTAACAAGATGTTTACGCTGCAGTGACGCCTTTTCACCAGTAGGAAGCGAAACAAGCATTGAGCAGCAGACTGACTGACTGCAGGCAGTCAGCGTTCTCCATATGGCCTCCCTGGGGCCCCCATGATGGCCGCTGTGCCTTCACGTATGGATCGTTGCGAAAAAGGTGAGAAGCCAGTCGCCTGTGATTATTAGCTGCTCACTCATGAAATTGTCCGCCGCGGCAGGGACGAGCGGGACGAGATGTGATGGTCAAAGGTCTTGAGGTGTTTGTTTGTATTTGGGGACCACACGCAGAGAGCCATCTTGAATGCTTTTTTTGATCAGTGATGTCATTCCGACTATGCTTTGAATACTACTAGTACTGCTACTACTACTTCTTCACTTTCCATTACCAATACCAAAAGCTCTCCTACAACTAATTTAACGGGGATCCTAAAAAACAAACTTAAACAATTAATGGGTACAGTACCCAAGTTCTTGGCATGATATACTAACTTTGCTAACCTCGCTCAATTCACTGTTACCCAACTTCACATGATCACTTTTGACACCAATGCCTTGTTGGAAGTCTGTCAATTTTCATTTCATACAGAAATAAAATAAAATATTTTGATCTATCGTACATAAAATGCATCCATGAGTGTTACAGATAGTAGTTAAATCATTCAAATTGAATAATTCAGGAATATCTTTCAGTTTAACAGTCGCAGACTTTTTAACCTCACCCACTAATTGGCTAAAGTTTGCTCCCTCACACTTTTTTTTTCTTTTCTTTTCTTTACTTTTCTTTATAATTTGGCAAGAGGGTGACAAATTGCGAAAGAAGTGTACATTTTTAATTCTTTACTAAATAATTAATTTTTATTTATTTTATTTATTTTTATTTTAAGAGAATGTATAGTTCTGTGCAACTTCTAAAATATGCGCAACTGTTTGAAGTCTTAGAGATTTTAATACATTTTAGAAGATTAAAACAGTTTCTTATAATTAGACTTATAGGGATCATCTTGGAAATACAATAGGGTTATTTCAGTGTTGGCCACAAACATAATGATTTGCCATTGTAAATACTGAACAGATATAACGTTTATAATCGTCACTTTTAATACCCGATAATAATTTGTTGACTGATTGGAAGGGAGGACTCGGGTCTGATTATTGGTATGCGTTTTTGGGCTGAATTAAAAACTTTCTCTTATATATTTTTTTATTTTGTTTGTTTTTATCGTGAATAGACATTTTTGATCCACCTGTTGCTTAATTTCATAATTAAGATGTAAAACGCTACAGAAAGTCAGAAATCAGAATTTTGAATCTGGATGTGATAATCTGGCTAAACCAAAAAAATTTTAATTCAGCCCTCAATTCTGTCAAGGAATTACATACACAAGCAACAAAAACAATTTTACCGTAATGTCATGATACTTTGAGCAATAATGATTTAAAAAAAAAAAAAAAAAAAAAAAAAAAAAAAAGCGACTCCAGTTGTGCACCTATAGATATGATATTCCACTGATATATTGTATTCCCTCACCAATAGACACAACATACATTTGTTGACATGTACATCTAATGGGTCAGCTAATCCAGTCACACGTAGCCGTTATCGTTCAGTTGAGTCTGCCGATGGGATAAGCCGGTGTGTCAACGTGCCCCCCCCCCCATATAATTTATGAGCCACATCTCCAGCCAGATTAGACCTGATTGGATCGCTGGTGCCATATGTGACCTACAAAAGCGGTGTGCCGCATGGCGGGACGGGTCAGTGATCTCCCTGGGCAAAGGTTGCCATGGGAACGACCCCTGGATGCTCCGCTCGCACATCTGAGGGCAAGAATTATCCAGGATTTCTTTATGTCAGGGCCGCTCTGTTTTCTGCTCTACTTCCTCACTCCCTCGACGCTCCGACACGCGCGTCGACACGTACTGTGCATGCGTGCTGCGCGTACGGCGACAACGCCAACCACTGCATATACGGTACAGTATAAGCATATAAGGCAACTGACTCAAGGCTGGATGTTCAACCGAAGTGTTAATGCTCAGAGCAGAGTCTTATTTTAGCAAAAAAAAAAAGGGAAAAAAATGACACCCAGATGAATAAAATGGCATTCATTACTCGGTTGGTCGACTCGGCTGAATGTCACGAGGGCTTTCTTGAGTCTCCAGTAACATTCTGGTGGGTCGTGATAAATTTTATCTACAGTATGGGAGGAAACTTTTCACCATGAGAAACATTTTCGAGACGCAAATACACTTTACAGGAATCAAACTAGAGTCAAAAAGATATTGCGTTTTCACAGTAATGCAAAACTTGAAAATTTACTCTAAACAATATAATACACTATAAGATACATCTAAGCAATACATAATAAAGGATAAACACAGAAGAAATATACATACAAACAAAAAAAACCCTGTGTCGACATTTTTGGCAGCCTGCCCACTCACCAAAAATATAAACGCAACACTTCTGTTTTTACACCAATTTTTTTCTTTTAATGAGATGACATCAAAGATCTAAAACTTCTTCCACATACACAATATCACAATTTCTCTTAAATATTGTTCACAAACCAATCGAAATCTAGTGAGCACTTCTCCTTTGCCGAGATAATGCATCCCACCTTACAGGTGTGCCATATCAAGATGCTGATTAGTGCACAGGTGTGCCTTAGACTGCACACAATAAAACACTACTCTGAAAGGTGCAGTTACACCGATGTGCCCCCCCCCCCCCCCCACACACACACACACACAAACACACACACACCCCATCCGCCCCCATGGGGACTCAGAAAATCAGTCAGTACTGAAAAAAAAACTGCACTTGTCTTCTTGAGTATAAATTACTTTGATGCAAAACAACAGGAAGTGACATTTTAGATTCAGGATGTACTGATTTGGCTCAGAAAATTAACTTTATTTTTTCCCCTTTGGACAATGACTATCATCTTCACAAAGTTACGTGAAAATCATCGCATGGCTAACCAATCAACTAGCAAGCACGCAAGGAAACATAACCCCGCTGCTTGCGCTTTTTTGCTCGGCAGGGCGTAAACGTAAGATACAAAAGGAGATCCCGTTACTAAGTTATTATATTGCAAAGAACGGAGGAAGAAAATATAATTGGATCCCCATGGAGGTTCTCAGTTTCTCTACCGGCTTCCTCTCGGGGTTGAGGTTAAGTACAAAGGAAATACAATAAAGAGCTAACATCCCTCGAAGCGGCAAGCATGCTAAATCAAGCATTTTTTATGATTTCCAACTGTGAACGTACCTCCAGATCACTTGTAGTCATTAGACGACAGCGGGGATTTCGAGACGTTCTTTATTGATCTGCGCGCGTGCAAAATGCTTCACGTTGGCGTAGCGCTAACAAAAAAAAGTCTGAAAACGGCAACGTTCACATAAGGGCCACATATTTTCTTTCACAGCACTCTGTGAATTAGTCGTGACAAACTATCTGAAAAAAAAAACTCCTAAGAAAGTCCACAAGACTTATTGTGTTACTGTTTGCTTACACTGCTCTTATTTTTATGTACCTAATAAATTGGCGAGGCACTGCGCTGCACACGCGAGAAAGGTCAATGGGATTTGTGCAAAGGGAAAAAGGCTTTGGTGCTTTTTTTTTTTTTTAAAGGAGTCAAGTTGTCGCCCAGGAAAATGTTTTGATTTTAAGGCATTTGTCTAGTTCCAAGGAACAAACACTTCTCAAGCGGTAAAAGTAATAATAAAAAAAACTAAATCCACCGAGACTGCCGCGTCAGCGTGTAGCTAAAGACCATCATCAAGTTTATGGACATATCAAAATATAACCAAAAGCTGCATCCGTCAGTTAAAATGTTATATATTTAGACAGTGAGGAAAATGCTACAAAGGATTTTTTTTTGTAGTTGTGTGGCAATGTTGATATGGGAAGGGAAAACATTTCTACCATGTTATGGAATATTTTCTTCTAAAAGGCAAATGCTCCTTTGCAAAATAGTGACCAAGTGCTGAATGCTTTATACCAGGAAGTGTCCAAACTTTTTCATTTGAGGGCCACATACAGAAAATCAGAAGGACGCAAGGGCCACATAATGTTATGAAGAGAAATTGTGTTTAGTCCTAAAAATTCGACAAATAATTTATTTGTGCTTTTGCATATTTAAAAAAATGCTACAGTATATAAACCAATTTATTTGTAATATGGCAGTAGGGTTATTATAGTTTTGGATTTTTTCATTTTAGTTATTTTTATTTTATTATTAGTTATTTTTTTAATTAGTTTTCAGGGTGGTTCTGTTAGTTTTTAATTAATAAAAAGCTTAGATTTAGTTTAGTTTGTTAGTTTTAGTATTAGTATGTTTTTTGTTTTTTAAATGTGTATTACTTGTGCACAATATTTAAAAAAAAAACACCATGGGAGCAACGTCACCTGAAGGTGCTTTTATATTGGTTGCTGCTAGATGGCGTCACTTCTGTGTGACATACTTTCAAAACGTCATTATTCCGGTTTATATATACTTAAAAAAAAAAAAAAAAAAAAAAAAAAAAAAAAAAAAAATCACATTTCAAATCGTTCCCCAAAGGCTCGTGAATTAAATTAATTACCAAAGACTAAAATGAAGGATGTTTGCTATAATTATAGTTAGTTTTGTAAACATCAAATGTAGTTTCAGTTAGTTTTGGTTTTTTAAAAAGCATTTTCACTGTTATTTTATTTCGGTAACAATATTGCTTTTGGAATTTTAGTTTTCGTTTTTTTCATTAGTTTTAGTTAACTAAAATAACCTTTAATGGCACCTCTTTTTCGACACCCTCCCTTCTTACTTTAACCATCTGTAAACATTTTTGTTTTGTTTATTTTATTTGAACTGAGTCAAATGCCATTTTTAGCATATGTCGCGGGCCACTGAAAAATGGACGGCGAGCCTCAAATGGCCCCCGGGCCGTAGTTTGGACACCACTGCTTTATACTGTGTGTGTGTTATTTAACTTTTCATTTCCATTTAAATTTGATGTACGGTTGTCAATATTTTAGCCTTATGTTGTAATATGTTAATGTGTAAAATAATCACATTTTTGCAGGGAAATCTGGGAATCAGGGAATCTGCAGGGGAAAAAAAAATAGAAGAATTTTGCAGACTTTAAAAGTCCTTTTATTGGGCCCTATAGTAATTCCACATAAGCACCACAAAGATCTTAAGAGATGAACATTGTCCTTGCCTGTCTTTGTTGTCCAATTCCTGTTTTGGAGAAAGTGTTATAAACACTCTCACACGCAGACAAATAAGGTTAAAGTTCAGAGACTTCTGACTTTCTAATCCCGCCTGGCTGCTTGTTTTAAAGTCGTTCAGAGAGATGCCCCGAGCGAGGATTGCTGTTTGCCACAACGCACTGCTGACGGTTTAAGTGACAACTCGACTGCAAGACTATCAAAGAGTGTGTTCGCACGCACACACAAAAGTAGAGAGTGAAAGAAAGCAGAATCCTCTTAGTGGTGAAATCTGAAAATCGTGTGCCTCCATCTGGTCCGTAAACTTTGAAATGATTTTGCTCTTTAATTCATATCTGAGAGGCTTTCACATTGTTTTATTTATTGCATGCTTGGTTATGTTTCAGTGGGATTACACAAAAGTACGAGGCAGATACATTTTGTTTTTGTTCAATTTGTACACAGAGCGATGTAACGTGATGGAGCAATTGGCCTTTGCAGGGATAAGCACGCCACAGAGGAATTATCCAGCCTCACTAGCACACATTATTTTTTTTTATTGAAAAACAAAATTGAGTGAGCACAAATACTTTACTACTATATATATATATTTTTTTTTTAAAGGCAATACAATCGAATTTATTTTTGTTTTTTCCAAAAATACATGATTGAGAATTATTTTTAAATAGGAGCAAGAACAAAAAAAATCCCCCAAAGAACGATATGAAATTATTTTGCACCATACCCAAAACATATTTTCAAACAATCAAACAAAGAAAACCAGTAATGAGCTTACCAGCAATAATTTTAACAATATCAACATAAACATGAAATAGTTTCCCATTTGACCACAATCTGTATGAAATATTTTAATTTTAATAACAAACAACAAACAATTTTATCTATATAATATTTTTAATTAAAAAGCATTTAACTGAGCAGGAATACTTAATCATATCTTTTGAAAAATTATGAAAAGTATAAATGAAAAATGGAAAACAACGCCCGTATTAAATTGTCATGCTCCATAATCAAAACATTCATTTTACTATTTGGTATAACTAAGAAAACCAGTGCTGAATTTGAACCGATAATTAATACAGATTTCAACCATGTCAAATTTTAACTGCATATCAAACAATTTTAGCACAATCCGTTAAAAATAATATCAAACAATACATTTAATCATTACAGGTTACGCTACACTTTTTTATTATTGCTTATTCATTAAAAAAAACAACACTTGAGTGACCATTAATAAATCAAATTACAAAAAGTCCTTAGTCAAGTTACTTAGAAAATGACAGCCCCCCAAAAAATTGCAAAATCAAACATATGGAAAATAAGAGAAAAATGCCTACAAAAATCCCCCAATAGTAAAGCAATTAATTTAAGAATCAAATTCAAATATATTAAAACAATGTCGACCGACATTATATCATACGCTATGAGATAAATTGAGGTTCACTTTTTTTTTAAGCTTTCTAATAATCATGTTCACATTACTTTAATATTCTTAAACTACAGATGCTGAAGAAACTCATTTGTCATATTAGCAAAGTATTACTTATTACGTATATAAAACAGGAAGCTGCTCAATATGTCCGCAGAGGACTTTTTCAGATACCATAAAAACATACTTTGCAGCTAAATAGGAAGCCTGCATTCACTCAACAGTCCACATTGAAGGAAGAAAGCCTATTTTGCATGGCTGGCTCTGGAATTCAAACCATAATGAGAGTTGAGCTGATTTATATGGAAAGTTTTTATCAATTATAAAAGAAAAAAAAAAAGCCACTAAGGGGCAGGTTATTGTGTCCAAACCCAAATCCGTGACTGATGATGTATCATTACAATAATAAAACATGTTTGCGCTTCAATTTATATATTTGAAAACTATAAAGAGAATTCTTAATGTGCCGTAGATCATTTAGTTGTGAAAACACAAATTTGGATCTGATAAATGACTGAAGTGAAACTATGTAGGTCTCTTGCGTCCACTTGACACGAAAGTGCATTAAATCACATGGAGCCTTTTGGGCTCATTTTATCAAAGCCACTTTAGCGGGACTGAATTAAGTAAAAAAAAAAACAACATGACAGAACTGAGTGTGCTGTGGATTATTTATGGCTGGATTTACTGCAAAGAGAGACATTTTTTTTTATTTACTTATTTAATTTGTTCTCAAGTGGCACATTTGGAATATAACGTCGCTTAGAATCTGATCTCTTCAGATTGAAATCAAGCCTCTTTCAAATGTGGATACAAATCAGATACATACAAATATCTGCCAATGGAAGTTTGATCTCTCTACAGTGGATATAAAAAAAATAAATAAATAAAAAGTCTACCCACCCTTGTTAAAATGCCAGGTGTGATATGAGACAAAGATAAAACATTTAAAAACTTTTTCCACCAATAATGTAGCCAATTATATTACCTGCTGTACAACCTCCATCCATCCAGCCATTTTTTTGAGCTGTTAATCCTCACTGGGGCTGCTGCAGGCTGAAATTGAAAATAAAAAATAAAAATAAACTTTTGGAGAGGAACTACTTCTTATTTATTTACTGATGTAAAATGTATTTACTTGTAACAAAAAAATAAATAAAAAACTGTATTCGCACTTCAAAATGTTTGCTTTGTTCTTGTTTACCGCGAAACTGATGTTTATGTACAGCACTTTGCATACAGCAACGCCTGTTCTTAAAGCGCTTTATAAATAAAGTTGAGTTGAGTCCAACTTCACGTTTAATTGGGGATTTGGCTGTGTATTATTAATAATAGACAATTGAATCGATTATTAAAATAACCGTTAGTTGCCCAAGTTGGAATTATGGCTAAATGCTACCTGTGTCTGTTGTTGACACTTTAATTCACTCTCTATTTGGGCAGTGCACCATTTTGCCTATGATGCATCGATGTAAACATGGTGAATTATTAAAAAAAAAAAATGGAGCCAATGGCACTTGGATCTGCAGCATAAATCCAGCCTATGAAACGAGTCGCAAAACTGTCTCTTCTCTCAGCTCTGTTGACACATTTCCTCATCAAGACGGCTCAGATTGCCTTTGTGTCCTCGGCGGCGGCGCGCGCTGCTTCTTTTTCATTTGGCCGAGGAGATAACATCAGTTATTTCCCTCACGTCAAAACACTCGGATGATCCCGGCTAGCTCGGGTTCCTCGTTGAACCCGGCGCCACTCGGCTCCAACTTCTTGTGAAAATGTGATCTTAGTGGAGGTTAATCCTTTTGGTTTTCTCCAGATCGCACACCTCAAGTGAGAGACACTTTGTGCTCCTGATATTGCCGGAAGGCCTTTAAGAAGTGGAAATCAGTTCCAGTTCCAAAGAGGCTCTTGTAAATACCTTTAAATTCCAGAGGATGAGAAAAAAGCTGCTGACCCACAGGAAGTCTGACTAAGCGCCGTTAAATTCATTCCTAAAGCATTTGTTTAACCTCCAGGATGGATGTGGGATTTTCTTTTAATTTTCAATTTGATTTAAAGCCGTCAGCTCATTAGAAGAGTGGTCTGTCTCACATTTGTGAGGTTCGGCGTCCAAGTATCAGGTCTTCCAATGTGGAGAAACTTTCCATGTTTGCTCACCCATGACCTTAAGAAATAGTTCTTAAGTATATTGAAAAAGTCCTTGTGATGGTGTAATTGATCAGAAATTATGTTGCAAGTTTCAAAGGAGCAGTTTTGTGTCCACAGTCTCAACACAGAAAAAGCAGAGCAGTTCAACATTTAAACTTTAGGTGGCAGTGTTGATGCAAGCACACGTCAACACTCGGCTGTGGAGCTTCCACTGACCCAATTTGATCTTTTTCCTCACGCTCAACATTAAATAAATTCAGACCATTTATCTTACTTGTCTAAAAGTAATTTACCTACAATGTTACTATTAATTCCAGCTCTGCTTTAAATTAAGATACAGAAAAAAAAATGCAAAATGCCTTGATTTTTTTTTTCCCAAGGCATCTGTCAATCTTTGATTTGAAATATTTTACGATCATCATTAAATTACTGAATTATTAACTTTTTATTTAATTGTAATTTCACACTGACACAATTGTTCAAATTAAAAAAAAAATCTATGCAATTTAAATACAAAAAAGTACAACCACTGTCAAAATATTTTTTCAAATGTTTCCTATATCGAGGTATTTGAAGTAGTAATATAAAAAAAATGCTAATAGTAATTTATTTTAAACACATCCATAATAGAAAAATGAAATCCCAGTGCAATATCTGTTTTCTTCCTTACAATTAAGTACATTATTTATTTGATTACTTTATTTAAAAAACAAACAAACAAAACATTAAATTAAAGTATTGCAGTACTGGTTAGTGTCTGGGGCTATATTAATGCAGGAAAATGTATTTTGACTACAAAAAATATTCTCCCACCACCAGAAAAAAACTAACAAAAAAACCCTAAACAAAATATGTTAATATGTATAGTAAATTCAAATTATTAATTGAAAGGCAACAGGACAAAACATGCAAAATGTACTTATTTCTACTCAATTATTATGTTTTACTACTACTAAAACTCTTTAAAATATGACAATAAACATAAATGTTAATTAGTCCTATGCAGCTAATATGAATAAAATGATACGAGGAAGTCGGTTGCATTAATTACTACAAATGAATGTTCATTTTACCAAAAGGTTTCCCTTCTGTGCTCATATTTTAAGTTTGTGCCATTCATATTTTGTGTGTTTTACTTTTTGCACAACAACTTGCAATGCTTTCCACTACTTTTATGACTGACACGTTGCATTTGAATGCAGTCCGGAAGCAATACGTCTGCGGCCGACATTAGAAGTGTATTAACGTCATTTCTTCAACATTTTTTCACTTTTCTTTGGCTGAATTCCATACGGAGCTTGTATGGAAGTCATTACAGCTCCAGCACGCTGCTGTCTCTGTGCCTTTCTTTTCTTTTCTTTTTCTTTTTTTTTTGTCTCCCGCATTTGCCTCCATCTGTGTCCTAATCACCTGGACGCCATCCCGAGTCAAGCCGGTCAAGTGACCTGGAATCAACAGAGTCCAATTCGGAGAGCGAAGAGACATCAGTCAGGTTCAGCGAACCAAACAAGGCTTCCAAACAACTTCCAGGAAATGTTTATTATTATATAATTTGAGCATTAGAGAGTTGAATCATTGGGGAATTTTTTGGGGGGGGCTTTAAGATTTTATTTGCTTTTAGAATTGCATGGCTGGCTAGATTAATTACTCTTGCAGGACCTATCTGGACCACAAGCCATACGTTTTTTGTTTGTTGTTGCCAGAATGTATTTATTCGTGTGTTATTGCGAAATATCATTATTTACTAGTTTTATTTTCATTTAGATTTAAACACATGCATGTTTGGATATTTGGATATAAGATATATGTCCTATCCTCCATATTTTTTTGCCAGATGAAAAGTGAATTAATGTGAAACTTTAGTGCTCCTTAGTTAGTGTGGTAATTCCATTTTTAAAAACGAATAAACAAGCATGCAATTAATTATTCACAGATAATTTTTCCTGTGTTGAAAAAGACAAAAATAATTACATCGCTCATAAATAAAAACATAGTTACCACAGCCCAGTTTTAATTAAGTGATGAAGAACTCTGAGCCAACATTCGGCAAAGTGATTAAACTCTGATGATGAATAGGATGGCAAGATTGATAACATAGCTGCTAAACTCTCTTACTGGGGTGCAATGCACAAAGTGAGGCCTGTTTGGGAGTGTGGGGAGCTCCATTTGACGGAAGGATATGTTCAAAACGTTAAAATTATGTTTTGTAAATACAGATAGAGATTAGAAACCACACACATTAATAATGTAAGACCTTTGGGCGCCATTTTGTCTTCACTCCAATATTCAAATTATTTTCAGCCTCAGTGGTAATGCATTCACAAGCCCTCTTAATCCAAAAATCATGGAAGGTGGATAAAACAAACAAACAATCAAATAAATCTCTTATTTTATTTATTATTATCTTTATTCTATGAGTTGCATCAAAAACAGGTAGTATACTATCAACTTGATCATGTCTGCTTTTGCCTTTGGTTAGTTTAATACAATTATGAATCTTTAAAACTTTTATTTTGTTTGTCTTTGAAGGCAACGCACAAACTACCTGGAAATCCTTCTCATCGTGCCAAAAGTGTACATCCTGTAGCGCTAAATTAATGATTAAATAATTATTAATTAAATTTAAAAACAGCAGACACAAATTGCATTTAATTATTATTTTATGAAAATAGATATATAAATAAGATTTAATAGTATTTGCCTTGTTTTTAAATGGTCTAAAATTGCTTGCTGACGTAGCTATTAAAAAAAAATGCATTTACTCACACAGCACCTGTTACAGCGCAGCTCTTGCAACGAATGCTCCTTAGAGTATAAAATAATCCGTAGTGGACGCGTTGAGTGGCGCGTTCCCATCTTGTGTAGCGTGCAAGTTGGTTTATAAACTTTTCCCAGTTTTCAAAACCTCCCGCGTGGTGCCAAAACATAACACGAGTTGCAAGGTAAAAAGCGGTGGGCAGAAGGACGGTCCTTTCCCTGTTGATTGACAGCTGGGCGACACGAATTCCACTCGAAAGAGGGATTTCGCTATCCTTGCGACAAATCAGGTAATGGAAATTTAAATATATATTGTAATATCGTCCTAATTCATTAAAAATATTACTTTTCAAATATATATCAAACGTGATATACTCTAAAAGCACAGCATGACTCATTTGGGATGATATGTGAAAAGGCAACCCCCCCCGGTGTCTGTGGGCGTTTGGTCTCGCCCAAACTTGGTCCAGATTTGAGTGGCTTGTGTTTTGCTATCCGTGCGCGCTCTGCTGGAGGTGAAGGACCGCCTGTGCCCTCTCCGCGTCGGGCTGTCAATGGCTTTCTGGACCTATTTTATTTGAATGCCCGGAGCCGTTTTTTGAGTGACCGCGACCATGGATATTCTATGGATATTATGGACCTTGCCGGTTGTAATAGCTGTTGAAGGTAAGCTAACGTACGGCTTTTAAAGAGCCGTGCGCATCCTCGTGCCGGCTTTTGACGTTTGCTGACGGTCCCGGGTGGCTCCATTGTTAAATATAACGAGAGGGGTAAATGACACCAAACATATTTGTTTGGTTATTTCCTCCCTCTTTTTGTGGATGCATGTGACGTTTGTGTGGCACTGTTGACTGCGGCTGAGGATGATGATAAGGAGGATGACGATGATGGCGGTAGTGACAATGATGATGATGATGGAGGGACATAAACATGCCTGAGCATCCTCCAGTTTTAAAGACACAGTTCGACTTTTTTTGTCTTCTCACGAGTGTCTTAAAACGTACAAAACACACGAAAAATGTCCATGCAAAATTGCCTCTTTTGTAACCTGCGCGGATTTTGCAACTAGCTCTTAGTATCCCCCCCATGTGTTTTTTTTTTTAAATTTTATTTTAATTTTTTTTTTATGCTGGCGTTTGTCTTTCATGATGCACAATTTAATTTGCACTGTTTGTTGATATGTTATGGAGCAACAGAGGTGGTAAATAGTCACAAACTAAAAAAAGAGCTAAATTAATATAACTCCAATATACAGTTGTGCTCATAAGATGGCAAGATTTGCAATGTGTATACCATTCTGTAACGTAAACATGAGTAATCAGGCAAAACACATGTATTTTATGTTAATTAGGATTCGACGTGAACAAGAAAATAACATAATGAGTCCGTGTATTCTGTCATGATGCGTAAACTTTGTGCAACTGTAAATATAAGCCAAAACTGGTAGTAGTACATTTGAATGGATTTACGTATGATGAGTGCCACAGTGTCAGTCTTAATTTTGAGTGAACCATTTAGGTCAACAGATATATCAAAGTAAGATGTTTCAATACAAAAAAAAAAAAAAATGGGGAGTGGGTTGAATTAAATTAAATTAAAGTAAACATAAGTATTGGACAAAACTATGACAAGATGGGGGTAAGGAGTTTACCGCAAATCATGGCACACAGTTGTTGATAAACTGCTTTATTTATTTTTTTATTTTTATGCAATTGCTTTCTCAGGGTACCTTTGCAATTCATACAGTCTCATATACGCGCATGTACACTGAAGTTAACCCAGCCATAAAATGTGTTGCAAATGTAAATTATATGTGCGTCGCAAAATATACACCATAATTGGAAAACAAAATTAACAGCATTTAGTAATATTAGGAAGTTTAAGAACGGATTTTTTTTTATTTTTTTATTTTATTATTTTTTTTATAACATATAACTCAGTATATGGTATGCAGCATGGGTTGGAAAGTGTTTTTTTTAATTATTATTATTATTATTTTTTTTGCAAACGGCATCTGTGTCATAATTTAAATATATATTGCTGCCGGAAATTGTATCCCATACTAACAAAATTGATTAATAATTGCATTTTTCATAAATGAATCTACTTCCCATGCTGTACTGCTCAGCAGCAAGAGAACACTGCCGAAGACGACAACAATATACCGTATCAGTTCTGGCGATGTCGTGTCGGCTTTTAGTGCTAAACGTCCAACTCGATTTGGTACCCGACAGCGAGTGATTGCACCACCCGAGTAAAGATTCCCCCCTGCTAACACCCCCATTTTGCTCTATCCAATAGGTCACCCTCGCCGACCAATGAAGTGGTAAAAGATGGCTTACGTATGAGAAATGAAAGGTTGAAAAAGAGGTCACTGGAGCTCTAATCTGGAAAAAAAAAAAAAAAAAAAAAAAAAAAGTCACGGCATGCAACGGGAAGTGAAGCCTCCAGTGGATTTTTTGAATATTGCTATTGTTGACCTCTTTTCGGATACTTTTTAATATTGTTGTGTAGAAGCTTAGAGAGATTTCACGTTTGTTAACAATTTGCTGTGTGCCTGGCGGAACATGTCACACTCCGGATATGGTGCAGGTCAAACTGACCCATTTACTGAAAATACAAAAGGAGGAAAAAAAATACAAATCTGCTGGCATCGTTCCAAAACTGAAAATATAAAGTATTTAATGGTTATACATGAAGCGAGTGATATTGTCCCATGAAAAGTTTTGGTAGGCAAAAAAAAGCAATCACAACATGTGGGTTAAAATCGAAATTCTATTTTTTTTTTTTTTTTTTCCTCCCGGTAAAAGTAAAGAAAAGCATGAAATATGAGATAACATATCACGTCAGTTGTCCTGTTAAGAGTTTTGTTTTATAACTGAAATGCCTTGTGTTGCAGGCTGCATTTTAGTCCAATGTATGGAAAGACTGTTGGGGAAAAAATGCAGTTGGACATTAGAATATCAGTGATTTGTTTGTCAGCAAGTTATAACTCCTAAAGTATAAAACTTGACTTCGGCCATTTTCAAGAAAAGTTTTTGTTTTGTTTATCTGAACAAAAATAAACAATTGGATCACCAAATAGCATTATCAAGTATTGGCGAGTACTCAAATGTACTTGTACTGTAGTGAAATGTTACTTAATACATTTTCTGTACAGTTTTGGAAAGGTGTTATGATGGCAAGAGTTTAATTCATTTTCGTGAAACCATAAAAATTAGAACAATGATGACTCTGTACTGTATGAAGTCCACCATCATTGGACAGATTCTGTGGCGATCCCATTTGAGGAAGTTGGCGTCAACACTGTGTCGTAGTCAAAATGTGACGTCTTGGCTTTGATTTATTTCACGTCACAGAGACCACATTGTGCCGCCGCCCTAATAAGGAGCAATGTGGGGCATCTACAGATGGCGTACATTCGACCCTTTTCTTTCACAGGCGTTTAATTCATCCCGGGGGATTGAGGTACAGCACTAAATTGTTGATTAGTGCTCATGTGAGAAGCCGTGTCGAATTATTGGTTAACCCAGCAGGAAAGGAGCGGCCATGTTTGAAGATTAATGGAGGTGGAACGACAGGCAAATACGGCGAGCTTTGTCAAACATGTCCAGGAAAACACACGGAGGATTTATCCCGCTTCGGTTTCAGGCCCGTTCATCATCATCAGCGTTTAGTTGACAGCCCTGCTAACGACAGCGCTCATCGAATTATGTTGAGTTGGAATTCAGATTTATACGGAGCCATAAAAACCGCAGGAGCATATTCTGTTAAACGTGGGCTTGGGAATTGTCTAGGTGGAACCACTTGTGTTTTCCAATTGGTCTCTGCCTTCTGTTGCGGTGCTGCGGACATTTTCTGGTTGGGTAGGTGTTGCCATGATATGGCAGCAGTCTGCTAAAGGCCAGTATGCAAGTTGTTGTTGGGATCAGTAGGTCTACAGATTCCACTCGCCCTGTTTTGTTGTTTTCTTTGATGGAGACATAATGAAAGCAAAAGGACTGATTATTTAATTTGAATATTCACATCAAAACAAAGTTGGTTTGTGAAGCAGACTTTTCATAGTTTTGTTTCCCAAACTAACAAGTAATGTTTGTTAGATGCCAAAAACTAGAAGGAAAAAAGTGTACAATACAAGGAGACGGTCGACAACTGCTCAGAAAACTGCAATAAAAGTCATTTTCCACAGAGGATAAAGAACATGTGCCTGTGAGTATTGTTATAATGTCTGCACTATTTGGTCGAACAAGCCAATTGTGTCTCTTTCTTTCATTGTGCAATACGTTTGTAGCCAATGAGTCATGTGTCACAGGAAATGATCCAATTTCACTTGTCCAAAAATTAATTATTTATGACAAGCATCTTTTTTTCCCCTTTTAACTGCCTACCCTTGGCTAACCGTAACCCTCACATTTCAGGATGAAGAAAAAAGGCATTTTTGTTGAGCCTTTAACATTTCATCATCAGAGACCAAAACATGTCCAGCACTTAAGATTGCTCATTGATTTGTAAAAATAACAGACCCGCAATGGGAACTGCCCAATAGTATTGACTTGTGAAAAAAATTACATTGACCAAATTTGGACAAAGGCGGTTTCGACCAGACGCCAGCGCTATGTGCCTTGGCTCCATAGACTTTGTCGTAAATTGAGCTTGAAGCGGCCTTAATTTGTGCGGTGCAGGCCTATCTTAAGGCAAGAATCAATAAAATCAAGGGTAGTGAGCTATGGCGGTGTACAGTTTGGATTGCAAGACCTTGGTTTGTGCTCGTTTGTATTCCAGTTTGATGTTCTGCCTTCAGTGTATGTTACCCGAACCTGGTGTTTCAATGCACACAATATGATAGTTAATCCAGGCGTGCTTGGTAAAAGACTCTTTCATATGTAAATGTTGTCCATTGTTTTGAACCGGAATTGTTTTGTCAGGGATGGATGCACTAGCTAGTGTACGATGGAAGAATTTTGTTTTGTGCCAGTAACAAAAACCCGAAGGGGGCGGACTCCGAGAAACGAGATTAGGAGAAGGTAAAAATGAGCGAGCGTGTGTGTGTATACACAATCCAGTGTTTTCTCTGTGGGCCCAATGAGCAGATGCGGCGGACTGGCCCGCATGCCAACCGCCACAGTAGGTTTCACAAAGAATCTGCCTCTATTCAAGACCTAATCCATGCTGCACGGCGCCCCGGTATTGTCACATTGCATGCGCAATCTCAATTAGTGCTGCTACCGGTTGTTGTTGTTGTTGTTTCCCTTGAAGGAGACGTGTCGCATTTCAGAGGCGTCTTTATATTTTTTAGTGTGAGATCACGGAGCAGTATCACAGCTTTCCTGTAGCCAACACTACACAACATCACTGACTCCACTTCACGGGCTTGTTTGTTGTATGCGGGAGACCTTTTGTCTGATTCTCTGTGGCTCTGTAGTGCATAATCAAAGCTGAAAAAGGAAGGTAGGTGTGCTCGTTGAAGTCATGCCAGAGAATTGCGATCCCGCAGGTTCGGTCCCACCAGGATAGGATGCACTCTTTGGCATGGTTTCCAGTGCCTTCAGCTGTCTGCTACTGACTGCTGCAGTCTGCAGTACACAAGCCAGCCAACACTTCAGGCTTTTGTACCTTTAACTGTTCCAATCCGCATATATCTGCCCTCTAGACCTGATGCTAAAATTACCGGGAAGCATACTGAAAGTATTAACGGTTGAAGGAGCAAAATGTTACATTTAAGAAGACTGTGTATTCAAGTAGCGGTATGGTGGGCTTTATTTAATGGTTTGACGTCTTTATTACTGACAACATCCTAATTAATAAACACAATGTTGGCCAAGATTGTGCTGAAACCACCACACACTTAATACCTCCTTCAGTTTTTACGAGCAATAAAAGCAGTTTCACGTCAAAGTATTTCATAAAAGCACACCACAAACCACCGTGATTTGTACTTTTAAGTAGCAAAAGGTAATTTCGTTAATTTAAACATTTTAAGACAATAATGTCTTTAACTGCAAGTCGTTGCGAGCTACAACTCATGATTTGACTTGGAAATCAGCATAAATCTGACGCTAAAAGCAGCGTTAGCGACCCATTTTGACCTTCATGCATGAATCAGACTTGGTCTCGTGAAAATAATAAAATTATTGTTCTGTTTTTAAAATGATTTTGTTTGCCATCACTGATTGTTGCTTTATTAATACACACTAGTAATAGAGATGGCTTCCACCGTTTTGAGTCTTCACTCTGAAAAAACAGGGAAAGTTGGGGTTTGACCAGGAAGTGGCCAGTGGAGATATTCTACGTTATTATTTAACATTCTTTCGTAGGTTGCACATTCAGCAGAACTTGGATTATCAGGTCACAATTGTCATAAAATGGACTTACAAGTTTGTCAATGAACAGCGACGATGTGCTATGGTAAAATCGTTACAGCTTGAGATCACTCGACTCAACTTTTGTATTGACTGAAGTAATTAAAAATATTTTTCACTTTCTTTCTCAGTGGAGTGCATTGAAGCCTGTTTACTTTGTATACACCGGTGGGTTAGATGGGGCCGCTTATTGATGCTATCAAAAAGAGAAAATATTCAAAGAGCTGTTCAGATCTTTACCCTGCTGTCAGTCTCTCACCTGCAACTGAAAATAATCCAAGTATTTATTTTTTTGGAGTCCCAAGATGTACATTCCTTTTGGGAAACACGTTCACTCACTGAGTCACATGACAATGAATTTCAATATATGCAGAAGAACAGGACAGCAAATGTATCAGTTTACTTTAAAGATCTGTAAATAAATAGCTTTTAAATCCAAATTGGGCACTTAGACCTGCCGTGAAAGTGTAGCCCAAATGTAATCACATTTCATTCATTTTAGCAGACACGCTCTGTCAGCTTAATTTTCATCCAGTGTTGAACATGCATAGAAAATGTAGCACCTCCTTCCCACATTTCACTTCTTATTAACGCTCGTAAATTAGGTCATCTAAAGTAAAATCAGGCATTGGTTACCATTTCCCCTCATAATAGAGCCTCTTGATGTCGGAATGGGATCTTCAGAAAGAAGATGACCAAAAAATGGGGGAAATATCTGGAGTTTGGCTCAGATACTAATTATTCCTGTGTGCTGTCTGCAAACCAAGCGGTCCAATTGTTGGTTCATGACTAAAGCTTCTGTAACTCTGTTAGTGTGTGCGATACAATCATTAGGCACTTCATTAGATACGCCCACACATGATATACACCCACACATGTAATGCAATTCCAATTTGACGGTGTCATAAAGGTACTGCTCCTTTCTGTTTATTATTGCGTTCATGCTGGAGTGCGTCACGTGGGGAGGTGCTTCTGTCCTGTTGCAACACATTATGTCAATGTCAATAGAGTTGTTTAACTGAATGAATCAAAATGGAAAAAGAGCTTTTGTGCTGCGCAAGCGCTTACTGTTAATAATTTAGGATAAACACCGTCTCTCACAGCAATGTGATTCTCAGAGGTCTGCAGACAGATACAGTACGGCATATTAATTCCAGATTTTTCACGTTGAATGATATTTTTGGACGAGCTCGTTTTCCACGGGGGTTTGCCTCAGCGCCGCGGTGTTACGTTTGCGTAGCACGACTGACGCAGACGAGGCGACTAATTCAAATAAACAGACGGAGGAGAAACGTTCATTACCTCTGCGTAACCTCCCCGAATGTTCATGAAGGCATCTAGATCAAGGCTATTCTTCCATCCTATATTCGTTAGCACATGCTAATTAGCGAGGTGCACTCTCCTCACTGTGCCTTGTTGATTGGCTTGGGCCCGATTCACATGAACCCACTGGGAATTGATATCTTTGGGGGCGACGATGCATTTGTGGTTGGAAACAAACAGGGAACGCGTAAGCACTCATAATCAAAATATCATATCTTGGCCTAATTTGCTGTCAGCGTTGTTCTTTGTTTTGTACTTTATTTTATTTTGTGTCTTTTGGCTAAATTATTTAGTTCGTAAAATGGCTGTTTTGGACAAAAATGGCCTAGTTCCTAAGCAAAATGGCCTACTTCCTGTGCCTTTTCGGGACTGACACTTTTGTGACTCAAACTTCTAAGTGAAACTGGCTTTGGAGTCCTTAGGGCAAATTCATCTTTAAAAGACTCCTGAAAATGGCCAAAATGACCCTGAAATGGTCGTGTAAAAAAATAAAATGGTAATTTTCCATGTCTTTTCATACATGGTTCCTTGACACATTTTTGTGGGTATACACATAACAGACGTGCTTAAAGTTCATGCTCTGAAATGAAACTGCCTTCGGGATCTGAAATTTAAAAAAAGAAAAAACAAAAAACAAACAGTGTGGCTTGTCACTACCAAGCTGGAGAAAAAGAGAGTGAGGGAAGCAGAGAAGCGAGCGAGTAGCCTGAGAGAGGTCAGACCTCGTTTTGGAGAGCCCCAACCGCACACCCACACCCCAGGTACCGGGACGTCGCCTTTTATGCGCGCTCGGAGAACACAAACCCGGGGCGGATTAGCGGTTGGGGCTCTCAATGTCCCCGGGAGCGCAGCCCGTCGGGCCGAGACAAAGCGGGTCTGATTGCATCATCATCTGCATGACAAAGAGAAAGTCTTTTCTACCTGAAAACGCTGCCTCGGCACACACGACGCTACGCAGCACATCCATCAGCGACTCTGGACTCACGTGACAACTGCCCTTTTGTTTTCACTCCATCCCTGTCCCCTCTCCATGCACCCTCTGTCCCTCTCTCTGGCCCATATGGTCTGTCCACCATGACCCCTCTGTTGCTGACCTTTCTCATTGGAAACTAATCTGCATCAGCATTGATTGATCTCCGCTGGTAGTTAAATGCTTGGCGTCCAAAACAGAACCTCATTCTGCCACAAGGGACGTACATTTTTCCATATGTGCAATCGTGGTTACTGATTGTTGCGTCATTTTTCTATTTTTATACTGCCTACGGTGGAAGCGCCATGGTTCAATGCAATCTATTGTATGCCTTTTGTTCGGATTTTGAAATTATTCATCTGCTAGGAAATAAAATAGTTAATAAATAAATAAATGTCTGTCATGAGTAGACCTACAAAAGAGTATTACAATTACAACCCGTGACCGAAAACAATCAGGAAGTTTGCCGCTTCGTTCAAAACAGCCTTTCCAGAAACACTGTGGCCATTGTTAAGCATCCTTTAAAGACATAACTGTCCTTTTGGACATTTGGAATATCAATTCCTCGGGGTCAATTTCACTTAGAAACGTCAAATTTGGTAGATCTGTTTATCATGAGCAGACAAACGAAAAATGTATCAAGAAGTCATGCCTAAAAAAGACATTTCAGGGGTCCTTCAAAGACAAGCTTGTCCTCGAGAATTTTTTATGAAAATTCAGCCCCTGACACTAGTTTCACTTGGCAACAGGAATTTTGGTAGACAAGAATCAACCCATGTTTCAAGAAGCCATGCTAGAAAAGACACAGGAAGTCTGCCGTTTCGGTTTGAAGCGGCCATTTTGGAAAACAGTTTTACTTGGCAGTATGGACATTGGAAGACCAGTAGATCCCAATAAAAGGCTTTAAAGCCATCAGAAGTCATAAATGTACAGATTCGCTAACTCTTCTCTTGACATTAAATTTCCTTCAAATGCCAACTCATCAAAACTAAAAATGGATCGTCCATACTCACATGTCCATAGTATACAACAAAACAAAAGTTTTCAGTGGAGAGACATCTTCAGGTCTGTTGGTGACGCTATCGCTGTCAGATCCCATCAGATGTTACAAGTCGCTCCATAGCATATTTTTATCTTTCATTTCAGTATGATGGGCATCTGTCCCCTCGAATATTTTACAACCCTATCACATTTTTTTGGGGGGGGTTCTGACAGAATATCAGAATTGTCCCTGTCGTGATAATCGAAAGTGAAAGCGACCATTCAATTTTCTACATAATGAAACAAAAGTAGACATTTTAAATCGGGTATATTCGAGTGGTATATGAGGAGAGAAAAGACATTTTAATGTCCTTGAGTGTCATTCGTTTCTATTCAAGTAATTGTATCAAGCCTGCAAACTGGGAATTAATTAACCCATTTGGCATTCGGTTTGAGCCCTTTGGAATTCATTTGTGAATCGCATTCATGCTTAGCCTTAAACAGCATACAACTGTCATAGAAATGTAAACGCAAGTGAGTGTTGAACAAAGGAAATAACTTTTGCTTTGGAGTCCTTGCAAGACATGTTTTTAAAGAAAGAAAAGTATGCTTTGACTAGAGATGTGAGGTCTTCACGAAGGGAGTGCAAACATCTTCCTCCAAGGGGCTGCTCTGTTGTAATACAAGAAGAGAAAACCTTGGTTTATCTTCAGACATAGATGATTATTCCTACTAGAGATCATTTTTGTTACTGTCATATATATATTTTTGCCTTGTTTATTCATTTGCTGCCTTTGTTGGTTTCACACGTTATTTAACGTTCAATCGTGGGAATATAATTTCACTTTAGAATGTATGTGCTTTCCTTTCAAATTTGTTCCATCTAAAATTAATAAGCAGTTTTACAGAACATAGATCAAAGAACCTTTTGGAATGCCTATCCTTGAATGCACTTTTCAGTGTTTTTTTTTTTTCCATGCGGCGCAGCATATTTTGACAATATTTCAAACGGGGCATCATTTTAATTTTCACAAGCCACAGACTATTTATTTGTTGTCTGAGCTTGAACCACTTCAGAGCATAACAGCTTTTTCTTGGAAATCCAAACTAAAGAATTCAGCAGATATTCAACCTCAGCGGCGACTAATAAATTGACGCCTCGCTGCTCTTTATTGTTGTTTCGTATTCAGCAAAAGATGATGATTATGAATGCCCCATTTGGGCAGAGAAAGATTCCGAGGATTTGCATAAGCACTTATCCAGTGAGTTGCTTTTGATAATGGCAAACAAACAGTCTGCGTTAAGTTTATTCTCCATTTCCTAGTACAGTAAATGATTCCAACTGGAGTAAGCGACTATAAATGGTGCCCACGTTAATAGAGCTGGCAGAAATAAAGCTGCAGACGTATCCAGTGGGGTAATGAGCACAATTGTCTGCAATCACACTGCAGTCGTGAAGTGATGCGGCTTAGGAATCAGAAATCAGGTGTACAATAGATGTGCGGGGGGGATTTAGAAAGCTTGGCTGTCTTCCCCATCATCCCCGGGCAGGGCTGCTTTTCTCCATGAAATCACAATGGATCATTCGGGAGGGCAGCTGGAAAATCCATAGAAAATCTCAGGAGACCCGCTGTGCCTGTGAAATCAATAAAAGAGATCCAGCAGAGACTATTAAATGGAGTGAATGTCGTATGATCGGGCCAAACATTTAGATTATTATTATTCATAGTGTCTAAATAGGCTTTCATTCCATATACAATACACGTGGCCACGGGTGTCAGTGAAGGCATCACACTTTGATGTTTTGCCACTTTATTACACATCAATCGCGTTTCTGAAGCGTTCAATTAACCTAACGAACTGGGGTTAGGGTTCTGACTGTATGATAGCCACGAGCAAAAAAAGGGGGTCATCAGAGTATTAAAATTACAGCTCTAAAATGACCTTTTGTGAAGTATTTGCGGAAATAAAAACATTTTTATTGTTTTTTTTTTGTTGCATTATGTGTTGTGCAGCAATAATGATTTTTAACACATTAATGATTAGCAAAATATGAGACACTCCACACATGATGAGAAAACATTTGGAAAATGCTTGTTCTCGCTACTTTTTAATGTGTGGTGGTGTTCTGATTACCAACAACTCACACCTCATGACGATATGACCACCAACAAATGCTGCAACAGCACATCTGCTACCCTACACCAGATGTTCATTGTAGTACCAAGACTGGCCAGTGAGAGGCAGTGTGGTGCCGCAGGGCATCCAGACTAGAGTAGTAGTATAAGAAATGGAAGCAAATGGGGTATATGCCATGGAAGAGGCGGGACTGTGTTTGCACATCAGTTTGTTTCCGGTTTTGTTTGCGATCTGTGGGCTGCGTCAGAAATAATTGTGCTTCCGACTTTGTGCCCCTCGGAAACAAACTGATGTGCAGAATCACGTCCCGCCTCTTCCGTGGCATATACCCCATAGGCTAAATGGCATATCTGGAGTGCTGTGTCAAACTGTGTTGACAGACAAGGAATTGCCATCTTAAATGTTAATTGTAATTGTTCATAATGTCAAAGCAAATGTGGCTAATATAAATAATGAAAAATGAGTTGCTATACTTTTTGCAACTACAACATCCTAACATGATTGTTTAAAATGGTAAAAAAAGCTATTGAACATTATCTTCAGATGATTGTCTCACCTCCAGCCCACGTCGTTGTTTCTCTCTTTTAACGATACAGCTTGGTTTTAATTAAAAACAAAACAGCGTTTGTTTTTGTTTCAGTGACCTTTCCATGCTGTCTGGATGCACCAATTTCATTTTGCACTGCACTTGATGTCAAGCATGATAATTTTTGCCTTTTGAGCTTGGAAATATTTTAACTACTTCATCACCACTGTTGCTACTGTTTTATTCACAGCCTGCATGGGACTCCATTTCTCTTCTAAATGTCAGTTTATGTAAGACAGCAGCCGTTGAATGAAGCCATTTACATCCCATGGAGCATAATGCGAGTTTCATACATGCAAGTAAAGCATCCAGCTGACTGTACTACAAATATATCTGTGGTAGGAACAAATGAAGATATGTGAGCAAAATGCAAAAATTGTGTTTAAAAGGGTCTAAAATACAATCTAGGAACATTTAATAGATCACTTTAAAAGCCATGGCGTTACATGTTTTAAAAAATTGTTTCATCTATGCATTTTTGATTGTCCAGCCACCTTTTGGGGATCACCTTTGAGGAAAAATGCTCCGAAAAGTTACATTTTGAGTCAGGATAAATTGATCCTTCTGTTCTCGAGCAGGTTCTGAACTGACTGGAAAATAAAAAGCCCTCTCAACACACCTTTTCTGCCTGTAATAGAATGGAAGAAAAACGCTCAAATTTGCCACTTTGTGCTTTGACGCTTTGTCATGGTCAGGCCTTATATTGCACTATTGGAAGTCGACACTCAGTAGTCTGTTGGGTTCCATTAATTAAAAAGTGTCTGGAATAAGGCCGCTTTCTAGGCGAGGCCAAGCGATCAAATCAACAGACCACCTCCATCCGTTCCTCCACAGTTACCACATGGCAGCTCGAGTGCTTTCCAGTGGAGATGATATAGAGAGAATGAGAGTCTTTGCTTCAGACGGCCCTCGGGCGCCCTGACTCTTGCAGTTTTAACACAATGAAAAGGCTATATTTTGCCTCGCTGAGCAGAATGGAAAAGCTATGGGTCGTTTTTACTTTGTGCTTTAACTTGTCTTGCCACGATATCACAGAAACAGCACATTAGGCAAAAAAGGGGGGGTTCTTTGATCTCACTGCCTCCAGTAATATCTTTTTTTTTTTTTTTTTATAAAGAAATACAAATTTTGAGTGGTTTATCTGTGCGCTGAATATAGACACAGTCATGGATTATTCCCTGCTCCAAATCTTGCTTAAATTCTCCTCTTCTCACACATACACACAATAATGCAAGAACACTTGTGTCAACACCTGCAGGCTCTGGTTGTACGGGGAGTATTTTTTTTAGTAATGTACGCATTAACATGGAAATCAGAGGCCCGGAAGCTGGATTAGTCGCTTTTAAGAGGTGTGAAGCGCAGGTCAGGGCTGCTCAATGCGACAAAACACAAAATGTAGGCCTACCTCAGTTGTTTCCTTTTTGCATAACCGCAACAAAAATGGCAAAATCAGAATGCAATGGTTTCATAGCATGATGCCATAGCGGTTAGCATGTCTGCATCACATGTATGAGGGTCTGGGTTTCTTTCTGTTTGCATGGTCTCCCTCGGCTTGTGTGGGTTTTCTCCTGGCACTTTGGCTTACATTCCAAAAACAAGCATGTTAGGCTCTATAATATTGTTCATATTGTGAAAATTGTTTGTCAAAATGTGCCCTGCGGTTGCCTGGTGACCAGTCCAGGGTGTACCCCGCTTCTCTCAACAAATGTCAGCTGTAACCCAAATCCGGACACGCAATAGGAAATGGCACGAAAGGCTAGATGGTTCACTTTTCCTATTCGGCACCAACATTGGAATTTGAGATGGGCATAATAATAATTAATCTTTGATAAATCTGTTAATTGTCTGCAGATGATGATTGATTAATGGCGTCTTGGAGCAGCTGAGAAATAAATGGGGTGCACCAGCAGAGGCACTGTGCTCGTACTGTACTCCTGCCAAGCTTCAATGGTCTGTGGTAGAATCACGTGTCTAAATGAACAACATGTCGTCAACAATGCGAATTTCTCCAAGCGACGTTATTCTGCTTAATACGTTTACTTCAAAAGCAGTTTCCAAACATTTAGAAACTCTCCCATCCCATTAAAGAGAACATATTTGGCAAAATTAACTTTTTAAGTACTTGTATACACATTGGATCTCCGGTATCCATCAAGCGTGAAATTAAACAACCAAGTAAATCTTTTATCTCACCATTTCTGAAAATGTGATTGTGAACGAGCCTTTTTGTACTGTTACATAACAGTGGGGCAAATGTACTGTATATAGTAACCACCCCCACATCAAGTTTCCCTGGCCAGTAGGCCTACTCGCCAGCTAGGTTGGCTAAAGATCCACAATCACTTTCAACTACACTGTTTGCAACACTACTTCAAAGTCAAAAGATAAGCAGAGCTGCACTATTGTATTTTCCAACCAACAGCATTTGCCTCTGCTAAGCAGCACATACTTGATTGCTTGGTGAAGTTGTTGTTGCAGTGGAGGTGGTATAGTGAATATATAATATATATATTTGTTGGGCCTTGCTCTTCTCTGACAAGGAGTTGAATGGGTTTTCATCCATGAGAAGACCAGTACATTTGTTGATCAATTCCCAAACTGATTCTGAATTCCTATAATTTCACCCTAATGCCAAATATGTCTAACGCTTTGAAAGTAATATGAATTATGGATTGTTAATTTTCGGCGTTAGTCACGAAAATGAGTTGATTGCCCATCCTTAATTGCCGTTGAGTACAGTATCCCGTTTGCCTTGGCAATGGGGTGAAAGTGCAGCTTCACAACCCCAAAGGAAGTACGCCCAACTCTGACTCATGCTGTTGTTGTTGCGTACACTCATGTAGCTGGAGGGCACTTCTCAAGTGCTCACTCTCATCGCGCCATTTCAAAACAATTGCCGCCATCTTCCTCTCCTTTGTCTTATCCTTCTGGGTGCTTATTCTGTGACAAACAGTCCCATTGGTTCCTGTTTTTTTTTTTTTTTGTTGGTTTGAGCATCCAGCACCTGTCGCCCACCCCCCTCATCAACACCACTCAAAAAAAAAAAATGCTAATGTGAGAGCAGAACTGTCCCAACACTTCACGTATATACATACGTTACCAGTCACTCTGTCTTCGAATGAGGGTGTCACTTAGGCCCAAGCTGTCAAGAATGATGCGAGTGTGCTGGCGGTCATTAGGAGACATATGTGATGGCTTTTTTTTTTCCCCAGACAGCACCAGATGTGCATGTTGAATAGTGTTTATTTTTTTTTCAGGCACTTGAATGGCAGCGTGAGACGCTCCAAACAGGAAGACTTAAGTCTGTTTCACAAGGAGTGAAGAGGAGGTGACAACCGCAGGGTCCCATTCAAGTCCCTTAATAGCTTGTCTGAAATTTGTCCCAAAATGCTCGCTGATAAAATGGCGGCTCGTTAGAAAGAAGGAAGAGGAGGCTTTAAACAAAAACGTGCGTTATGCTTGCGATTTCTCGCCTCACACATGTTCTTTTATGTAGACTGCGGCACCTTGTTTTTGTCTCGTCTTTTCCCTCAAGAGCATCCTTTGTTCCAAACACCTCCTTGTTTTCACCACAGCTCTGTTCCGGCAACGCCCCGGCTCAACTATCCATATTTTCAATGTGATTGAGGCAGAACAATCCTTCTGTTTGCTTTTTCTTCTGGAGTAACAAAACACTGTTCATAAAAACCTGGCACAAATGGAGCCCGCTTGGCAGCTTTAGTAGGACAAAACGTAAATCGTTTCACTGTATGTTTACAGCAGACGTGCGAGGACATACACTCTCCTTGCAGTGACACCAATTGGAAAACATTTGACACAAACAAGTTAAATGATAACAATAAATCAATATTTCAGCTTTTATTTTATTTTTGTTTCTATTTTCTTTTACATCCTGGAACATTGGACATTGGAACGCGGCATTTGTAGCTGAGCAAAAATGTTAGAACAGATGGACTTAAAATACCAGATAGATAGCTCTAAATAGTGTGAATCTAGTCTTCAATGGCAAAACCCCATATCATCTCCCAGCCTTGTTGCGCCGATGCCATGACAGTCCAAACCCCATTCATCTCTGGCTGGCCGTAATCCCAACCTTCCTCCCTGACCGGTTCCTCCCACTGCAGCCACAGCCCAGATTCCCCTGCACAGGCCGCCTTCATAATCCAAAAACACGCTTCATGGGAGAAAGGATTTATGCACTAAAAAGGCGGTTTTACGAGAGGTTTAATCGCAACGATCATTGTCTCGCTCGAGGACATCTTTAGCCAGCGTCGCGGCAACGGGGCGGCGAGGAAAGTCGAGGTTTGGGGATGTGCGGAGAGAGGGCGTGTGTGTGTGGTATTCCGCATGGTTGTCATTGCTCATGCCCTGGAGAAGGTGCAAGTTTGTGTCAGGCGTAAAGTATAACTGGATTTAGCGAACAGGCATCCATTATACGGCGGCTTTGCAGTGATATCATTGACTTACCGCCGGCGCCATCAGCTTTTACTGTGCACAAATCTTGGCTAAACACTGATAGGCCTGCAGTTAAACTCAACCGAGAAAGATTCTTGATTACCCTCAGTCTGACTGCTGCTGGAAATTAAAATGAGAAAGATAATCAATACCCTTATGTGTATTTTCGTTATCCGCCTTTAACAAGCATTTTGAAGACTATATACACGGCAAAAACACGTCTTAAAATACATGACAAGAAAAAGTAGCAAAATAAAAGGAAAGTTTGACTTGGCAAGAATTTATCTTTGGTTCTACACTTTTAACCCGGTCAATTTGACCGGGTTAAAAGATACTAGAAAACACCTGGTATGAGTTGTCATCCTCATTGGATGGGATTTCAGCATAGACCATCTGTATCCCCTCGACTCTCAGAGGCGGCTTATGTATGCGTATGGAGATAGCAGGACGTCAATTAACCTCCCTTGACACTGCCTGTCGTCCACCATCTTGTTCATCTTTTTGACAGTGAGGGGTTAAATCTTGAAGCCCCCCCCACCCCTTGTGACCACCATTCCTGTCAAAACGCACATCATTTCGTACACACAGCGGCGATCCGTCAGCGAAGCATGAGTCATTAGGCCCCCCCCATCCCTCTGCTCCAGAAAAGGATCGCATGTAGACTGGAATGGCTGTGGGACTTTCTGCAAACAGTAATCACATATTTGCGTTGGAGCGCGCGATCCCGCACCGGCTGCCTTTTTCTTGTCAGCAGCACTATTTAATGTGCTGATTGCTCTGGCCTGGCTTGGCAGGATAGAGACCCGACACACACATACACACACACACACACATACACACATGGATCATTGGTGCAGCAACTGTAGGAAAGAACATTCCATCAATAGCTCAATAGGTCAGCATGTCATCTTTTTTGTCGACTGTGAACAGTGGATTTACTTAGACCACAGGGATGTGTGCAGATTTTCACTACACATTCATTTTTTATACAAACGCCTACCCCCCCCACTCCATCCCACACACGAATTGTTGATATAATTTGAAAATCTATTATTTGATGGTTATCACAGTGTAATCAAGGGAATTGAGTGAGCCTGTGAAAGTTCTACAGGGGGGTTCTTGGTTTTCGACATACGGCAGATTTTAAGGCCATAAAAAGGGTGCAGTGAACTACTTTGCACATCATAATGGTACAGCGATGGGCAGCACGGTGCCAGATTTCCAGACATAGCAAGAAATTCCGCTATAGAAAATTATATATATCTATGGGAATAGTACGTATTTCTTAACCGTCATAGGTAAATCAAAATGCAGCTAGGAATTCATAAGTGGAAATACATTAAGAAATCATAAAATTTAAAATTTAATGAGTAATGCACATCTTCCTACTTCTGTCAGTTCCCAAGATTTGGATCATATTTCTCAAGTTGTAAATAGTGGAAGCTTTGTGTTTGTTCAGAAAGTTTACCGTACACAACTGTATCTAAAGGACTCGTTTTATGCTTCGAACTTTGTGGGAACAGTTTGGGCAAGGCCACTCTGTAAGAACCAACCCTCAAATCCATGAAAATTCCAGATTCCACGTCACTCCTGGTTAATAGTTCAACATTTTGCGTGGCTAGAAAGCTGGCAGTCCGACAATAGTGCGGCTATATTTCTTCCCTTTGTTCCCAATGCACCACGCATCGCGTCAGTTCGGGTTAACGTACAGAACCCTGCCCTCGTTTTTTCAGCTGCTGCCTCCATGTCAAACAATGTGCGTCTGGGTCGTTTGGCCAGCCCTGCCTAATCATTGACTCGCATCACGCCCCTCCTGGAGCAGAGAGCCATACTTGGCCTGACATGTTTATCATTCTCTGAGGGAAATGTAAAGATTGTGCCGCAGTGATTGGGTCACGCTACTCTTCTGAGTCGAGAGCCAAGATGGTCGTTTTTTGTTTTTTTTTGCGGATTCCCTCTGCTCCTGGACAGGAGAGTCTGTCTGCAGAAGCTGTACTCAGAACCCTGACGTTCCCAGAGAGCACATCAACGAGTCATTCAGCCGCACACAAACACCGATTCAACTAAAAATAACAAGAGGATCTTGGCTAACCCCGCTTGTTATCTGTTGGACAAGTTGACTATTTATGACGGTTTATGCTATTTTAGCAAAAGACCGCAGGTCTTGAATTACTCGACCAACAAATTTTGATCAAATTACAGCAATTTATGCATTAGAATCAGGGAGTCTCTTCTACATCTCATTGCCTCTTGGGCAATAAAGCAACTGATTGATTTATTGTGAAAATAAACACGATTGCTGCGCTCACTATTGAACAGCAATGGCCAACCAGGTTTATATAAATGAATTGCTCCGAGATTCCTTTGTGTCTTTACGTTAATGTAAAAGCAGTCTGTCTAAGAAAAACAAAATAAAAAAGGAAGACTTGACCCTACCCAGGACGGATTGTGAAACAAATATACGACCATACCAGTAAATAACAGGCATAGTCGAGTGCTTTAACGCAGCTTATTTGCCTTAATGGCATTCTTTATGCACTGGCTTGATGTTTGATTATAGGAGCTTTGGTTGCAGGCGTGCCAAAGAGCCACTTCAGGTTAAAGCCGTAACGGAGCCAAGTGGAAAACAAAGAGACGGGAAAATGCCACAGATTTTCTCATTATAAGCACATTGATCTCGGCCAGTTAAGAAACTAGGGCTGCATTGCATTTACGGTCTTTAGACTGGCAATGATGGTGAAACGATATATAACCACATGAGCATGCTAAATGTTAAATGGGTAAATTGCATGTTCGCATATGGGCAATGTAACCTGACATTCTGAGGTTCTTGTGGCTTTTTGGAAATATGTGCAGTCTTGATTCCACTGACCTGATACACTGTTGCACATCCATCCATCAGTCCATTTTCAGTTACGCTTGTTCTCATTTGGGTCTCGGGTGAGCTGGAGTCCATCCCAGCGAACGTTTGGTGGGAGAAGCAGGGTAGACCCTGGATGGTGTGCTATACCAGTTGCGGGGCACAAGTCGACAAATAAAAATTCACACTCGCATTCAGGATGGACAATTTATTTTGTCTTCAATGAACTGAACATGCAGATTGTTAGAATGTGTGAGGAAGTTGGAGTCACAAGATAATTCAGATTCAAGGTGGGGTGAACACACACAGTAGATCGTAGAGTGAAGTTTCTAAACATCCCTCCCCAGAACCATGAATTAGGTTTTCTAAGTCCAACCATGTTTAGCTCACTTTTAAGCTCACTTTTTTGTTTCTCTTACGTGATGTGATGTCCTTCCATTGTGCAACGTCAAATGAAGGCCGAAGCTGAGATTTGCACTCCAAACCTCAGATGTCGGAGCAGGACGTGCTAACCACCATGACACTGTGTGCTGTGTCTGCTCTACATATTTAGTCTAATATTGACTTCATCTAAAACAAACATTACCATTTTCTTTTACACCACAGACTGAAGGCGTTGAGAATGATCCAATCAATAAGATTTAGAGTTCCTTTCAAAGCCTTTTAAAGTGCTGTTTTGGCTCTCGTCCATCTTCAAACACGCTGATTGCAGACCATGATGAATTGTTATCCTTTACGGGGGACCCGCTCGGGAATTCATACTCCTCTCCCCAGTTGGAAGGCTGTTGATATCTTCCCATGTTAAGTGGAGTGGATTTAAGCAAAGTTGCACCTCAGCTGTGTGCCACCTCTTGGGCTTGCAGACAAATTTAATACCGCGAGAGCCGGGGATTTACTGGCCGACTTACATCCATCCTGTCCTTGCGTTCCCGAGACTCTGTCACGTATCTTTTGCAGATTAGCTTGCAGAATAAGCAGAATAAATTAAGTGTCATGGAGTCCACTCTGCATCAAGAAGCCGTTTCATCCGTGTTCTTGCACGAGTAGACAGAATGTGTATTAAGGTTCTCCCTGTGAAAACAGAGACAGTTGTTACATCAAATTGAAGGGTGCTATTTTAGGTGGTTTCACGCTGACAAGCTGCAGTTCATATTTATCCTACGCCGAACCATATTTGAATACACACGTGACATTTGCTGCCAAGCCGAACAGATGAAAATGAATATGTATGTATATTATTTTTCTATGATTGTCCTTCTTCTGTGCTGACGAGACGGACTGCAAATGCCCGGCGGTATCTTTAAGCGTTATGGCAGGCTGATGCACAGCTGTTTTTAATATGACGACAAAGATCGTCAAATGTCTGCAGTGCAGCAATCCAAAGGCTACAACTCACAAAGGGGAAATTAAAATAAGCACCACGTCAAGTAGAGACAGGAGTTCAAACAAATGGTCATGCGGGAAAGTGACAATTTGCTAATGATTCAGCTCATGTCTAAAAATCTCAAACAAACTTAACCCTTGTCTGAAGGTCCTAAATTTCCATCCTTCCATCCATTTTCTATAGTGCATGTCACCATTAAAGTTGTGTGTGATCTAGAGCGTATTGCAGCTGTTTTTAGATGGGAGACACGTGGTACACCCTGGACTGGTCGCCAGCCTATCACAAGGCAAACAAACATTCACACACATTCATACCAAAAGATACATTACAGTCTTCAGATTAACGTATGTTTTTGGAATGTGGGAGGAAGCCAGAATATCTGGAGGAACACCACATGGCACGAGAACTACCTGCAAACACCACACACCTCGTCCAAGGTTCGAAACCGGAGCCTTTTAACTGTGAGGCAAACTTGTTACCCACAATAATCACGCTACTAATGATGGTTAATTAGGTAAATAAAAGGGGCATAAAGTTATCAATTAGCAGCTTCCCCAGTCCTAATTTACATGATTATTAATTGGTTACTTCAGGTAATGACCGAAGTGCAACTAACAGTTTATTAAGATATAAAAAACACCATTGACATTTGTTATTGCTTTGGCTCTATCTGAAGAGCCTAAGAAAGAAGCTAACAAGTTTGGCGTATTGACAAATTCAAATCGCTAGCCAAAATGTAAATGTCTGCTAGCTAGCGGCTAGACTGTTCTACACTTCCTGTCCCTGACATAATATGTTTGGTTCAGGAACTGGGTATATCTCTGTACCGTAATGAATGACCTGTACTGAGAAAAAGAGTCCTCGATTTATGATGGAGTTCCGTTGACCCTAAATCCTACGCAAAACGCATACGCCACAGTTTATACCCCAATCTGCCGTTGTAAATATTTGTGTGACGGTTGCATCGTAAACAGGGCACCTCAGTACGTCCTTAGTGGACACCATTCATTTTTTAGAATAGCATTTCTGCGATGCAGCAGAACCTTGCGGTGGTCGCTTTAATGAAGTGGTAGGGCATGGCCAAGCGTCACAAGGGTTAAATATTTGAAGGACAGCTCCTGAAAGGAGATGCATTCTCTACCAATCCAACAGATCAATATCGCCGCTCAAGGAGACTACCAACATTCTCACCTGGCTTGACCTTCCACCTCGACCTCCGATCCTCTATAAGCTGACTTGGCCTTCCTGCCACAGCTGCTGGGGAATGAAAGGTGCCGGAAGGTTAAGATACGCCGCCGACTCAGAGACCCCGGTGGCAGAAAAGCGCATTCTCCAGCTCAATAACGCAGAGCCTCCTGTTAGTGGGATTTCATCCAAAGTGGCGAGAAGGAAGTTGTGATATCAGATTTCATTATTTGATAAAGAAAGGTCTGGTCTCATACAAGAAATGTGTCTATTGTGCTCAGGAGGTAAAATGTAGTAAACGAACACATGGCAACTTTCGTTACTCGCCAGTCAGTTTTTCTTTTGTCCTTGGTCTTTCACCTGTGTGAATGTGATGTATTTATCAGTTATCCATCCATCCATCCATCCATCTTCTTTGTTGACTATCCTGGTCAGGGTCACATGGAGCTGGAGCCTATCCCAGCTGATCCTATCCCAGTCAATCAAATGCAGAATATAAAATTTGACATCAATCCACACCGAGGTCAGAGTGGGAACTGAACCCAATTGAGGCGAATGAACCACTACGCCATCAGCCTGATGGTTTTCATTTTTATTGTGGTTGCAGTGCAATTTTTGGATATTTGGCAAAATGATGTTTGCATTGTACTTTGTGTTTTGTTCATTGTCCAGCATGAGATTTGCTTAGCCTCCCTTGTTATTGATATCGAATACTCATTCTGACTGAACGGAATTTGAATTTGGTGGTTCAAATCAAATGTGGCCAACTGGCCACTTGCCATGCGTTTTGTGGTTTGAAGATGAAGTGAGCTGAAATTGTCATGTAAGCATGTAAGTAAGTAAAATTGCATGTTAGCTCTGTCAGAGGGTGTCAGGACTGATGTTGGAAAGAGGGAGTAGGGTTCAAGTTGGTGTCTATGGACTGCTGGCGGGCTCATTTGCCTAATCTTGGGAACTAGAGTGGAAGCTGCATATAATGAGGACTGAGGCTTGTCTGGGCCGGTTGATGCAGGCTGGCTTGGGTTGGAGGGTAGGCCTTTCTGAAAGGCACGATGGTATTAATCAAACAAAGGGCCAACCAAGAAGTTTATGAAGTGGGGGACAGGGGTGGGATTCGGTGTGGGGGGCTGTTAGACAGAGCCAGTGAAATGGTCACATTTTGACTGCTTTGTGCAAAATCAAAAAAGATGAGGAAACATTGAGTGAATGAACAGAAGCAAGGGATGTTTTCAAGTTTTCCGGGGGTTCCTCTTGAAGACTTTTTTTTTCTTTTTCATTCTCCCACTTGGAGTAGCAGGAAATGT